>NC_091508.1:2394827-2718031 GCF_947461875.1 Haliaeetus albicilla | reverse complement strand
ACGCAGGAAGCATCATGATGGCTGGTGGAATAAAAGCCAGAAAGAGAGGGAGAGGGCGAAAGAGGGAGAGAGGTGCTGGGAGCTGCTAACTGGCCCTGCCTGACCGTGGTGAGGCATAGACGGAGACGTATGCCATGGGTGCAGGGGCAGGGAGGAGACATCTCTGCTTCTCTGCGGTTCCCACCTTCCCATCTCGTTGCACCGTGGTGCAGCCTCAGCTTTAACGTCCCCCTCGGGAGCAGCCGTCCTGTTCCTCCACTCCTGCGCTTTTGCCATGGAGCAGCCAGGCATTAAATCTTTTTGTTTAGATTAAATATTTGGTGTGTTAAATAGGTGATTTCCATAAGGCAGATGGCCCTTTTCTTGTTTTAAATGACCCAGCCCAGCGCAGGCACCGGGCAGGAGCGCTGCACTGTACTCTTGTTCCACCGTCGCTGGGTCAGTGCCAATGTTTGATGTACCACTTCACATGAGTTTCTAACCAAACTAGCTCTGCACTTGGTAACCAGAATAATAAGATCTGCAGACATCTGCCAGCTACTGAAGGTGAAGCCAAAGTGTTTGGCTCAAAGGGTGTTTATTAAGTAAAATGCTTATATTCAGCAGCTCGGCTTCTGCTCTTTTTAATGCTGTCGTAAATGCATCAAATGCTGTAGGCACAGGGGATCTGCTCTGCACTGACACGGGGGTAAACGAGCCCAGATTTGGCCCGCTCTTTCTGTCACTTGTTTGATTAACCCACTTATTCCCAACCCCACCCTAACTCTCCATTACTTTTGTAGTTGCATCCAGCGCCGTACCTCGCCGAGGGAGGGCTGGACTGGGGTGAGGCAGCAGGCGCATGGCCTGGGGTGCTGCGGTCCGGGATGTAGATACGTCCCCATCATCGTCCTCCAAAAGCCACCAACATCCCTGTCCTGCAGTCCCCCAGAGGTGTCACCTTGCTGAGTGTGGCACAGCAGCGCTGGGATCAGGCTGCCAGCTCCTTGGCAGGCAGAGAGCAGTGCCTGACCTTAACGGCATCTGAGTCTGTCCCCTGGAAAGTGGTGTGTCCATCCTCGCCATCCCCTTGCCGCTCCCTCGGCATACAGAGCCGTTGGATGGGAAGGAGGGAAGGCTGGAAAGCGCACTTAAAAGAAGTGAAACTTTGGTGTCCCTGGCTGCTGCGAGTCTCTGCTCTCCGCACGCCTCTGACACAGACCTTGCCCTCCGCCTTTGAAGAGCAGGTAGGCAATGCAAATCCCAAGGAATTAAAAAGTTTGCAGACTGCAGCATTCTTGCACTGCCTGCGAACACTTATCCGGGATCCTGCTGAGAGCTTGCTCCTGCACGTGCTCCCCACCCCTCCAGATTCTGGGGTCACCCAGTCCATCCTCCCCAGAGGCAGAGGACGGGACAGCATTTCTCTACTGGAAATCTCTGACCTGGGGCAGAAATACTGTGTGGCGAGCCACAAATGTCACTCCAAGGACTTGTCTTCAAGGGAAAGGACTGGTCCCCAGCTTAAGTTTTCAGCTTGCTTACAAATGAGGTATGGACAAATTTTATCAGGACAGAGCAGAAAGCATCCTAGCTGCATGAACAGCAGTTTACTACAACGGAGCAGGTTTATGGGGATATTTTCTCCTGCCTATATATGAGGGAGCCTGCCCAAACTGGACCTGAACATCCCATGAAATGGAACTGGGAGGAGCTGGAGACCCTGCACCCAGTCTGACAGGTCTCAGTCTGGGAGCACTTCTCATTCCCAGCTTTAAAATTCCCTCCTCATCTGATTGCGTGCCCTCAGCCATGCATCCATGCACCAGGATCTCCTGTGCAGCAAAGACCCCTTGCCTAGGTTAGATTTCTATTGCACAACCAGTGCTCCTCAACCGTTGCCTACAGGCACTGGGCTCCACATCCTTTCTCACTATGCCTGTGTGTGTGAAGCCTAATTTGGGCTGCAACATCCTTGGGGCAGGGACCATTTTATATAGTCCCATGCACAGAAAGTTCTGATCATAACAGGGATCCAGAAACAGAGGGTCTCTCATCAGTATTGCCTTTCCTATACCAGGCAAATCCCCCCCCAGATCTCAGCAGGAGCCAGCCAGGATAAGATGGCAGGATTTATTCTAGTAATAATTAATTCACATATTTGGCTCTTCCAGCCTCTCTTCATAAATCAAGCTCTTGGATCGTTGGTATTGCTAATTCCTCAGTAAATCTGCTGCTGTAAATCCTCTTTGCAAAAGGAGGGAGAAAAAGAGAAGGGGGGGAAAAAAAAAAAAAAGAAGTACCAGTTCTCCAAATACTGAAACTCACACCCAGTGGCTGTGCAACCAGAGTGTAAATCCCCCACGCCCACCCAGACAAAGAGCACGATTGTTGGAGCTGGGTTACCTGCGCCTCGCCGGGCGGAGAAAGGGCCGATTCTGCGAGGGGAGCTGCAGATGTGGCAAGAAAGCCCCGGCAGAGAGGTGCTCCCAAGGAGGTGTGCAGAGGTCTGTGCTCAAATAAGCCAGTGAGTCATTTATAAATCACCTCAGTCAAGGGGACCGAGGGCTGTGCTCGGCGCCTGATTGGCTTGGAGGAGGTAATTGCAAGCAAGTACACCCAGGCTAAGCCCAGGAGATAGCCAGGGGAGATAAGGAGAGATCTGAAGAGGGACAAGGGCTTTTTTGGATGTCCCCCCTCACCCCACCCCTTCCCGCTCCGGCCTGGGCCGTTTGATCACCTTTGCGGGTCCCTCCGTGCTCTGGGCTCTCGGTGACAATAGCTCATATTCACCGTCACCCCGGGGCCCCCTCCTTCGCCTGCTTCGGACTCGGGGCAGGAGAAGATGCTTTTGTTGGCCTGGGCGAGCTTCCCGGTGCGGTGGGTAGCGTCTCCCCGGCCTTTGTGCTCTGGCCGACTCTCCGCCTCCGGAACGGACAATGGCGCGCTTTGTGCCAGCATCGGACCCCGCCGCTCGGGCTTTGAAGATGGGATTGGCAGGGGAAAGCAGTTTCTTTCTTATTTCCAGGTTCAAAGGGATGAGAGGAATGGGAAAGAGAGGCGAAGCCCCCGCTACCTGCCCAGGAGAGAGGGCGAGGGCTCCGTCCGTCTGCGCGGGGAAGAGGTCGAAGCCCTCGGCGGCGCGGGGATGTGCCGGTGCGGATCGGGCTGGGCTATCTGTCATCAGCCTTGCAGGCACGGTCCCCAGGCGGGAGCCACACCTGCGCCACGTGCTCGTCTGGAGGAGAGTTTGACAAGTTCTTCGGATGCCCCTGGCAGTGGACAGGGATGGAGCAGGGAGGTGCTGGGATGGACCGTCTGGGAGCTGCAGACTTGGGGGTCACCCCCCAGAGTTACCGGTTCAACCTCCCGACCTGGGGTTTTGCCGTTGTCTTGGGAAATGCAGTGTTTGGAGCTGAAAAAGGCACACGTGTGATGTGCATGTTGGTGGGGAGCAGCCAGCTCGGACTAGGGGAACGGGCTCGTCCCCTCCTGCCGCCGTGTCCCCAGCCCGCGCCAGTACCGCCATGCCGACCTGTGTCCAGGCTCATGGTTTCCTCTCCTCCCAGAGGGATTCGAGAGTGCAGGAGCCTGGCACCGGCCAGGATGTCAGAGGTGATGAGATGGATAGGGACATCAGCAGGGGACATCACTGAAGGAATAGGCCACTAGAAGGAAGCTGTGGGGGGTATTTGCTGTGGAAGGAATGGATCTTTCATGTTCCCATCATCCCCAAGGACAGCTCGGCATGAGCTGTTTATAGGGGTTGGCTTTGCTGCCCTCCCTGTTCCAGGCTCGATCCCAAAGTGCAGACGCAGGGCGACCTCTGAGCATTTGTTGGCCTGCGTATGGGGAAAATGATGGGAAAAGGGAGAAGGGAGAGAGAAGGCAGGAGATCAAGAGAGCGGGGAGAAGGAGGGGGCATATGGCTGGGATGGGAGGAAGGGAGAAGGCAATGATGTGGCTTTTGCTGACTCCCTGAGTCTGTCAGAGTAAAAATCTCTGGTACCTTGTGCATGCACAAGGCATCAGCGTTTACTGCCAAGAAACTTCATCTTATGGGAATCGATCGTTATGTCCGGAGCATGCCAAAGGAACACCCTGCTGGAGGGTGCCAGGGGAAAGGGGGCTGATTCATTGCCATCTGATAGACAGAGGTAATAATTGCCAAGTGGTTATCCTGTAAATATCATTAATAACCCATATCAAGTGTTTTTTTAAAAGGGCAGCCTGATATGCCCCGAGCCCTTTGAAACAGAAACACATGACATGGCAGGAGGACCAGCCCTCATGTGCACGCAGTGGTCCCTGCTATGGGGCAAATCCAGGGAACCTGGAGCACCAGCACCCAAAGATCCCAGCCACAGGGGTCCTGCTCGCAAACACCATAGAAAGAAGGGAATCAGTATCTCTGCTGCAGAGGTGATGCTGGCATCGATAAACTGCCTGGGCAGTCAACTAATGCAAAAAGGGACTTTTTTTGCCATCATTGAACTGGTGCTTTTCCTAGCAGTGCTCCACCAGTGAAAGATTTTTTTTCCCCCTTGCTTTCCTAAATTGACATCCCAGTGTGGGCAGAGCCGTGGAGCTGCAGAAGTGGCTATGGGCATGGGGGGGGTAGGTAAATCACTTGTTTGAGATCAGTATCTGCGCTTGGAATAGGACCACAGAGCCCTGAATTTAAGTTTCCACTCTAATCACAGCCATTTGCCTTTGAAAAACAGAAGGTGCCAAGCAGAGGGGCTGTGCAGCCAGTCTGTGCATCCAGAGGGGACAGGTCTCACCTTGGGGACCAGCCCAGCTCTGAGCTTTGGGAGCAACGTCACCTTCATTTCAATCTAGCCGGTGTGAAAAGTAAAATCCCAAAGCTGGCTCACTGCATGAGTGAAACAGGAACAGGTCCAGGCGAGGAGGCTGCGGGTGCTCCTCGTCCTCCGAGCTGTCTGCTCTTTGCATCAGGCCCTGGACAGGCACGTTGTGTAGGACCTGGCAAGATCAGCAGTGGAGATGCCAGGACCAAGGGAATGTCAGCGATCCCTGTCAGACAGACAGTAAAATGCAGTTACACTGGGATGCAAAACCAAACCAGCCAAAGGGACCCAGTGGTGCAGTTTCTCGTGGCTTGGGCTGGGACATTGGTGGGGCAGAAGTCTGACTGGTTGGGTTTCTTGCCCACCCAGCATTGGCAAAACCCAAGGAAGTTCTCAATCCTGTGCAATGCAATTTGCCCGCAGGAGATGACTTACACAAGGCCTTCAGGCTTGCTCTGTCCCCTCCAAATCCAGGTGTCCCTTCCGTACAGACAGACTCACCACTGGTTCCCACTGCATGGGGACAGGCGAGCTCGTGGGGAGGGCTGGTGGCTCCCCATTGCAAGAGCTGCTATTCCAAAGTCCTGGTGGGTGTGATCAGGGAACTGCAAGGTCTTGCCCTATGGGGAAACCAGCCCCATACAGCCACCAATGGTCCTTTGGCATTTCTTGCAACGGGAGGTGCAGTCCTGGTCAAATTCCAGTTTCAGTAACTATAAATATAACTCTATTCTGCCTCTTTCTGCTTCGGCCAAACTCACTGCGCGTGGCCCAGGCCACTCTGCTGGGATGTGTCCACCAAGAAACCGGCCGGGATGATGTGTAGGGCAAAGACGAGTGTCTGGGGAGCAGTGGGGCTGCCTGGAAAGCTGGGAGGCACTGGGAGATGGAAAGACACCATACGGACTCCCCTGAGTCAAACATGGAGCCCTGGGTGCAAGGACTGCTGAGCTGTTTATCTTCTGGTCCGATAACAGCATACCAAGTGCTGGAATGTGTGTATTTATTTGCAGATGATTAATATTAGCAGATATATTGCACTTAATGAGGGTAATGATTCAGTGGTAATTTACTGCTGGAAATTATGAGAAAGGTTCCTTGGAGCCCTGAGGTTAGAGTCTGTGGGGAAAGGCAGCGCATCCCCCAGGGTGGAGGGGGCTGGTTCCTGGGAGCTTTGCTGGTGGTGGGACCTGCAGGCAGCCCCCCCCCTCCGCCCCGGGACCTGTGGCTGGAGCTGCTTCTTGCTTTCAGAGAGTTTTGCCAAGGAAGCGGGGCTTGTGCAGCCACAGGCACGAGTAGGAGCCAGGGTCTGGGATGGAGATGCTGCAGGTGGAGCGGGAAGCCTTTGTGGAGAGAAATTGGTGCTTCCAGGTGGATCTGGGAGGTCCTGAAGGGCTGTTGCTCCACTTGGCTGATGTGTCGCTCAGGCTGTGACACCTGCACAGGAGACATCTGAAGTTAGGTGTAGTGTCCTGCTTCTTTGTCTGTCTGTCCCTTCAGAAGCTTTTGAAATCAGTAGTGTACCTCAGCCAGATGGGAAAGCAGAGATTCAGGCTGCCAAATTCCTACAGGAATGAGGAATGAGGTGGCCGTTCCTGGAGCAGGGCGTTGGACATGCCCCATATTGTAGGATGCTCTGGGCTGCTGGCTGCAAGCAGAGGGCAGGCAGGGCTTGGTATCCGCTGGGTCCCCGCAGCGCAGCGAGCAGTGTCACCTGCGGGCACTGCGTGTCACCGCACAGAGCCTGGCTGGAGCAGTGACATTCCCAGGGCTGGTTATCATTGTTTCCTTCTCTCCCAGGAATGCAGCTCCTGGGGCCAGGCTGGACGCCATGCTTTTGCTGGCAGACATGGCCGAGCCGCCGGCTCCGCGGTGCCAGGCGATGGAGACACAGGTCCCGCTTGAAAGGGAACCGCCAACTTTTAACGCTTCCCAGGCTTCCCCCTTGGCTGCAGGGACACATGGTTGGACTCACCAGCTGGCACAGGGGTCAAGGGCTTTATCCGGGGAGGAATGAGGAACACAATGTCCTGGAGGGAGACAGCGGGATTATTTACAGCACCAGAATAAAGGGTGGAATGCAGAAAGGCATCAGGAGGTTCAAAGCTGCCCCTATGGCTCAGCACGTGGATGTTTTGTGCAGTTTATTTCATGGTGTGAACTTAGAGCTGGGGAGAGGCGTACAGCTTTCTGGTTATCTAGCAGAGGGAATTGTCGTGTGTCATCTGCGTACGGCCTTTACAACCTGCCTTAGCCCTGCAGGACCATCTCCAAAGGCAAGGGAAGGGGCAGCCTCCTGATGAGACGGTGTCCCCTGCACGTGTCTTTTGAATAATCCCTATCACGTCGGTGCTGGCCCTTGTCTTCAGAGGGAGACCTCCTCACGGGAGAGCCCTGGGCCACAACAGCAGGGCTGGTACGAGTGCACCGTGCGAGTGCATCCCCCAACTGAAGGCTTTGCCGTGTAAGACATCCTGGCTCGGGGACCAGGGCACGTTCTGTTAGTTAATCAACCTCACCGACTGTGATCTCCCACTGGAGCACAGCAAGGGTCTCCGGAGCAAACATCACCCCTGAGAAGACCCTGCCCAGCACAGGGGCAGCCCCCGGCGAGCATCGTGGAGCAGGCGCGGGCTGTGCGTGGCAGACGCTGGGCTGTTTGTCCTCGGCAAAGTGCTGAGGCTGGACGGCGCTTTCCTGACAGCCCTCTTCCCAGCTCTGCCTCCGGTGACCTTGAGCAAGGGCTGTTATCTTATTTGTAAAATAGGTGCAAGATAGCTGCCTTCTCCAGGGGAACACACAAGTGCTCAGCAAGGTCTGCCCAAGGCCCAGAAACACGAACGGTGCTCAGCAGCGGGGCGAGCTGCTCCCAGGGGCTGGGTGGGGAGCAGCCCCAGCCCACACCTTCAGTCAAAAATGCATGGCGTTGCAGCAGCTCCGTGGCCGGGGGGGCCTTACCGCTGGCAGGATAGCTCCCCAGCCCGCAGGCTGCCGTGCGGAGGATCCCGCTCGCCTGGAATCCAGGCTTGGGGCTGGCTCCGGGCTCTGCTTCCCCCCCACAACCGCTCATTGCTTCCCCCCTCGAGGCTTTCTGTCCACTCTGTGAATTAGGAGAGTCAACCAAAATGAGGCTTTTTTGCACAATAGAATTCCAGTAAAGGGAGGCTTTCCAATTAGGAAAAAAAAAAAAAAAAGCAAAGAGGAATCTTTCCCCCCAAAAATGTGGGAAAGTGTGCGGAGGAGTTTGGGAGAAGCTCAGCAACGTGCAGCTGCTCCGTCCTTTACACCAGCGCTTGTGCAAGGCAGTGCAAAGCCGGGGAAGCCGCAGGAGCAGCGGGGGTGTGCGTGGAAAGCAAAGGGGGTCCTGGCACAGCAGGAGCCATCCCGTTTGTGCCTCACTGCCTGCTACGTGGCCTTGGGCAACTCATTAAGGCCAAAATGCTCAAACCTCAGTGATGGGAGATAAAACATCTCATTGTTCAGGGCTCTGAGGTCAGTATCTTCAGAAGTACTCAGGTGTTTAAAGTGAGGATGGCTGCGATGGAGGTCCTGTTGCCCCTGGTTAGAGAGATCAGGATCCAGCCTTTAGGTGAAAGAGCTGGCAGCCCGCTTGGGCTTTTTCAGAAGTTTTAGGCAGGGTGTTGCCGATGGCCGGGTGCCGGTGGCACGAGGCCAGGACCCAGCTCAGGCTGCCAGTCTGCCTCGAAAGAGCCAGTGGGCAGCAGGCATTTAAAGCTAAATAAATCATTTCGGGCCAGAGGGATGCAATGCCTGGGTGAAATCTGGTGGGACTGTGATTCTCGGCCCCAAGCCTCGTCTGGGGTTCGGTGGGAGGCTGCAGCCTTGGTCCACGCGTGCCCGGGGCTCCTGGTCTGGTCTGGCCATGTCCCCAGGGATGCTGGTGGCCTCACGCAGGCTGTGCTTTGCAAGACCCAACGGTGCTCAAGAAGAAGAAGTATGTCTGCACTTTCCCTTCGGTCAGCGTGAGGGAAAGGTTGCAAGTCACCATGGTTCGCATCTGTCCACGCTCTGAGGAGCTGCTCGTTCATGCAGGACAGAGTCTGGCCCATCTCAAGCCAAAAGGACAGGAATTTGGGGGCAGTGAGCTCCTCATCAGGCAGCAGGTACACACCAGCAGGAGGCTGAAGCTGCTCCCACTCTCCAGGCGCAGATAGTACCGAAAGTCCTTAGTGAAGG
The DNA here is from genome assembly GCF_947461875.1 of Haliaeetus albicilla. Lineage (NCBI taxonomy): Eukaryota > Metazoa > Chordata > Aves > Accipitriformes > Accipitridae > Haliaeetus > Haliaeetus albicilla. The sequence goes on along the minus strand of NC_091508.1, from coordinate 2,709,044 downwards.
CAATGTCCACCCCTGCGCAAAAGGCCACATCCACCCCGTGGCGAGCACCACTGCGCGCTCGATCCTGCCTCGGTCACTGCCGAGCTGCCCACTGCTTTTGCTTGGATTTCTCCAAGTTGCTTTTGCTGCCGTTACTCCTGTCCGTGCCTTGCCTGTGGGTCTGGCCCACGCACAGGACCCTCTCCACAGCACTCGGCCTTTCTGGAGGGCTTTGCAAAATGCATATCGACTGCAAAAAAGGCTGGAAAAACCCTCCAAGCAGAGCACTGCCCTAGCTAGTGCCCCACAGGACCGTGTTGCAGCCCTGTGCCAGGCTGGCTGGGGCAAACCTGCCCATCCCAGCAGACTGCACTTTGCTGCTGTCCCGTGCGCTGCGGGAAGGACGCCCGAGGCTCAGGCTCGCTGCTGACTTCAGCATGTACCTTAGCTGACTGGGGGACTGGCCACAGCCCTTAATCCTCTCTACGTGCTGGCTCGCAGACTTGCTGCGTCCCCCAGCCCTGCCACTCGCAGCCCCCGGGGCTGGGCAGAGCCCCCGCGGCCCCGCACGACCCTTCGAGTGGACGCTCGCCGCAGCTGGGACGCGGTAACAAAAGCTCCCGTGTGATGGGTTTGAAGGAGAAGCATCAATATTTGCCGTGAATAGGTGGAGAATGAAGCAGAAGGCAAGGGGATGGCTTCAAGCAGGGGCTAATTGAACGTCCCTGGCAGTTGCGGGGGGGACAGTCACATAAATCCCATTGGTGTCACCCGCAACAGGCTCGCTGCTGGTCGGTTGAGGTGGAATAATGGGGCAGTGATTGAAGAAACAAAGAATAGTCATTCAAATAATTAACAGCATCAGCCATGCTCATGTAAAGAGGTGCCAGTGTGCCGCGGGATGCTCCGGCGCTGCTCTGTGCCCAGCCACACCACGCCACCAAACCCTTCGTTAATGAGCGAGCGGTGCCCGGCACGGGGCTGGTGCTGCCGCACGCGAGGGACCAGGCGCGTCCAAGTATGGCACACGTAGCCTGCAAAAATCTGGGCTGACACCCTGCAGCTGCAGTTGCATACCTGCTGCCCGGTTGCACTAGAGGGCAGAGGTAAGGCTTTGCGTGATGCCATGATTTTATTTTTCGTGTTTGTAGTTCTTGAAAGGTTACCTGTAACTTTGAACCTCTGGGGTTTGTCGGGTTTGCTTTTAAGACCAACATCGTAAAGTGACTGAAACCGCTGTGTTACTCTCAATCCCAGCTCCGGGTTAATGGGGCTTCTCCTATGGAACAGGAAAACTTGATTTTTTTAAAATCTGCTTTGCAGCTTTTTAAGCTACTTTGCAGTGCCTTTATTTTAGTTATCACAAGTTCAGTAAGAGAATTTAATTCCACCTGGCACCGGGTGCCGCAGGCTGGGGTGGACGGACAGACACTGCTGCCTGTCCCTGGACTGCTGGGACATGTCTGCAGGCAAGTTGCTGCAGAGGAGCCGCTATCTGTCAGCGCTGCAAAGAGGCAGTTTGCAATGCAAACCCACAGGCTCTAACCAGACTCCCACACCTGGAACCAGTCAGAACTCAACCAGTCTGGTTACACGAGATAAAATGGAGCGCATGCTGCATTTTTAGAGCACATGGGATGGCGGGGGGTGGAAGAGCTGTTAGGAGTCATTAAACCTCAGAAGCGCTGAAGCAAACTGCAGTGGGGAGTCAAGGATTTAGGGTGAGTGTCAGGTGCTAATTCTGCAAATACAAAGGGCAGCTCTTCTGTACATGCCGACAGGGTAGGGATGGTTTCCGTTTGGTGATTGGCATCCTCAGGCTGGGCTTTTACCCATTTTTGTGTGTAGCTTTGATCAGTGAATGAAAACTGTAAAGGCAGAGGTACAGCCTGGCTGAGCTGGCCAAGCTGAGTGAAGCGCAGAGCCCAGCATCACGGCTGCAAAGTATCTCTGACTTACTAAATACGGCAGTGTGGGGTAGGACAGCGGGAGGGCAAGAGCTCGGGTTGATTTGGTTTCTTCACTATCGCCATGGGCCAGGCCCTCCGCTGGGGTGAGCTGGTACCACTGACTGCACAGGAACTCACTGAGTCACACAAGGCAAATATTTTTCCCTTTGATTTTCACCCTGAGAAAATCTTGAGCTGACCTTGTTAATCCCGTGCGTTACAAACCTCCCCCTGTCCTTTATCAAGTTTCGGCCACGGGATAGTATTACCAGCTTAGCACCTCTGGCCGCTCCTGCCAGCATCCTGCCTGGCGCGGTGCCACCCCACTCAGTCTCCCGGTCTTCCTGGAGGAAGCATTCCCGGAGCGATCCCGACTGTCCCAGAGCTGCCGGGCTGGCAAGACCACACCAGTGGTAGAGGGAGAAGAAAGGCTGGATAGCTGCGGTCGGCTCCAGCGTGGTCCTGCACATCTGCAAGGTATGTTAACTGGGGTCTCTATAGGGTGGTGATGCCATTAGAGATCCTGCCAGCTCCCGAGGTTGCAATCTCTTATGCAGTCTTAATTCCTGTGTCTGGAATGATGCTCCATGGCCACACAAAGTGCTCGGGCCCCGCTATTCTCCATTCCCCTCAGCTCAAGCCCAGCATCTCAGAGCCTGAACAAGGGCTCTGGAGCAAGCTGTGCCTGCAGTCGAAGGTCTGACCCCAGCTCGACTGGGTGCTGCGACACGCTCCTGCCCGTGACCTTGCCAGAGCAGCCCGGTCTGCAGGTGGACCCCCAAGCCAAACCTGCAGCTCCTGCCTGGCTCCGGCTCCTGCCGCTCACGGGCTTTGGCACCCACGGTAGCCCCAGGCACATGCCAGTGGCTACTCAGCCCCGGCTGAGGGAGCACCCGCTCCACTGAGTGCGTTTGTTCGACCTGCTCAGTGCTGGGTGTCCAAATAACTGCTTGCTGGAGTAAAACAGATCAAGTTTGCATCTGCCTCCAGCACTGAGAGCTGCCGCTGGAAGGGTGTAATTAGAAACAACATCGCTATTGACACAGCCTGCCATCCAAACAGACCTGGCCGAGCGCACTGGCTGATGCTCAGCCCAGAGCTGTGCCGGGACGGGGGCTCCGGGCAGGCTGCAGAGACCAGCTGGGGACTGGGGCTGCACCAGCCAGCACTGGGGAGGTGCCTCGGGGGATGCAGGGGGAAAGAGCGTGCGGAGCTTGGGGAGGAAATAGTTAATGCCCCTCTCCTCCCAATATTAAGGGACAAATCCTTTCCCCGGCCTGGTGCCCAAATAAACAGGCTGAGTGTTGCACAAGGAGGAGGGTGGGAACACCTCTACGTGCCTCTCTGGAGACTGGCTGTCTAATTACGGCGTTGTGGCCCCCCGTGCCGAGCCCCCCCTCAGGTTTCGCCCTGCCTGCACGCACCCGCCAGCCCCATGCCCTGCCACTGCCACGGACGGGTGCTGTCCCCAGCACAGCTCGATGGTCCTGGGTGGGGAACAGCCACGATGGGGCTGCCGCTCATGGAAAGGTCTGGGCGATGCCAGGGCAAGAGCCCCCACGGCCCCTGGGAAGCTCTGCAGGACCACTGCCATCGGCGTGGATGGGTCTGGAGGAGGGTGGAGAGAGGGCAGGAGGACCAACGGAGACCCACGGGGCAGGGTGCCCACCCGGGGGTCTCCCTGAGTCCATCCAACCCTATGGCTCTGCAGTGAGCGGGGGTGCCGCAGCCCCAGGGATGCGGCTCCCAAGGCCACAGGGAAGGTGGCACGGGGTGGCCATGGCCACCTCGCCAGCCCCAGCCTGTGCCTTGACACGGCTTCTCGAAGGTGCCCAAGCAGGAGCGGGATAGATGCAAGAAGGGAAGCCGGTGCTCGGCTCGGCTCCCAGCGGGCTCCCTCTGCCGACAGCCGCCCCGGCCAGGCTTCCACGCCACCACCGCACACCCTTTCACTGGAAAAAAAAATCCAGCCCCAAAATGCATCCCCTTGCTCCAAGAAGCTGGCACAAGCTTAGAGCTCCTGGCCTCGCCGGAGGAAAGGCTGGAGCATGGCCCACAGGACAGCGCAGGAGTCCTGAGTCCCCACCCCGTCCTCCTGCTGCCGGACCACAGTAGCATTTTGCGACACATATATATAAATAAAAATGAAATATTTAATTTCCTTTTTTTAAAAAAAAGAGTCCCTGACAAAGTGCTTTACAGAGCATCCTCACCAGTGAGGCGGGAGGTGGAAGGTGTTTGACAGGGGGTGTGCATGAGAGCAGGGGAAACTGAGGCACGGAAGGGTTACGTCCACAGCGGCTGAGCCCGGGAGGGGACCCGGCTGCTCTCACGCCTGTGCCGTGGCCACCAGCCCCACTTCTCCCCCCAGGACAGCCCCTACGCACCGTGAGCACCGTGAGTGCCGTGGGGCCACCAGTCCACGCGTGGGGAAGGGTCACCCATGGGGCCAAGGTCGTGGTCTCTGGAAAGGCATCAGGAGCACTGCCCAGCTCCCCAGCACCGTCACCGCAGGGGATCGCCCGCTCGGGTGCCAGACAGCAGCGGATCGAGGGGGACGAGGCCACTGTGATGCAGCGGCCATTTGGGAGGCTGCTGGTTTGGGAGAGCAGCTCCGGAGACGCAGGAAGCGGCAAGTCCCGGGATGCGCAGCCAGCCGGACCCGGCACATCGAGCAGTGGCCGTCCTGTGCCCTGGCTTGGCCACCCTCTGCGGCTGGGCTGGGGCAGACGGGGGGCACGGACCCCCCGGGCAGGGCTCCAGCCTTGGGCATTGTGGGGTCCAGCACACCTGGGCCGTGTTTGCGCAGGACAGCCCGGAGCATGGCAGCGTGCCCGGGGTCAGCAGCAGCTCTTCTTGGGCTTGTCGTTGGGAGTGAGTTTGATGGAGTCGGTTAAATAGCTCTCAAAAATCCCTTTATGCTGGAAAAAAAACACCAGAGAAGAGAAAGGGTGAGTGATGCCAGCTCAGCGCCAGCCTGAGTGGACTTAAGGACCGAGGAGCACAGGTTCAAAAGACAAAATCCGGGGAAAAGCCACCTGGCTCAGCCAGGGAGCAGGGCTATCCCACTTGCTTAGTGTGGGGACACGATGGTCCCCACGGGGTGGCCACTAGAGGACAGCGCTGGTGCGCTGTGCGGTGCCTCACACCCGGTCCCGTCACCATGGGCAAAGAGAAATAGCGATTCTTATTCTTTTCTAACTGGATTAAGATCTATTTTAAGAAATCAAACACTGATGCATTCTCTTTCCTGGGGCTCTCCTACACGTTAGAAATAGAAGATATTCTGCATCAGAGGGTGAGCTGGGAGGGTCTGTCAGATCAGCTCGGGGGGGGGTGGCTGAGTCCAGCTCCCACCCGAAATCCCTGCTGCCCACACAGGCTTGGTGCAGGAGCGATGCTCACCGTCGTTAACGCCTGCTTTGCGAGGGTCTCGAAAGCCTCTGCGACGTTGATGTTGTTCTTGGCACTGACTTCAAAATAAGGGATGTCTTTCTCCTTGCACCAGGCTGAGGCAATCTCCTTGGGCACCTGTGGGAAAGGAGGATGGAGCCCCAACCCAGCCTGGCGCAGGGCTGCCTGGAGCTGCTGGTGAGTTGGCAGAGGGGACCCTCCTCGCCCACCCAGGCACTGCGGAGAGAGGGCAGGGTGCTGGCAGTGCAGGCAACTAACTGAGACACTTAATTCCTGCTGTCTTCAGTGAGGACAATCTCTGCCGTGAAGGGCAGTGGGGGGATGCTGCTTATGCCCTCCGAGAGGCATGGGGGAGGCGGCAGCACCGGGTGCTCAGCAGCTCCTTGCCCAGAAGCCCTGGTTTTCATGTGAGCATCAGAAGAAGGCTGGTTCTGCAGGCAAAGGATCAGCGCTTGTAAGCCATTGGGGCACTAAGGCATCCCAGTCCACGCACCCCACTGTCTCTCCTCCACCCTTACCTGCCGATCGCAGATGTCTATTTTGTTCCCCAACACGACCATGGGGAAATCTTGCTCCCTTGGAATGACCTTCTCCAGAAAGTCATCTCTCCAGTTGTCTAGGGACTCAAATGACTCCCTGTCTGTCACGTCGAAGGCCAGCACGCAGCCGTCCGAGCCTTTGTAAAAGGTCGACACCATGGACCGGAATCGCTCTTGTCCCCCTGTGTCCCAGATCTAGGGAGAGAATGGCATGAGTACAGACACACGACATGCACGAGCGTTTGCAGCCCTGTGCTCTGTTAAGCTCAGAGGACCAGCTTCAGGGAGCGCTAAGCCCCCAAAACTCCTGTGGGATTTCAGTATGGTTCATGGATGCTTGGGGCTGCTGAAAATCAGGCCCTGCAAATCCAGCCCCACACCTCATGACACCTGTAGGCATTTGGGGACAGCAGGACATGGTGGCACACACATGCCCATGGGATTGGGGTGGGCACCCTGGGCAATCCCAGCCCCTCTCACCTGCAGTTTCAGGGGGGTGTTGTCCACCGCGAGGACTTTGGTCAGGATGCTGGCACCCAGCGTGGTGCGGTAATCTTCGTAAAAAGTCTTGTGCACGTACTGGTGCAGGAGGGAGGTTTTGCCCACGCTGGTGGGAGGTAAGGGACGTGGGTGAGGATTTGCACTGCAAAGCCGGGCTCAGGGGGTCTGTTGCAGCAAGGACAGGGGCTGCGTACCCACAGGGTCCCGGGCCAGTGCACACGTGGGGCTTCCCTCCCATCACCAGCACCGCTCCTTACCCCAGAGCTCCTATGATAATTATCTTCAGATCCACCTTCTTGCTGGCATCCATGGACAAGCCCTGCGGGACAAGAGGGGGTCACCCAGCTGTGGAGATGGGACTGGCTCCCGGTGAGCCCTGCGGCACTGGTGGAGGTGTGGGAGCAGCCGCTGCTCCCCACGGCCTCTCCCCACTCCCACCCCAGCCGTGCTGGGGCCCTGGATGCTGCCGTGTCCTCACCGTGCCAGCACCGTGTCCGTGCCATGCCAGGACCCAGATGCACTCACGTCCTGGCGGTGGTGGGGGCAGAAACCCCCGTGCTGAGCCCGGCCCACGTCACCGCCCGGGACCGGCTCCCAAGGTGCCGGTGCACGTCCAGACACGCCACCGCACCACACCAAATCATCGCCATTAAAAGCTGCTGTGAGCAACTAACTTCCCTGCCTCTCCCTCTCCCTCTAAAGTGCAATCCCTCCCCCTAAACCTGGCACACACCGGGGGTCCTGGGGAAAATTACAGTTATTAAAGAAGACCATGGTCAGCTGGACTTTCCTGGGTACCCCAAGCACAGCCCAGGGATGCCACCCAGCCTGGGAGCACCCCAAAAGACTCCCCGCAGGCTGCATCCCCAACATGTCCTGGTGTCCCCACGTGCTCTGTGCCCGGCGATCCAGAGGCAGGAGCCCCAAGCACCTCCAGCAAACCCCCTCCCCAGGCAGGGACGAGCATCCTCCGGTGGTCTCAGCAGCCCCGTCCATGTGGCAGCGTCAGGCAGAGCACTGGCCAAGGTGCAGATGGAAATACTTACTGACAGCCTCATCTCTGCATTTTTCCCCGATGCGTTGGCCAGTCCTGTGCCATTCCCCCTTGGCACATCGCCCCTGCCAGGGCGGCTCTCGGCCGTGGGGTCCAGGCTCTCCCGCACCCCCTCTGCCACCCCAGCCCGGCCGTGGGCAGCATCTTTGGCACAGGCAGAGCTTCATGTCTCAGCATACACAAACTTTCCAGTCTTTTTGCTAGCGCTGGACAGCTTTCTCGGAGGCCAGGCGGTTTTAAACTCAAAATGGAGTTTCCCAATGTTTTTGCCCACCGGCTGTTGCTCTGGGGATCCCCTGCTCAGCCGTGGTCTCGGCCGCAGCCCCGGGGGCTGGAGGGCAGTGCACTCACCTGCCGGGGCATCCGTCTGCCGGGCGGCCAAGGCTCTCGGCTCCTTTCCAGCCTGCGTCCCGGGGACGGAAGAGATGAAAGAGGAGGATCCAGGAAAGGGCGGCCGGCTCCGGCGCTGATTCCCGCCTGCTCGCCGCCTGGGGAAGGCGGCTGTGGGGCCCCGCACCGTGACATCAGCAGAAAGGGGCCGAGATCCTGCCGGAGCCGGCGGAGGAGCCACGGGCGGGTGCTGGGATGTCACGGCGTTTCCCTCGGCTCTGGGGCTCTGCCAGGCTCTCCCCTGCTCAGACTCTGATAGAGGAAAGAGAACAAGGCTCCCCTCATCCCCTGGGCTTTGGCATTGACTTTTGGCCTCTTCTCTTGCTCAGGATCCCCCAGTACCTTTTACCCACCTCCCCAGGACTCCTTATCTGTGTTCCTGCCAGTAATTACTTAGGGTTGAGAACAAAAGCCTGGCAGGGCTATCAGCAGCATCCCTGGAGCCCGTGGGAGCCACCCTGGACTTTGCTCAGGCAGCTCAGATGATAGCGTGGGATGGGATAAGTGGCTTCAGGAGCTGGGAACAGTGGGGGATGGTGGCAGGGGAGGTTGGGCTGGGGGCTTGGTCCAGCAGAGAGGGGGGAGCAGATGGGCAGGGGTCCATTTGAGGGGGCTGTGGGCTCTGTGCGGCTTCGTCTCCTTTTGCAGGCAGGAGAGGGGCAGGATGGAAAGCCGGAGTGTTTGCAGCCCCTCAGTACACTGGGCCACGTCCCTGCAATGCCCAGTCTTAGGGGCTCCCACCCCACACCCATGGTCAATGCCAGCATCCCGCAAGCACCCCAAAAGGAGGGGACCATGTCAGGATGGGAGCCCCAGTAATGAGACCTGGTGGCAGCTCCTGGAGGTTGATGTGTTCAAACTTCAAGTGGGATTTTGGGGATCTCAGCTGCCACCATGGAGCAACCGAGGAAGCCTCTGGATGTCTCTCTGAGCATCAGGCTGGTGGCCACAGCTCTTTGACGTGGGAAAACCTACTTGGCTGTGGCTGCAAAGGCAGAGCTGTGCTCCCCGGTGTGCAAGGACAGCTCCTGAGCCTTTCCCAAGAATTCAGTAGGATCTGGGGTTTGCACTGGGAGAGGGGTGTCCCCTCCATCTGTGAACCCTCCTGGCTCCCTCAGCCTGAACAACAACAGCTGGTGGCCTCAGAGGCACCCTGCGCCTGGGGACACAGGGGGAACCTGGGTGTCCCCCCCGCGTCCCCAGGCATGGGGTCCCTCTGAGACCACTGGCTTTTGCTTTCCCACTGGCTGCCTCATTTTTGTAGACTTTTTTTTTTTTTTTCTGTAGTCATCCCTTATGGGATCTCAGGGAAGATCGCTGCACTCAGCAGGGCAGCCCTTCTCCTCCTCCTTCCCAGGTGTAATTTTGGGACCTGTCTGGCCAGAAAAATCTGTTTTTTTCCCCCCACAGGGCAAGCGCAGGGAGGAGCTGGGATGAGGCAGGAGAAGCACCTGAGCCAATTCTCACCGGTGGTGGGTAAAAGGCTGATGTTTCCCTTACTCCCTGTTTTCAGCCTATTTTCATCATGCCGCTTCACCTTTGCCCTTGCAGCAAGACTCTGTTGTCCAACCTCCCCCCCCGACTACTTCTGCCCTCATTCCTCTCCGCGTGTCCCTCCAAGCCCGGTGGGATGGAGGTTGCTCACCCGGTCAGATGATTGGTGCCGCTCCACGCTGGTGGAGATGGGGTTTGTGGTCACATTGCTACAGCCGATGCTCGCAGCCACTTCTGCTTCTGGGCAGGAGGGGCCATACCCATTAGGGCGCCCAGCCCGGGCTCAGCGCCGGCTCCAGCTTTTGTTTGATTTCACAAGAAAAGGTATTTTCCCAAAGCTCCTGCTCTCCTTACAGCTCCTGGTGTGAGCTTCGCCCCACATGAAGGCGGTGGGAGCAGTGGGAGCAGTGGTTTAGAGGAGGTGATGGCCAAATTGTTGCTCAGCAGCTCCTGCAACCACAGCTACAACCCTGTCCTGATTGCTTCACCAAGTCAGCAATTCTGAGGAAAAAAACATGGGGTTTTGTGCCCTGTGACTATGAGGAAGATCTCGCAGCTAGGAGACGACGAAACACAGGCTGGGACTGCCACGTCCAGAGGAAAGGCTCGTGTGGACAAGGAGAGGACGGGCTGTTCCCAGCAGCAAGACTTGCAGGGCAGTGACAGTGAGGGAAGGGGAAGAAAGCTAAAAGGCATCCAAGTGACTAAACTGTTCCCTACGGCTGTTCAGCCACCTCTGCTCCCCGGGGGACAGCGGGAGGCGGGTTGCTCCCTATTGGGATGCTCTGTATTTGCTGGAGCAACATCCCCTGAGCATCTGCCGTGGGTGGGGAGGAGGGCTGGAGAGGACCCCCCAAAACCTGCCAGGAAGACGTGGCATGCTCTGGGATCCCAAGAGCACGTTGCACCGGAGCAGTCCTGATCGAGTCCAGGCTGGGCCACCTCTGGCTGCCGGCCAGTGGTCCCTCATCATGCTGGGGAAGCTGGTTGCTCCCCTGCTGCCTACAGCTGCGGTGATGGGCTGGTGCCCAGCAGCACCTTGGCGTGCTGAGAGTTAAGCTGGAAGAGGGAGAGGAGACCTTTGTCCAGCTGCCCTGGCATCTTATCTGTGTCGTGCCTGGGGAAAGCACAGCTGAGGTGAAGTCAATACAGGAACCGGTTACAGAAACCATATGCTGGTCAGTGGCACAATCAATGTTTCTGAGTAAGGCAGATATCTTCTTCTCTTGCAAACGACAAGGCTGAGCCGCAAAGTTTACAATCAGATCTGAATTTTCCAGCGCTCGCAGACCCAACCCTCCAGTCTGGGAAAGATGCAGCAGGCACGAAGCCTGGCCCTGGCCACGGGGGCCCTGGCACCTCGACCTCGATGCCAGCCCTCTGCAGGGCCTCACTTCAGGAAAGCTGAGCAAAGGCACGGATAAAAATAACCCTTCTCTGTGCTTCCCTTTCTCGCTGCCTTCCATGCGTGTTTCGGGATGCCTCATGCATGAGCCACGATTGCTCATGCTTTCTCCCGCATCTCTTGCACCGTCAGCAAGTCACATGCGCCGCAGTGACTCCTGGGGGACCCCCGTGGCCAGCGGCCCCCCGCAGCCCCCCGCTGGCCCTCACAGCCCCCCCAGCCCCTGCCACCCTCCCAGCCAGCCCAGCCGCAGGTTGCAGAACTTGGCAGCTGGTTTGGCCTCTCTCGCTTCGTGCACCCACCAACCACGTTGTCTTTGCAAGCGCCCCGGGGGATCAAAGCAAAATTCACTGGAAATCACCCGTTGTTCCGGGAGTTTTGTGGCACAGAAAGAGCCCCAGGGTCTCTCCAGTCTCCTCGTTACCTTTCGGGCTCAGCAGGGAGCTCAGGGATGCCCAGAGCCGGCTCTGGGGACTTTCTGCCCTACCCGAGCAAAGTGTTCTCTTCTGCCCGGCTGGAAATCCCAGCTAAGGACCACGGAGGCCAACCTGTCAGATCCAGCATCTCCTGCACCACCAAGGCTCCCTCCAGAGCAGGGAAACTCCGGTAACATCGGGCGCGCAGCCCCGGCAGTGCCGTGGCTGCACCGAGGCTTTTAGCTCACCAGGGAGGAGGGCAGGGTCTGGGCAAGGAGGATTTAACACTCCAGTGCAACCCAGTCGAGATCTGCAGGGTTGCTGCTGTGCTAATTACAACATGAGCGTGGCAGGTTTTGTTTTATTAAAGCTTTTATTGACCCGTGTGTGAAGAAAGAGAATCTGCAAAGCAGATCACAGACCTGCTCAAGACATTTTTATATTCGTTATTAAATGGCTTCCTGGTGTGGACTGAACTTCTGCTGGGCTCTTCAGCCCCAGTCCCCAGGTGTCTTCATCACCTCCAGGGACACCAATGCAGCGGTGAAATCCCCTGCCCTGCCCGAGGGCAGCAGCCCAGCGGCTCCGTTCCCCTCCTGCCCCATGGGATGCCACAGCCCTAAGGGGTGGCAGGGGCCAACCCCACCCTGTTATTTCCACGGTCAAAGACGGAGTAAAACTGACGGATGAAAACGTCACCCAAAATCCAGAGGGGTCCGGCAGGAGGGGCAATGTCCATCCCCTGGAAGCCACTGGTGCAGAAGGCCATGTTGTCGCTGTACTCCTGGGAAAGGAGAAATGCAAAGCTGGGGACAAACCCGAGAGCCTCATGCACATGGAAACATGCAGGAATGGTGACTGCAGGTCCCATGCACGAAGCAGCGGGGCTTGAACCCGCTGGGACTCGTGGCTCAGCTCCCGGCGTGGCTCTGGGCCACCTTTGTCCCCGGAGCCATTGGGAATTGCAGCCGTACCATGAGGGTGTAGGCCTGGGCACTGAGCGTGTAGGGGAGCCCGTTGATGGTGAAGGTCACGTCGGGCATCACGTTGAGGTTGCTGCACTCCACGGCGTACTGCGAAACAGCCGGGGGGCTCAGCGGTGCTGGTCCACGGCAGGTCCCTCCTGGCGGGATGGGGGTCCCAGGGCTTTGCCCCCCCTCCTCTCCCCACCCTCGCTCTCACCTCTCCATCCACAGGTGTGGCACCAATATAGTTTTGCAATTCTTTTATATCCTTGGTGGGACCTGTGATGAGCGACGTCCCGGTGTCCACGATGGCCTGGCAGCCGTTCACGCAGAAAGCCACTGTCCCATCCAGCTGGATGCTGGAGGAGGAGGAAAGAGAAAAGGACCAGGAGGGACTTGTCCTGCTCCCCTGCTCCAGCCCAACCCTTCCCTCCCTGCCCAGCACCACTCACTTGTCCAACTGGATCTGCCAGTACCCTTGCTGGGTGACCGGCACCCAGTTCAGGGTCCCCGTGAAGCGAGAGGGGTCGAAGCCACCAAAAAGCAGTTCTCCTCCCACGGAGGATTCAGGATTCCTGGAGGGAGGAGGAGATGTGAGGGATTTCCTCTCTTTTACTTTGCACATTGCATTTTAAATGGGTGGATTTATACCCACTCGCTTCCCACAAATGCTTAAGGTCATTTGCTTTATTCCTGTAAGGCCTGAGCTGTGCGATGCTCGGCATGGTACCAAAAAAACCTTTTACTATCTCAGTAAAACATCCTTATTTTAGCAGCTCCCTCTAAAAGCAATGCCTGAGTCTAGGCAAAAGCCCGGAGCAAATCCGTGTCCATACGTGCTCAGGTAGACGGAGAACATGGGCAGCTCCACCAGATTTTGTGCTATCATGTTGTCGAAGACAGGGGTGACCCCATCCACGGCCAGCGAGGGGTAAGCCAGCCCCAGGATCCCATCGAATTTGGCATCCAGGAAGGTTTTTCCTGGTTCACTGACGCTCTCTGCAAACTGCTGGTTGCTCACGGTGAGGCCCTCAACCTGTGGGGAGGAGAAGGCTTGATGGTGGTGCTGAGTCTGTAGGCAAGTCCCAGGCATGTCACCCAGAGCAGGAGAAACCAAAGGTGACTCACGACTACTTGGTCAGATCCGATGACCCCCGTCAGACTGCCGGTCCCATACTGGATGGAGAAGGGGGTCCCTATCGCCTGGTATGTGCTGGACTGTGACGGCTGAAACTTGGTGTGCTTAGCTGGGGAAGGAGACAGGAGCTGTCAGCAGAGATGCTATTTATCTGCGTGGCCATGGATGCCAGGAGCTCCGGCCATGGTCTCGGAGCAAACCGATGGGGCAACGTGGCATTGCCGGAATGCCTGTGTCGTGGGCATGCTGCTGAGGGAAAGGGCTGCTCATGAGACAGCAGGGCATGCTGGCGTTTTGAGGGGGGATAAAACTTACCCTGTTTCAGTCTGCCTGAAAGATGCAAGGTTTGTTAAGGGGAGCGGGATTAGCTCGTGCAATATTTTTATGAGACCTGAAGATCAGCACTGCTGTTCCTGTTTTACAGACAGAAGCAGCCCCACGGGCACTGCTGCATCCAGCTATTTTTCCCAACCCCTCTTGGGCTCTGTTAGAAGAACCCGAGGAGCCCTGGGGCTGCTCGGAGATGCTCCACATCCCAGGGCAGCAGGGCTGGACTCGCCGGACCCGGCTCAGCGCCGACAGCCCGAACAAGCCCAGTGCTTGTCACCCACCGAGCCCCTGGGCAGCCAGCCCGGAGCCGTGCCATGCTCTCTGTGCCCGCCTTGTTCCTGCCACCCAGCCCCTTGCTGACAGGCTATATTATGTGCTATCATCTTTGCTTGTTTGTTTAAAGGCTCTCCCATAAGAATGGCCTAAAGAGCACGTGCGATATCTCCCCGCGGGCTGATGGTGCTGGTGCTGTGACTGCCGCCTGCGCCTGAGCAAACAAACGCGCTGAGGCTCCCCCCGCTCACCCCCCACCCTGGATTTCTGTTATCCGTGTGTACCTTGGAGGGCTCAGCTGGGTGGGGAGGTCCCCCCAAAGGTCCCTGGGCTGTGTGTGCTGATGACCGCCCCTCAGCCTCTCTGGGGCCACCCCGGGGGTGTCACCCGGGGTCCCACTGCAGCCGGCTGGGGGGGACACGGCCGGTCGGGGAGCCCCTACTCACCGCAGGCTTTGCTGACGCAGTAGACAGATGGCACCCAGAGGTTGGAGGAGCCCGTGTCGAATATCACGGTGAAGTTCTGGGGGGGGGTCCCAATGGAGATCTCCCCAAAATACTCCATCTAGCAGAGAGTGGAGCCGTTAGCTGTTGGCACAGCAAGAAATCCTGGCAAAGGGGAGCCTGTGCCAGGGTGTCTGCAGAGGACTGATGGGGTTCGGTGCAGGGGATGGCTGGTACCGGGGCAGAGTTTGATCTGTCATGGCCACATCATGCCAGGTGAATTAAAGGAGCCAAATATTTAAGGCAAGCCGAGAACAAAAGGCAGGATGGCGGGTGTGGGCATCATCCTCTTTCCGCTGGATTCAGCGGGAAGGCTGGGCCCCCAGGGGACCCTCATCAGCGGGATGCAGACAGTGGCAGGGGCTTTGGGGACAGGACCCTCATGCTGTGGGGAATGGGAAGAGCCTGGGGAACACCCTCCACCTCTGGCTCTGGGTCCTTTGTGGTGGGGTCTTCTCTGATGCACGCGAAATATGTTAGTTTTGGAGAAAACCTGTCTTGTCGCCGTCTGCCCGAGAGCACTGCAGGCTTGGGGAGTGCAGCAGGCAGGGAGAGGGCTGCCATGAATGTGGTCCCTTGTCCCCTCTCATCATCACATTCCCGGGAACAAAGGACCAGGCAGGAGCGAGCAGGCAGCAAGCCCTGGCACGCTGGGGCACTGGCTGCAGGCATGCTCTGTTAGCAGGCGTGGGCTTTATGGGAAACATTTGGGCACTGGGGACCGCTCATGCAAACTAATGTGCTTTTGGTGTGTCTGCGGCACGCTGCTGGGACTCGGTACCCCCCAGCCCTCGATGCCACCACGCTTACGTCCAGGTAGTTGATGAGGGGCTCGTTGGCCTCCGTGAAGGCAGTGCAGTCCTCGCTGTACTGGACCATGTCCAGCCTGTGGGATTTCCAGAAGTGGGAGAGCTGCCCACGGTCCCGCAGCGACTTCTTCAGGGAGGGGTACCGCTTCAGGGTCACCCTGGGGGAGCAAGGGTCCTGGTCACTGACCCATGGCCACAGATGCTGCCGATGTCCTGCAGTCCCCACGTCCACCCTGAGGGTCCCAGCACCGCCAGGATGCAGGTCCAGAGCCTGCTCCCCTGCATTCCCCACCGCAACGCTTGCTAGCCGAGGTGCAGCGAAATGGGGGACTTGATCTGTTTTAGGAGACAGCAAGTCAAGGGCAAAGCTGGCAGGAGACCACGCACGCCTCAGTGCAGTCCTGCTCACAGCAGTGGGGCAGGCAGGAGCTCAACCGACTGATGGAAAAGGACCTTCAGGCTGGGAGAGGGGACCAGGGCCAAGGTGAATTTCTGCCAGCATTTTCTGCCCGTTCTGCTTGCACAGACCTCGGCTGCGGCTGGCTGCTCGTCCTGCATACCTCACCGCAGCCCACCGCTGCTGACAGGGTCTGCTCAGAGGGATGGAGACGGCCACGGAGCCGACGGACTGATGGGAGCAAAGCAGCAAAGCACCGCGTGGTCCCTGCATGCCGGTGCAGCCGCAGGGTGTCAACTCTGCCCGTTCATCACTGCCGTGCTCGGTGCTGGCAGGACCCTGGGGGCAAAGTCCCTCCGAGAGCCCAGGGAGCTGGGGTGCACCCTGGGGGACCCCCTTACCTTTTCAAGCTGCTGGCCAAGGAAAGGCAGAGCATGGCGAGGAGGAGGAGGTGCTTCATGTCGGCGGCTCTGCGGCAGTGCTGGTCTCGGCTGGGGTCTGCAGGTACGGGCAGTGCTGCGGCTTTGTTCTTATACCAACGGGTACACCCTCACCGGTGTACCAGCACCCGCGATAACACCCTTTCAATGTCAACACAGGGCTTTGGCAGTAGAAATGAATCACTGGCCATGCCCCAGGTGAGGCAGAGCCAGCGCAGCGGGGTCAAGTTTGCTTTTGTGGGCGAGTGGCTGGTGGCGGCCGAGCAGGGGGGCACACGGGGACTGGCCGGGCGCTGGGCTGTGTCGGCCGCTTTCGGGGCCAGCGAAGGTCCCGCAGCGGGAGCAGAATGGGGTGTCCGTCCCGGCACCAGCCCCTTATGCACTGGGAATCGCACGGCCCAGCTGAGCCGGTGGAAGCCCCCCCAGATGTGTTTCCCCTTGCCTTTGCCCCTGCAGCCGCCCCCGGGGACTTGCCCGTGGCCGTGGGGTGCCCCATGGCCCGATAGCTGCAGGGAGGGTGCAGGAAAGGGATGTGTTCGTAGCACGGGGCAGCTGCTGAACAAACTTTAAAAGGCAAAGACTAATTAGCAGTGATGAACTGCTCAGGAATCTGCAACCTTCCCTTTTAAATAGCAGTCAGTGCCATCAAAGCACGGTCGGGAAGAAGCGGCTTTGCATGGGAGACAGTTACATGTTGCTTTACAGCCACTAATGGGCTCTTCCCCAGTGGCTGATTTTTGTTTAACACAGGATGGCCGTCTCATTAAGCCTCTGTGAATGCAAATAAAAAATGCTAATGAACAAATAAAGCCTTCAGATACGGAGGGGAGGCGAGTGGGGGAAGGCGAGGATTTTCTTGCTGCCACCATCTCTCAGACACGCGGCTGAAGGCTTGTGATGATGCCGGGTCGTCCTTGAGGTTGTTTTCTGTGTTTATGGCACTACAGTAATGGGTGAGGGGTGCCACAAAGAAAGGTGTTTTACCCAGTGAGCGCTGTTCATGTAACTAACAGGGTTTCTACCCTTAGCACTGTGCTAATCGATTTTGCATTTATCCCGGTTAGTATATTTTATCTAATTAATTAAAGTCCTCGTCTGTGAGGCACAGGTACCAGCGGGGCCGTGAGCCCAACGCAGCCACATGCAACCCCGGCTAATGGGGGATGGCCCGAGAAAGAGCCGAATCCTGTCTCCCTCTTAGGGGGGTCTTGTGTCCCCATCCCTGGGAGATGCTGCTGGGCTCCTCCTCTCCTTGGCTTCGCCGGCAGCTTAAGCTTAAAAAAATCTTATCAGAGGTTTCTTTAGTGTGAGCGCGGAGACGCGGGGCACGGCAGAGTCGATGCTGGTGGCAGATGCAGCCATTTTTTTTCAAGCCAAATGCAAATTCCCTGCATTTCCCCATGCCTAGGTCAGTAGCTGCAGTGTTCTTTACTGAGTAGCTTTTACACAAAGTTATTATCTATTTCCTTTTTAAGATGGAGTTTAATATACTGGCCTCCCTTCTTGTCCTAATCATATATTCATAGAAGGGATTTAAAAAAGAAAAAATCCTAAAACAAAAACAATTGCAGCAAG
Source organism: Haliaeetus albicilla (assembly GCF_947461875.1). Lineage (NCBI taxonomy): Eukaryota > Metazoa > Chordata > Aves > Accipitriformes > Accipitridae > Haliaeetus > Haliaeetus albicilla. The sequence continues at coordinate 2,691,473 of NC_091508.1, read as the reverse complement.
TGCCAGATCAGCCGAAAGCAGCAAGACGATTGTTACGGACATGGTTTATAACCTGAAAATCCTGTAAGAAAATCCAGCCTGAAGGATCACTGGGCTTCTGAGATAAACGTGAGTGAGAGCCGTAGTACAGACAAGCTGAATACTTCAAGCAAAATAGTTTATTTAGTGGAAAAGATCCCCAATTGGATCATCATAATCTGCAAACTCGTGACAGTAGGTTCAGCGTTAAAATATGAAGATGAAAGAAATAAAGAGGTCAAACCTTTAATTTAGAAATTTTTGAAGTTAAGCAAAACTATTTCTACTTTTATTTAGTTATTTTAAAAGTAATTTTAACCCCCAAACTCTTAAAGGTAAATCAAAAGTTTTCTTTAAAGTCGAACAAAATGGTTTTTTTTCTCTTTCTTTTGGGAGCCAGTGCAAGACTTGGCCATATTTGTCCAGAACATTGGGAGAAAAAGGCTTTGCTTCACACATACTTTCAGCCGTACTGTGTTTGCAGTCGGGAGAGCCGCACCATTTTCAATACTTGGTGCTCCTCACCTTAGCAGAGGTCTGCTGCGGTGCTGCCTGTCCCTGCCCGTCCCTGCCCGTCCCTGCCTGTCCCTGCCTGCTCCTGGGGCATCCGCGCTGCCTTTACGGCCCCTCCTGATGTGGCGGAGAAAGCCCAGAGTGACGGAGCCAAACATGCAGAAGTATTTATAAGACTGGGGGCTCGTTAATAAAACAGCAGAAAAAGTGCTTACATTCAGTAGAAATGTAATGAAAGGTAAGTGCCAGCTACTGGAACATCCCAGGTCTTATAAGTAATATATGGCCTATATATAGTGCTGTATTGCTTAAAGGCAGTAGCTGTCATAAAGTGTATCTTACCCCATCCAGCTTTACATACTTGTCCTCAGATATGTTAGAAATAGGTTATGCATCTTGTGCGGAAAACATGCCTCTTGCCGGTTCAGCATACAGCGCTTTACTCATGTTAAGAAACCTGCTTTCAGGCTAAAAATATGTTATCAGTATTCTTTTTTTATATTTCCTTTAGTTTAGCCACTTCCACGATTAGCTCTGACTGATTCAAATCACACCCGAACAGGGTTTTCTGAAAAGCCTTTTTTCTCTGTTTATCAAATACTTCTTCCACCTGTTAATCTGTTTATACATCAGTGAGCACTTGAAAGAATGAAACCCTGCAATAGGAAACACTTTAAAAAAAAAAAAAAACCAACAAGCAAGCTTCAGTTAAATATTTACCTGTGGCAAAGCAGCTGTGGGTAAAGCAGGACTAAAATCACCCTGCGATGGAGCTGATGGATGGCGTGGTCCCTGCGGTCCCAGGGGATGGGGGGGCAAATGCGGGCAGCGAAGGTGGGGACCTGCCAGGGGACCCCAACTCACGATGCAGCTTCTGGGGGTGAACCCCAACGGCGCCTGGCAGCTGGGGGTACGTAGTGCTTCTTAGGAGTCGGTCTTCTCTTTGCCTTTAGAAAGTCCAGGGGGATTCACTGAGGTGCCAGGATGTTATCAGCCCAGGAGAGGATTGCTATGGGAGTGGGGGGGCGATGGAGATGTTTAAAAGCCAGCAGGCACCGTTCCCATGAATCAGGAACCCCACGAGAAGGGGAATCTCTCGCTCCCTGCCCATCTCCTGCCCAGGAAGAAGCACAGGAGAGGTTGGGCCGCTGCAGGGCATCTCCAGCACCAAAACGCTGCTTCAGTGCGAGAGCTGCAAAATCAGTTCCTACGGAGCAGTGGCCCGGCGCTCCCCAAATCTGCTGTGATCCAACGAGAGTGAGCTGTTTGCACCCTGCCGTTATTAAGTGATGCTGCAAGTTACTACTGACCAGAAAATTTTTCCAGAAAATGGACGGGTGGAGGCCCATTCACCCCCAGCTGACACTAAGCCGTGCCAGGCTCTGGGACCATGTCCCTTACGATTTAAAATGTTTTACCACTATAGAAGACTTTAACTTGGAAGCACCCGGACCACTTTTTGGATGGCAGCTGAATTGCTCAGGGCTGAGCCAGCTCCACTGCCCTTCAGGACCGGCTTTGCTCCAACGACGCTCAGCTGCATTTTAGCACAAAACTGCTGGAAGATGTTTTGGGGGGACACCTCCAAGGACAACCGCCCAGGGGATACAGCGTCCCCAGCCCTGGATCAGAAGTGACCGCAGAACAGCAGAGAAGCACAAACCAAATATATTTAAATGAACCAGTTGACAGAGGGGAAGCGTCATGGAACCTCTTGTGGGCTTGTTCCTGCCATCGCCATTGAGGTAGAGCGAGACCGCATCCGGCACCGAGCCGGCGAGCGCTTCTGCACTGCTGGTCCCCTGTGGCTGCACAGCCACCAAAAATGCTGCTGAAACGTCCTTAATTCCTGCTCCCTCCAAGGCCCCAGCTGCCCAGGTCCTGAGGAAAGGGAAGGTACGGAAACCTCTGGTCCCCCAGGTAAAACACCGTTGGATATTGCGCTCCATCAGCTGTTGCACGCGATGCCTCGGAAAGCAGAGGGGTTGTACATCGGGACGAGAGCTGGGCTTGGTGACCGTGTCTGGGGGATGTCTGCAGGCGTGCATCGCTGCCAGCCTGAGCTTTAGCCTTAACCTGGGTCATTGAGGCCCGAGGCAAATGGGATTAAAATAATTTGAGGCATTCCCGGGATTTTGCTTACCTTTTGACTGAGTGTAGATGTCTTGAATTCACTACTTGGTAACCAGCCGAGTAGGAGCTCTTTACAAGTCTTGATTTCAATAGGGCATCTTGCTCGAGAAAGAGTTAATATCCTGGGGGCTGGTGGGAGGGAGGCTCACAACAAGTTACCTGATTGATACACCAAAAAAGTACATGTGCTGCCAGCATCGTGCTAGCTGTTATCTTCAAAATAGATATTTCAATGCGCATATGCATATCATCTCTTCAATCTCACCATACCCCATCTCAGCAAAGAAGCTGCCTGCTACTGATATTTGGATTTGGGTCTTATTTTGCAATTTCCTTTTGAATACCTCATTTTTCAGATTATTATCTGCTGCAGCAGCATCTCCTGCCCCACTGTAGGAAATGAGCCATTTAAGAATGACAGCCATTTGAGAAGGATATTTGGGGACAGATCAGTTCAATAAGGGAGGGGGGAAAATTCCAGCAGGAAATGGACTTCTAGCTTGGCAGTTCCCAAACTGTTGGGGTAAGTGGAATTTCACAGGAGATTGGCGAGGTTATCGGAAAAGCTTTTAATGAATTACTCTTAGAAATGTGTCATAGAGGAAATTATAGAATCTGGTCCATAGGATGGGTAATGCCTTTGCTCTAACTATCAATCTATCTGTCAGTCTATCAATCATATTATATGGTTCCTTTAATCATTGTATCAAAGCTTTAGCTGAAGATACCTCCCTATGTTAGCCATTTATAAATAGTAAGTATATAGGCATTGAGTGAAAATTTAAAGTACTTTTTTGGAAGTGAAAGGTCACAAAATGAATGACCCCGATTGCCGTCCTTTATTATAAATCTCTTTAGTATTATGGCCAAAATTCCCAAGCAAAGGGGCCCAGTTCAGGCATATGTGTTTTCTGATTACGTGCCTTACGTTCCCTTAACTTCAAGAGGATTTAAGCACTCACCTAGAATTAAATCTGAGGTGTTTCAAATGCAGAGGTGTTGAAGGGCCTCTGACCTTTCTGGCTGGATCTTGACTGATGCAAGAGCCTGCCACGAAACCCATGGCCTTCTTTTGGTTACTTTCTTCTATGGGAGTTTTTTCCAGATTATAGTTATCAAATATTTCTCATGGATTAAAAAAAAAAAAGAAGAAGCGTGAGAGAGGATAAAAGCAAGAAGAATAAATTTCAGTTCTTGTTACTATCAGCGCCACGGCAGAGCCCAGAAGCTCCCGTCAAGTATCAGATATGACCGAGGCGACAGTGTATAAAACCATTAAGCTCGATGATAACGGCAGGGAGAGTCTGGCTGTGTAAGGGGTGCATACGAGAAGGACTTGCACATACAGTAAGAGCCTCGTGCAGAGGGAAGGCCGGGTACATTTATTTTACGTCTGCAATGTCAGACCACTGCTTTCAAGTGGCGAGCCTGATCTTCAGTTGATGAGGAGCAGCGTGAAGCTCAATGGGACCATTTTGGTTGATTGCCACCAGGGCTAGCTGCCTCTCTCCGTCCCCTCCCAAGACCTCCAGCGCTTCGCTGGGCGTCACGCCGACCGCCGAGACGCCGCGTGGGGAGGATGAGCGCTTGCGAGTGGTGAGTACAACACCCCGGGCTAAAGAGCGGCGGGCAGCCCTTCTGCAGGGAGGGAAACGCTCTAAGATGGAAGGATAACCGCTGCTACGTGGCACCTTTCTGCTAAGTTTCTCAGTCCTCGCTTGGCCGGGCTCTGGCTGCAGGGATGCTGTGCCGCGGGTCCGGGAGCAGCGGTGGAGCACGGGGATGCTGCAGCCCCCGTCGCTGGTGACACCGCGCCGGCTTTTTGCAGTGCTGGGGGGCAATTACGTGTTCTCGCTGGGTGGACGCGTTTGGCAGAGTCTTAGAAAGGGCTCGTGATTTTGGCGGGAGCCATATTTGTAACTTCTCTCTTTCAGCAAGCACTGCGCAACCTCCCCCGCCGCTGGCAATGAGGCTTTTGAAAACCCTTAAGATGGGCACCCAAAAATGAAGTGTGAGGAGCACTAGTCATTTGTGAAAACGAAGGCCCAGATTTTTGAGCACATCGCCTTAAAGACAAAAAGCAAAACTAAAAACTGTACCAGTGTCGTGGTTTAAGCCCAGCCAGCAACTAAGCACCATGCAGCTGCTCGCTCACTCCCCCCAACCAGTGGGGTGGGAGAGAGAATGGGAAAAAAAAGTAAAACTTGTGGGTTGAGATAAATACAGTTTAACAGGACAGAAAGGAAGAAAATAATAATGATAATAATAATAAAAGAATTGGAATATACTAAACAAGTGATGCACAATGCAATAGCTCACCACTCGCTGACCGATGCCCAGTTAGTTCCCGAGCAGCAATCCGCCCCCAGGCCAACTCCCCCCAGTTTATATACTGGACATGATACCACATGGTATGGAATACCCCTTTGGCCAGTTTGGGTCAGCTGTCCTGGCTGTGTCCCCTCCCAACTTCTTGTGCCCCTCCAGCCTTCCTGCTGGCTGGGCATGAGAAGCTGAAAAGTCCTTGACTTAGTATAAACACTACTTAGCAACAACTGAAAACATCAGCGTGTTATCAACATTCTTCTCATACTGAATCTAAGACTATACCAGCTACTGGAAAGAAAATTAACTCTATCCCAGCTGAAACCAGGACAACCAGCAAACCTTTGTCTAAAACATGCTTTGAAGCAATGGCAGCTAAACAGATTTAAAATAATTTGGTTATTTCTTTCACTTAGACAAAATACTTTTCTCTTGTTCAGGTGGGTGCTTGCTGTCATCTCAGCTGTCACCTTGATCCTATACGCTCTCCTCTTGCTGACACTTTACATCATGCTCAGCAGGAAAATAGGTAATTTACTATCTTGTTGGCTTTATCTGTTGTGTTCCTCATTCTCACTCGCAATTGTCCAGTTCAGAGGGGGAAAATAATTTGCCCAAAGCTTCAACATCCCCCAGTTTGTAAAGCACAACCAAGACCTTGTTCTGGGTCTGGTTCTCGCTCCCGCTCTGGGGAGAGACCGGCACCGCTGCGGAGCCCACGTGGAGCGAGTGCCGGAGCTGGGCCCCCCCAGGGACCCGCCGGACCCCTGGGTGGATTGAGCACTGGCGTGGGACGGGAACGGGTCAGGGCAGGGACTGACCACCAGCATTGCTGCGCTGTGCCGGGGGGCCAGGCTATGGCTAAGGGAGGCTACCCTTGTGAGCAGCTATAGGTGGTGTGGGCAGTATCAGATAGGGGTATACAGCCTTTTGTTGTTTCAAAGCCATTTTCTTTTATTGCTTTTATTAGTAAAGTGGTGGAAAAATACCATCAGAACCCATTTGCAAAGTATTAATTCGGATGAAGCTACAATTTCCAGCAGGAAAATCTTTCATGCAAAACTGCTGCCCACATTTGTACACAGACAAGCTCTGCTTGGCCCCGTGGGTCAAACTAATTTCAAACTTGCACAGGAAGAGGCCCTGATGCCGTGATTTAACACTGGAGTCTTTCATCATGGGAGAACAGGGCACGCACTTAATCATCCCAGTAATTGAACTGATAGATATTTGCCTGCTCCAATACATAATAATAATTACTGCTGTGCCAGCGGCTTGCACTGAACTGGCTTTGCTGTGGGGCAGTGCTGGGGCTCGGAGAGCGGGTGGGGGTCCGTGTGGCATGGTGTGTGGGGTGCGTCGGACACAGCCGGTGTCTTGGGCTGGAGCAAGATGCTAACTCACCTCTTGGTTGCAGCCAGCCATTCCTGCAGCAAGCAGGCGAGCAGCAGCCCTGCAGCGCAGCCCCGGCAGCCTCCGACCTCTTCAGCAGGAGGGGAAGGGGTACAAAGACCGACCTACATGGGTAAGGGGATCCTGCAGCAACGGGGTTTTGTCCTGGCACATGAAAAGAAACGTATGGTATTGCATTTGTGCAGTACTCTCTTCCTTAACCAGCTGGGAAGACCCTCACCTGCTGGCCTCGGGGTGGAAGAGGGAGCGAGCGGCCGGGCGAAGGGCAGGCGCAACAGCCGCTCGCAATTCCAGTTTTGCCTCCTGCCTCCTCCGGGCTTGCCCTGCCCGGTTCCCCACGGGCAGAGGGATGACGAGGGGAGAGATCACACTGATGCCTTTTGGATTTTCAATTTTCACTCTCGAGGGTGTTCGCTTTTTCTCCCCGATTACTTTTTTCCTTTAATCCCCCCTCAAGTAGCGATGGAGGTGGTAATGTTTCCTCTTTTTAAGGGAGCAGCGACACGTCTTCAGAGACCTCGGATGACTCGGACAGCAGCCCTTCCAGCCCGCAGGTACGGCCGTGGCAGAGAGCCTTTGCCAAGAGCAGCCTTGACATCCGCAGAACAGCAACAGGGGGACGAATGCATCGAACCCTATGGACATACTGGCAGTGAGGCTGGGCTGGTGGTTGTCACCTGCCATACACAACATTCCCCGTTTAGAGAGAAGCATCCCCAAGGGCCAGGGAGATCCCTGGGCACATCCCGGGCACCTTGAGCGGCTGCACGCCTTTGTGCGGGTTCAAGGGCAAATCCATCCCCGGGGGATGCCGGTGCCTGACTTGGGGGTTTTTGTCTGGTTCTGCAGGGCCCTCGCGCAGAAGAAAAGCTCAATTACACCTCCCTGGTTTTCCCGGGGAAAGGCTGCGGGCCAGGCTCCACCAGCGACTACGAGAACATGAAGACCGGGGCGGACTACGTCAACGTGGACCCAAAGAAGAGAAAAGCAGATTTCTGGACCTGCTCCAGCCCCGTGGCATCCAAGTCCACCGAGTACACCGAGGTGAAGCTGTGACACCCGGGATGCTGCTGGCGGGGTTTCGGGTCAGACCACCGCCGGGACGGGGAGATGCCCGAAGCCCCCGGCAGCCACACGACCGGGGCTTCCCCTTCCCCTCGCCTCGGTCAGCGCCTGGCACCGGCTGAGCCTGCCAGCTTTTATTCCTTGTAACACTCTAACCCGCTGATACAATTTGCTTGGTATTTTACTTAAATGCATCACTGTTCCTGAAGGCTGCTGAGTGTGGGATGGCACAGAGAAGCGTTCCTCCTACCCAGGCTGAAATGTGCTCTCCAGTTTTGTGACGGCCCTTTTTCTCATTTCATGAAAGCAAATGAAACATTCCCCCCTGCCCCTCAAAATGGGATGTAGTTCAGGGAGGGAAACGCAGTGATCTTCAAAATATCCACCCAGACTGGCTGGCAGCTCCTCTGCATGATGCTTTCTTTGCTGATCGCTGTCATAAAATACTTTTAAATACGGTTCCTCCACCAGCTTTGCCCTCGCTGCCCAACAAGCCCTGATTCATCGCCCTCCCCTGCAGCCCTTTTCCACTGATGCTCAAAATCTTTCCAAGTCCCCATCACTCCCAGAACTGTCACTGGGGCTGGGGTGGCCACGCAGGCAGCTTGACCTCCCCGACCACGCACCAGAGTTTCCTCCCCCAGCTGAAAGCCACAGTCGTCAGCCCAGCTGGCAAACGGCCGATGGATTCCGAGGGGATTTATATCCCCCCTCCTCAGCTAGGGAATAGGGTTTGGCTGCTGGTCCCCTTGGGCTGTGAGGGGCACAGGACTGGACCACAGCTCTCCATGTAAGTGTAGGCAAGTGGAATCCCACTGGGTCTTTTGGGGAGGGGCACTATTCCCTGTTTCCCAGCTTTTGCTTTTCCTGCTTTGTTCCTGCACCGAATGCCCTGGGTGCAGGAGTCGGCCTCTCCTTGCCTGAGCGATACCTGCACCTAGCAGAGCTGCAGAGGGGGGGTCAGTGCCCTGGGCTGGGGCACATGCTGCTTGCCCCCCCCCGTGATCTGGCACCACGTTTCACATTTTCCTTAAGTATTGGTCTAATTTCCAGGGGACTTGAAGTAGAGCACTGCAATTTTCTTTAACAAAACTGAGTTGGGGGCCTTCCAGCTTGCAGAGATAAGCTTGGGATTGTGAACCGAATATGCTTGAAGGCTGTTATCTTCTCAGAGGTGCTGTTTCCCCTGCTTGATAGTGATTATATTTGTCAGGTCACCTTCATGCTCCCGAGGTCCAGGAGAGCCAGTGCCCGGCCAGCCTTCCTCATGGCTGGGGCTCGCCACCCTCGCTCTGCTGCAGCAAATTGCTGCTGCAAATGGAGCTGGTTCCTTCCCATCACTCTGCATTTTGTTACTTATGATTTTTCAAGAAATAACATTCAATGTGCTGGGAAAGGGGAACTGTGCAATAGCTGGGAGCTCTGTTAGGGGGATGGAGCCGCTGCCTCCCAGCACAGCCCCCCTCCATCAGGGATGGAGCTGCCCCGAGTGCATTTCAAATCGGCTCAGCCGCGATGTGCTTTAATGAAAGGTTGTGAGACAATTGATTTAGTATCGATCCTGGGGGCGTCAGGCACTCTTGGGTTTATGACCTTGTTGTGCAGATCTGGCCCAACTTGAAGGGCACATGAAGGAAAATGTTCAAAACCCCAAACAATCTCTGGAAAACTTTGCTAAAGGCCAGGAGAGGTGCGCTAATGGAACTGGAAATGAGGTCAAAAGCAGCTAGTGGGAGTTTCTGGAAAAACTGATTCAAATGCTTGGTGATTAAAAAGTGAAAATAATTTAAGATTTCAAAACACTTTACTCTTAATGTCTTATTTTTACAGAGTTAGCCTGCGATAAGAGAGGGAATAACGCACCTTTCTTGCAGGGAATCCGGTACCCTCGTGCTTGCTGGGGCACTTGTACATCCCCCATCACTAGCTTTTGAACTGGACTCCCAGAGCAAAAGGATGCTCTTGCCTGCCTCACTCGTGCTTTCTTCTTACACCAAACAGCTTCTGGGAGACCCACAACACGCAGGGGGAAGGACGGGGGCCAGGCTGGGACTGCAAGGCCATGGCTTGGTCCTGGCTGCCAGCCACCCCTCCTCTGTGCTCCCAAGCTCCCTGAAGCCATCCCTGAGCCCTGGGTGGTTTCAGCACTCTGATCTCTGCTAAATAAGACAAAAGCAGCAGCAATTTGAGAGCAGCTCTTTAATGGGATGCAGCAGCTGTTGAAGAGCGCGGAGCAGCCCTGCACAGCGGCTGGGGGCTGCAAATAAACCTGATGGGAAGTGTCGGGGCACGGAGGGAGGCAGGATCTGCCTGGGCAAGCTGGACCTGGGCCAGGGCTGCTCCCAGCAGCTCTTTGGTGGTGTCAGCGCTGCATTTCGGATGCTTGCACCAGCCCGGTGCGATGCCGCTGTGCGCAACGGGAGAGGACATTTCTGCCCTGTGGCTTTTGCTCCATCCCTGCCCATGGGGAGGTGGGCAGGGGGTCCAGCTCCAGAGCTGCCTGTCAGCTAGAAGGCAACGCTATGCCGCCCAGAGGGGAGAGTGTGGGGTGCCCCAGGGCGTGGGAAAGCTGTGTCTGATCTGCCCGCAAAACCCTGAGGATGGGAGATGAGTAACTTGCTTGCAGGGAGCTCTCGAGCAGATGTAGCCACGTTGCCTCCTGCTGTGCTCAGGCTGCTTTGCTGGCATCTGTTAAACACCGAGTCCCTCCAGGAAGATGTGCTGGTGCAGCATCCCTTGGCAGACACCTGGGATGTAAGGCATTCCTGGAGGAGAGCAGCCAGGCACCGAGAAGCTTTCTAACGTACAAGGGAGGTGCATGCTGTGGTCAGGCAAGAGCTGACGGGGCTCTGTCTATCATCCCCGATGCTCACAGCAGATGCAGCGTGCACAGTAGCAAGCACGCAAGGGCAAGACGGACAGCGATGCTTTCCGGGTGAAGCACACAGCTTCCTGCAAAATGAGATGCTACTAGGTGGGGAGGGAGACAGCTCTGCAGCGACAACGTTCGTGGTGTCACATCTGGTGGCAGCTGTCTCCAATGGAGAGATGTGCCTGGGGACATCCGCAGCCTAGAGCGTGCCCGACTCGGTCACCACCTCCTCGCAGGGTGGGCAGAAGTCCTTGGCGCTGCCCCCATGCAGGGGGAGGCTGGTGGGGCTGGTGTGGTGGCTGTGGCTCAGGATAGTGGTTTTCCTGCTGCAGAGGCTCCCAGTGGACGCTTGTCTCCGCAGCCCGGGCCGGGGCCCACCCCAGCAGGACAGGCAGCGTGCTGCGTCCTGGAGGAGGTGCCCGCTGAAGAACATGTAAATCCAGGGGTTGCAGCAGCTGCTGAGGCTGGCCAGCAGCATGGTGATGGTGAAAGCCACATTGGTGGACTCTGGGAAGGCAAGAGAGAGAGATGAAACATCTACCAGGCTGGGTGTGATCTGGGCAGGGTCCCAGTGTGCAATGGGCAGGACCTGGGGGCTCCTTCTGGCTCGGGCACGTGTCCTTTGCCCTGTTGCCATCCCATCTGATGGGCATTTCTTTGGGTAGGAGAGTTTGCAGCATGGCAGGGAGAGCTGGGGTCTAATTTTGGCTGTGGGTTGGAGGTGGGTGATGTACTGTTAATGGGGATGTGCTGGAGCACATCCTCAGGGAGAGTGCTGGGAGATGAGACCCAGCAGCTTTTGGACCTTCCTTCAGCCTGTTTGCTGGCCAAAGCATCTCCCAGAGGCCTTTCAAAATCTTGGATAAAGTTCCTTCTACTCATGAACGGGCAAGAAGAGCTACTGAAAACTTCCAGAAAAAGTTAACCTATGAAACCAGAAATCCACTTCTGAAACCTCTGGAGCTGGCTCAGCAAAAGCCTTACGGGCACTTGGTGTTCCACACAAAGGACCTGCTCCAGCAGCACGGCTGCTCCGTGAGGCCGTGGGAGGGTGGGAGCAGCAGGCACAATTCAAACCCTCCCTGCAGTCACGTAGCAAACACAGCAGCTCCTGAAGCAAATTCCCACATGAGGGGAGAAACACACACGGCAAAGATATTCCCACACCTTTACCCGTCCCTACAGGTGATGGGCAGAATCCATTGCTTTTCAGTGGGTGTTCTGGTGAAAGAAATGATTTGACTCTGCAAACTGTTTTCTATAAATACTACCGGGGAGCAAATCTGTAGCCATCCCCATGATTTTTAAAATGACAAAATAAGACAGCTCTTGTCTGTTAAAAATGCAATGGGTGTGTTGTGTGCGTTGGGTGCCCAGGGCTCTGCCTGCTGCGAGCTGCAGCCCGGGATCCCCACCGCTACTCACCATCATCAGGAGCATCCTCGTCCCACACCGACCACATCTGCATGCTAAAAAACGGTGCCCAGCAGGCGACGTAGGCCACCACAATGACAAAGGTCATCTTCACCGTGCGGATCTTGGCACGGGAGATGGTCCGCACGCTGCTTACCCGTGAGGGCTGCCCGCTGGGGCATTGCCCACTCTTCTCGGAGGAGCAGGGAGCAGGAGGGGCAGCTGCTGTGGGCCCCCCCGAGCTGGGGGCACCGCTCTGGGTCTTGCCCTTGAGGTTCTTGCAGATCTCATAGCAGATGAGGCTGTAGCAGACGGTGAGGATGCTGACGGGCAGGATGAAGATGCACAGTGTGGTCCAGGTGATGTAGGCTCGGGCTCCCCATGGGTACCTGAAGTCTGCCCAGCAGTCCAGCACCCCCGAGCCCTGGCGCACCTCCCGCAGGGAGAAGATGAAGATCTGGGGCAGGCTGAGCAGGCAGCTGAGCAGCCACGTAGCCCCGATCATCACATAGGCCTGGCGGCTGGGCTGCTGCAGGGTGTGCAGCGGGTGGCACACGGCCATGTAGCGGTCCAGCGTCATCATGATGAGCATGTAGGTGGAGGCGAACATGCTCAGCACCTGCAGGTACTTGACCGCCCTGCAGAGAGGGTCCGGGCCCAGGAAGCGGTACGTCACCTCCCAGATCATCTGCGGCAGCACCTGGAAGAGCGCAACGCCCAGGTCGGTCAGCCCCAGGTGCAGGATGAAGAGATGCATCCGGCTCATCTTCTTCCTCAGGCGGTACATCGCCAGCAGCACCCCCACGTTGCCTACAGTCGCTACGGTCAGGATGGTGGCCAGCACCCCGATCTCTGCCTTGGCCAGCTCCTCATCCCGGGTGTGCAAAAGGGTCAGGTTGGGGTCCCCTGCCAGGGTCTGGGGGCTCAGCAGCTCCTGGCTGTGCCCAGACCGGCTGAGATGAGTGCTGTTCCAGCCCCATCCTGGCTCCATCCCTTCAGGAAGCTCTGCAGGAGCACAGGCAGCTATAACGCTCGTCTCCGATGGCCTGTTAAACCCTTCCCTGCCTCCCCAGGGCTGAGCTGTCGGGGCCAGTGCTGCCCCTGAGCACTGCTGCGCCAGCTCCTCTGCCCCCGGCTGTGGGGGGGCTGGACATGCCTCCTCCAGCGGTCCCCAACACCGGTGCAGGTTGTCACCTCCTCTGCTTTGTGCTCCTCAACATCACGCTAATCCTGTGCCGCGAGGCTGCGATTCCCCTCTCTGGCTGGGCTGCTCCATGCAAATATTCCTGATAAGTGAAGAGGTGCAAGAGCTCCCGGCTCAGTCCTCGATCTTTTTCTCATCTGCACTAGCCATTCCCAAATCCCTGTTTCCCCCTGGACTGCTCATCTTGTGTGCCCCCTCTACGCCCTGCGCTGGTAAATTGAAGGGGAAAGGGGAGTCATCTTTGTTGCTTCTTTTTAGTGCAGTAAAAGTAACAGGAAAACGCTACAGAGGCTGCATCTCTTTGGCCTTCTCGTTCCAAGAATAGCAGAAGTCAGGCGAGCAGTGTCCAAGCGCCTGTGTCTCTGCGGGAAGCGGAGCGACCGTCTGCTGGTGATGGCTCTTGGTCTCCGTTTGTGTGTGAACGCCGTCCGCCCGGGTCGGGGTTTTATAGCCTGGCAGCTCCCCTCCCCGGCTGGCCCCAGCCTCCTGGCTCCACCACGCCGGCTCTGCCGCCGCGCTGCGCCGAGCGCTGCCGGACGCCGCAACGGGCAGGTGAGAGCCGGTTCCCCTCCTGCCGTTCTCTCGGGAGCTGCTATCCATGGGCTTTGCCAGGGGCTTTTACCAAACGTGATTTCTGGGCGAGAGCCAAAGGCTGAGAATCCTCCTGCGCTTCCACCCTCGTCCCCCGTGTCCCCTCTTCTGCAGCGTGTCAGGGCTGGGGATGCTCTGCCCCCAGTTTGCACTGTCCCTACTGGTCTGACCCCCCCCAAATCTCTACCCTTGGCTTCTCTGGGCCCAACAGGAGAAGCCTCTGTCCTGAGAGCCTGTGCAGGGGGGGACGAGGGGGTGCGGGTCCCCCAGAGCGGCTTGTGCAGCAGGAGTCAGACATCCAGCGGCTTTGTGAGGCTGGGTCTCATCCCCGCAGCAAAGTCGGTGGAAACATCATTTACTGGCTCCACGTCGTGTTTTGATCAGCTGTCCCTTTCCTCCTGTGTAGGAAGGGGACGGAGATTGTCCCTGGGACATGGCAAAAGCCTGATTCTGCCTGCTTAGTCCTCAGCTAAACGCTGTTGTTTTACTCCACCTGACAGAAAACCACCCCGAAGGTGGGGAGCGGGATGCTGCTCATCCGCAGAGCGGGCTCTGCCTCGCGTCATCAGTATTTGCCCCATCCCTCATCTGCACAGAGCCTGGAAAAATTCATGGGAAAGGAAAAGCTGATGGGGAAAAGTGAGCTGAAAGGGCACCAGCAGTTGCAGACTTTATGCAAAGGTGTGGTGTGAGCCAGAGGAAAGGCGATGGACGACAGAAGCACCCCCAGTCAAAGGACAAATGCACTGTAAATTCCGTGGCAGAAAATACAGATGAGACTATAGCTGAAATGGTCTTGCACCTCTCCTGCCTCGGCTGAGCACGGGGCTGGGAGCTCGGGCACCTGCTCGCCTGTCTCTTCTCCTGATCTTCCCTTCCCACTCTTTTTTGAGCCTTTAATGTGTCTTCCCACATGGTGTGTGATTGCAAAATATTTTCATTGCATACATATACAAATATAGGTGTGTATACACAATTTCACTTTTGTTTTGCAACGTTAAGACTTTGTTTTTTCCCCTACTGGCTGTGGAATGATGTCAATAAGAAATAAAGCCACACATCCATTTCCAGCATTCTTTCCTTTCTCTACTGGAGAAAGACAACAGCAGCAAACAAAAGAAATGCATCGACACAGGCTTCTTTCTAGCACTTGTCTGCTTGACACAGGCTTCGCTGCTTGCAGAGCCTGCTCTGGCTCGCTGGCTGTGATATTACAATTAAGTTGCCTGTAAGAAGGCCGTTATTTGCTGAATAAAGGTTTGCAGATCACCTCTAATAACCATAAATCAGCGCAGTTTGTATCTAATTAAAAGACATTCATCCTTATAAGAGACCCTATGGATATAAAGTACCCATCACAGGAAAGTGCCTGGCTGAGGTGCTGGAGTTAGAGATAGGAAGGTATTTCAGCGAGTAATGTAATTTTCTATGTTTGTGATCAGACAGCTGATTTTCTGGAAGATTAATAGAGGGCAGTGCAAAAAACCTACAAAGCAATGAAAAGCTGAGATGAAGGCAGAGATGAAAGGGCAGATTCTGCAGAGAGAAAGAAACATTTAAAAGGTTTTGGGGACAGACTCGGCTTTCACTGGCACCAGTTTGACTTGGGAGCAATTCCCTCAAAGTTAGAGCTTTTACTCCAGATTTACCTAAGTTTAGCTGTGGGGAGAATACTTCTGCAAAGGTGCTTAGAGGGAAGTGAAGCTAATTCACAAAAGAAAAATGATCCTTGGAAAATAGAAATTCATTTTCTTTAGAGAGATTATCACAGGAAGGAATTTTTTCAAGCAGATGGATTTAAAAATAAAGTAATTTTCTTGCATTGGTTCCTTGAACATTTTGACACATCACTAGTATTGCCAGGCTGGACGTGTTTCAGCAAAACCAGAGCTGGGTTCTCTAACTCGGCAGCTTGGGAATTACTCGCCGAGCACGGTGCTGGTTTGTTTAGTGCTCTGGGAACCCCTGGGTGGCGATGGCCCAGCTGTGCCCAGCTGTGCCTGGGCAGCCCTGCCCCGCCCAGCCCTAACTGCAGCTATTTAGGCTGTTTCCCATATGCCAGGCCCTGGGGGAGTTGGGGTGTAGTAGTAGTAGTAGTAGTAGTAGTAGTAGTAGTAGTAGGGTGAGGGGAATGCTGCTGTTTTGTGGTAATGGTGGTTTTGGGGCTTTTTTTTGTTTGTTTGGGGTTTTGGGGGTTTTTTTTGGTGCTGCAATGGTTTGTGTCCCCAGTGGAGGGAGGATGGGTGTGCGGATTGGAGATAACCCTTAGGGCTCTGCGCTGCTGGCTATTGTTGCTGTGGGGTGATGTGAGCCCTGAAAGACTGTGAAAACTGTTGTCACAAGGTCTGTGTTTCCTCCCTTCCCTCTGGGTGCGATGCTGAGGTATGGGACAGTGTAACTGGATTTCTAAGCTCTTAAGGTTTGGTTTGTCAAGGTAATGCTGTATTACATAGCTAATTTTTGGCAGCTGGTAGCATCAACACACCATGAAGCATAACATGTAAAATGCTGTTTCTATTGCCAGTTGGTATCCTGTGCTCTTTTACTGTGGAGCACAGAGGTAGAGGTTTTGTGATTGCTAAATCATTTGGCAGAGTAGCTGGTTACTTTGCTTTGTGGGTAGCTTGCTGGTTAAATAAATAAATAAAATTTGTTGGCTTGGGTTTATATGCTGATTTGGCTTGCTTTTCAACACTAATATTTTATTTGTGGTATGTGATGGTGTTAAGCTTATTGCTGACAGCACAAAGCATGCTTGGTCTGTCTTTAGCATTTAATTACTGAAATGCCTTCTGTGGTTCAGGTCAGGAAAAAGCAAGATTTGGTCATTTTGTGCTGGTTCAGATCCTGTAAAATTAATGGTGTTGCAACTGCTTTATAGCAGCTTGGGATCATCTCCTTGGAAAAGCTGAGGACAGGAATGAGGGCTGGGAGTTCCTGGTATCTAATGCTACTTTTAATGCCAAGTCTCTGTCAAAATTAAGCCATGAATGACTTCCCCTCTACCTCCTGAAAATAGAAACTGTTGAGACTTTCCAGTTCTTAAAGGCTTCAGGACATTCAAAAGCCTAGCTCGCTCTTGCCATTGCTCTAACTCCGTGTAGGACTGTCCTTTGTTTTTCTCAGACTTGGGGAGTTTGGAAGCTGAAAACTTGATATAATTTGATTTTTTTTTTTTTTTTTAATTGCTTGCAATGTTTGTGAAGAGTTCTCAAAGTGACTTTGCCATGTCTGTCTTATTAGGGAAACAAATTTCTCTGCAGTGTGGTCATTAGACAGAGGATGTGACTGCAGCCTTTACTGGGAGTGCTGAAGGATTTAGCACAGCCTTGGTCCAACCTGATACCATGTGAAATGCCCCCAAATATTAAACTGTTTCTAAATGGACACCTGGTTCAACACTTGCACCATGACTCCCATTACCCTCCAGAGGGAGAAAACTCTGCTGTATAGTTGGGCAGCATTATCTGTCATACAGCTCCGGGATCTGAAGACAGGAGCTTCCATAATTTTAAGGTAATTATAAGCCAGATGTGTCAGTCAGTCTTCCCTTTCCTCCTGCCTTTCCCTCATTTAGATTTGGTTTTTCCATTTAATTAAAACACCTGATCCTGCTTAATATTAGAGAGCATGGCTGGGTGCATAAATAAATATGCTAAACACATGGCAAATGCCCCAAAGCGGTGCCTGTTAGGGACACTGCTAGGCAGAACAAGCAGTTTTGATTTTAATGGAAAATCCATGTGAAGCTGTAAAACTTGGCAAGTGGAATAACAAAAGCTGACAGTGTTGCATTAAAGAACTAAACTTTAAAGTATCGGTACTTAAAAACATTGCCTTGAACATAAACTTGGGAGGTTGAGCTGCTGTCCCTGGAGGTGTTGTGTCCAAGCTGTGAATTTGACTCAGCCTCGCTTGTCTCAGAGCATCACTCCCTTCGTCCTCCATGCTGCTCCCCCTGTCTCTGCTGCTTGGGGCCAGACCTGCCCACCCAAACACTCCGTGTCTCCCAAAACTGAGCCCAGAAGCACATGTGCCCCCCCCCAAAAACCCTGCAGAGGCAAGCCAGCCCGCACCGGTGGGGTTTGGATTGGCCTCTTCTCCCTGGCACAGGCAGCAAGGTGAGCCTGAAATGCCTTGCAGGCTGGTGAACAGCACCAGGGGATTTCTGCTGGATAAAATAAATCCAATCCTGGGGTGTTATTGCAGCTGATAACTCTATTACAGTTTACTTTTTCCTTGTTGTTTTGCTGTGTCTTTTCATTTGACCCATATGTGTGGAAACAGTCTGCTTAAGTAGAGGCAACTGCCAGGGAAAAAATTGAAGCTACAGACATCTTCGAGATAGCAAATTACTTGTTTATCATCCTTACATTCTCCCTGTGGGTTTCCTTGTGTAGCCAGGGATGTTTAAAGACTTTGGTAGCTGTGAAATGCTTCAATTTACTTCCCCACTCCCTCATCTCCTTTTGCTGTTATCATCATTAGCATTTAAACCCAGACACAGCCAGAGCATTTACAACCTTAAAATCAATAATAAAAATCCAAAATTACATTTCAAGGCTGGAAACAAATGGCTTTTTCCTGCCCTCTCCTGACAGGCTGCTGTGGGGAAAATATATGTCTGTTAGCTCTGGTGTGGACAGACAGACAAGGCAGTTAACAGCCGTGAGGCAGCGGGGACAGGAGAATTCGTCCGGGTTAGAAGTCCCACCAAGGCAGCAGTGACACCATGGCCAGGCTGGGAAAGGTACTTTCTTTAGGTCCTGTATTTTGTTTTATACAGTGGAGGTCTGATTAGTGCATGGGATTTTCAGGCCCTATAGCCTATAGAGACAAGATGGTTTGCTGTTTTTTTTTTTTTTTTTTTTTTGCTAGGAAATTTGCATTGGTTGCTCAGGTAACTCCCAGGCTCCAGTCCCGAGTGTGGCTGCATGGGGACAGGTTTGCATGGGACCGGGCTGGCAGAGCTGGTCCCACAGGCAATTCACGGCAGGGCAGCTGCTTGGGCTGCTTCGGGCATTGGCACCTACAGCCGCTTCAGCCCACGTCACCTTCCAGCATCTGCAGCTGAAATCGGGGTTGCAATAGTCCCGCTGGGCACAGGGATGCTGGAGGCGTCCTGTTCCCTGGAGTGGGAGATGAACCGCTGGTCTCACCCTCCTCTCTCCCCTTTGGTGCAGGCAAAGAAGAGCCCAGGATTTAAGATACATTTAATTGAAAATCTCAATACGGGGGGAAGCACACAAGAACCTTTCCATGACCTCAGATCTGCTTTGTCTACTGTTCCCCTGCTTGCCTGCTGCAAATGCTGCAGTTATTCAGAACCCATTGCCTTCCAGGTAAGAGAGGCATCAATCAGGATTGTGAAAGGAGAGGAGCAGCTGTTTCAGGACAATATATTAGAAAATGATGAATCATAGGGAAAAATGTCTGCAGTGATCTGTACTCTCTCTGCTAAAGCAAAGTTCAAGGCTTCATGATTAAAGGTTGTTCTTGCCTGTGTGATAGTCAGGCCCAGGTTATGCCCAAATACAGGGAAACTTGTCTGGGATTGTGCAGCTGCCTCGGTGAGTCCACTTCCCACTGAGTGATCAGCACTGAGGTCAGCTTATATCAGTCAATTAAAACACTGGGTATTTCGTACCTGCCCTGACATTATTACCCTGAAAGCTCTTGGAGAGTCAAGCTAAGGGACTTTAAGGTGCTGAGAGACAAGTTCACAGAATCAAGGCTGAGCCACTAGAAGGCACGCTGCTTCTCTTAAGCTGTTTGAGCAACTTCTTTCCTTTTCTTGCTGCCTTTTTGTGTATGTGGAAAATAGGACAAAATAAGCCCAATTAAAGCACATTATTGTAGTTTCACTAGTAGTTTAGCTCAACAGGCTTAACAGATAAGAAGTGCCAGTGGAATTACTACCTTCAGCTTGCATGAAATGTGGGGTGGGTTTTCCCCCCCCCCCCTATCTTAGTGTGTGAAAATCTCCTAGGAAACGTAGCCCTAATGGTCTGCCTCCTCCCTGTGCTGCGGTTCTTGCAAACGAAGCAGAAAGCTGTGCTCTAAATATGCTGTCTGGTTCTCCTAATTAAATGGCTGTGGGCAGAAGAGCCTCGTAGTGTTGATGGAGTTGTAACACCAGGATGATGGCTTTGTTTAGCAGTTTCTTGCCGTAGCTCTTGGTTCTCAGGCATCCACAGTTCATTACCGTGCTCTGACGATCCCTGCGGTCACAGGAATTGCCAGGGTGGAAGGTCCCAGACGTGGAGGTTGGGGAGCATCCCAGCTCTGCCTGCCGAAGGAGATGCTGCCCCAGATTTGTTCTGACCGTGACCCAGGGGACCAGACTTTCCTGGTGTGAACTGGGAGATGCGGCTTCAGCCCTTTGGGCAACAGCAGGGGTTTGGTGCGAGGTGACACCCCACCGGGGAGTCCTTCCCCTACCCCCCAGCTCGCTCTGCCCGAGGCTGCGGCACTGCCGTCACCACCGCTGGGGCTTGGCTGGAAACGGGCACCAGCTTTGAGGGCTTGCAGGAGCGCGGTGAGCCCTTCCCCTGCAGCTTCATTAACACCCACCCACCACCTCTTTGTCCTTTGGTTCGGGCAAGAGTAGTTAATCCTCAAACTGCTCTCGTCTCGGTTCTCTGGCAGGCAGAGCAGCAGGATGGGAGCCCTCGGGAAGGCAGTTAATGCTGTTTAATCCTCTCCCGATGTGGGGTGACTGAGGAGAAGGTGATAAAGTACAGCGGCTGCACGTAATGTACTGCCTGCCTGGGAGATGGATGGCTGGGGTCACATCAGGCAGCGCAGACCTGTTACCGGCAGCAGCGTCAGCACCGAGGCAAAAGGACTGGTGCGGGCTCTGCGGGACGTATCCTGTACCCAGCTGCAGCACAGGGCGCTGAGCTGGGTTGTCCCTGTTCTGCCCCCAACGGACACCATTCCCCAGCATCTGGGATGCTGAACGGGCACTTGTTGCGGTGGGAATTTAGGATTATGCCTGCTAATGTTAGGGTTATAGGTGGGTGTGTTTGTCGTCTAACTCAGGTGTGTGCTCCAGTGTTCAGGGGATTATTCAACTCAATGGGAAATCAGGTTTAAACCTCCCAGGGATCCATGGGTAAACATCTGAATATTCTTCTGCATCTCAATTTTCACTTTTTTTTTTTTTTAACCTGAATTTCAATCTCTGATTCCTTTTGGGCTCTTGTGAAGAACTGGCAGAAATTGGTATTTTTGGCCTAGAAAGCAGGAAGCTTGTCCATCTGTTTCCCAAGAGCTCCTTGCAGACCAGGACTTCTCTGGGGAGGCAGCAGTTGTGATTAAGAACGGTTGGTTGCTTTGATGGCAAAGCCAACAATCTAGAGCTCTTATAAAAGCAACTTGTTTCACTTCATACTGCTTGTCCAATAAGGTATTCAAGCAGCATGGAAGAGAAACGATTCTGCCCCCTCCTCAGAAATTGATTTTGACAAGTATCTGACTTGGTGCCTCCAAGTGCACAATAATGGCAAATGAAGGTAAAAGCTGTGGCGGGAGTCTCACTCTTATTTTTCAGGCAGATCATAGATTGAAGGGATTATTTTAGTCAAAGGTTGGACTAGTCTGTGGCAGTCTGGTTTGTGTGCCTCCAAAGAACACTGTTTAACATTACCAGACAATTGCTTTATCTCTGACTCTTCCCTACATGTACAGTGCTAATTGCCAAGGCATCTCTTAAAAGCTATTTTCATATGCATTTGCACAACAGATTTGAAAGGCCATGAGGATGTACTTAGCACTGCTGCAAATGGGAAATGTTGCCCTGTGTTTCAGAATAATGACATTTTGGAACCTGCCAAATGCATAGTTTTATCACTTATAATTCAGATGATCTGTGGACCAGGATTTTTGGCTGTAATGGATTATCACTTCATCATGCAAGCAAATCACAGTCTGTAGTGAGAGCCTGCTGGTAGGGAAACCACAGACTGAAATCAATGGATTTCTTCATTGGCCTTTACGTTATCTCCCTGTCTCACCGAGCTGCTGTTGTCTAGAAAATGAACCAAATTAACATGCAGGTCAAGCATCAATGGGTGATTTTTCTTTAGGGTTTCTGTATGGGCATGAGAATATGGGTATTGCTGTAGCAGTAACAAAATAATTACATCTGTTCCGCATCCCGTCTTCAGGGGAGCTCACACGCTGAGTTAGCTGCAGAAGTGGGTGAGTGTGGGGAATCCCGGAGAGTATTCAAGGTGGGGGGTGGGAGGGACAGATGCTTCTTTTTTTGTGTGTTGGTTGTTTGAGGTTTTTACAGTGTTTTGTTTGGCGAAACAAACAAAAAAAAACCTGGGAGAGACCTTGCTCTGATTGTAGTTCTGATATTTCCAAATTAGATGGGGATTTGTGTGCGTGGTTCTGCCCTGGGCCTTTCAAAGCCCTGTATTTGCTTGTGTTTAGTAGATAGTCCATACCTGGTTATATCTAAGGAGCTTTTGCCTTACTATCCAGCACCAAAGAGAGATCACCATTGAGCCTGGCTGGAGTTTGGGACCATAAGCCAGAGAGCTGTTGGCTCTCCTCGCAGACCATTCATATCAATTCAGGGCATCAAATCCCAGCCCGAAGCTTAATGAAGCATTGCGCCTGTCACACCGAGGTGAGAGCAAACACCGCCTCAATGAGAGGGGTGGATTTACAGCTAACTGTTGGATTAAGATGAAATGTGAAAATCACTGCTAAACCCCTTGCATTTAGCCAAGCGAGGCAAGGAGGCTTGAACCCGCCCTGATGCCTTGTGGGTCCGGGGTCTCTTTGATTGTTAGCTTCAATGGTGAGACTTAAAAATAATTAAATTAATGTCTAAGCCCTCAAAACCTAATTGGGAAAGGATTATCCTAGAAGGAAACCAGAGATGCAGAGGAAAAGGGACAGCTCCCTGACGTGACCTGTACTTGCTGCTTCAGTGGGTGATGAGCCAGATGCTGTTTTCCCTCCTGGTGATTTGTGTGTAACAGAATCCCCTGCTAGTCCCAGCAGCCAGGCTGGGGTCTCGACGAACCCTGGCCTCCACTAACAACCTCTTGGGAAAGCTGGCCTTGAGACATCTCGCTGGATGTCTCAGCCACACCGGGATGGAGAGCAGAGCAGCTCTGACGGTGCAGCGGTTTTGAGGGGAATTATAACACTGGGTGATTTCTGGAGCAGCAATTGGTATCTGACCTAACATGTCTTGATCTTGCAAGTGTGCATTTCTGCTAAGTGTGGGAGCCATCCCTCTGCCTTTAACGGGAACAAGCGCAGCTTTTGCTTCACTCGGGGATAATTCTCGCACTCTTGAACAAGTCGCTGCAGGGAGCCACCAGTTCTCTTCTCATCTGCCCCACTTGAAAGACCACGTTCAGGATAGAAGAGCACGAGGTATTGCTTGGGAAGTTACAAAGGTCCCCAGAGCCCTGGGCAACCCCATTCGACTAATATCACAACTTCTGACAACCAATATCCACTGTCCTGCCCCCAAACTAATTAATTTTATACATGAGTGAATTTAACACCATCATTTAGCTCTGTCTGCTGGCGGAGACTTTGAAGTACAAACTGATTATGCAGGGAACAAGCTGGGAGCTGGTTAATAAGTTCCAACAAAGTGTGTACTGCTGGGAGGCCGTGGTAGATTAAATGTAGAATTTTATTGTTGTTTTGTCTTGGACTTCAGCTTGGAGACAAGTGAAGCAGCAGCAGAGTCTGTCACCAGAGAGAGAGAGAACCACAATGACGGTGTTGGGAAACATTTAAAAATTACATAAGTGTTAATGATTGGGATCTGACTCTGCCTCCTCTGAAAACCTCATTCTTCACCTCATTTCCTTGGTTTTGCTTCACTTCAGGCAGGCTGGTTGTTAATGGAGGAAATCAAAGCGAATCAGCTCAACAAGTCTGCTTTTATGGGGCTGACTGGACTAAAGCGTGAGATTGCTTAGATCCGAGGCGGTCAGCTGAGGGTGCTGGGCAGCCCTTGGGCCAAGGGTGTGTTGCGAGGTCTTGGCCGGTCCTGCATCGGCATTTCCAGGGCCAGACAGTGGCTCCTGATTCCATCCCTTGAGGTTCTTCCCAACCTGAACAGCTGGGGTCTCTGGAGACTCCGTGTTCGTGGTGAAGGGCTGAGGCACTAATGAGCTGAGCTCTTCTGCAGAGCAAGGGGAAAGCAAGTCCCGAACAGTCAATAAGTATTTGCCAGGACACGGTCACACTGGGAAATGTTTGTAACCTTCTGGCCAAGCAGCAGCAATGACCAGTCCAATCTGGGAAATTTAAGAGAAGTTCAAGCATCCAACCTGACGTGCAGTAAAACAGCACAACCTTCCTGACATGCTAGGTAATTGCCTTTTGCTCCTTTCAAATTCACAGTATGATCAAGGGAGAGAAGGGGACGGAAAAAAGGGAGTAGAATTGCTACGGGGAGACTGTTTTAAGTAGTTGTTCCCACATGGTCCCCAAGGATTGCTTGTTTCCTGAGAAGCTCAGTGCTGCAGAGTAGATGCAAACTTAAATCAAAGCTTGTTAAATTGTGAACACTGTTTTTGGATGGCCTTAAGTCCTGATGCCCATGATTACCTCTGCTGAAGGCCTTCTCTCTGGATAACCCCTCAATAGCCGTTTTCTTTCTTTTTGATAGTCTCGAATAGGTAAGGCGTTACTTAATTGGATTTAAATGGCTTTCCACTACCTATTATCCACTTGATGGCACTTCTGAGGGGAAAACAGACCGGTAAGTATGTGCTGAACTTCAGCACAGATTCCAAGAGAAGAGGTTTGCCAATGGGAAGCCAAGTCCTAGTCGTCATATTCTCCAGGGATTATCTTGGTTTGGCCAGTAAAGGAGAGGTAATGGCAGTTACGGTATTTTGAAGCTGTTTTGGTGAAGGGCAGATTTTCCATAGCCACAAAGTCAAAACACAGCTGCAAAAATGTTTGTAAAGTCAGATTAAAACACTAACCAGAAGACGACTTCAGCAAAGACTTTAAATGAACCATTTCTGAGACTCTACAGACTTTATTTTTCTCCTCATTTCTTATTTTGCTAATGGAGAATGACCTCAGAAGGGGTTCAGCTGCCATTGACGTAGAAAGGGAAAGCTGTAAGTCACGAATTAGATTGCCTGCCTGGTTCAGACTGTTAATTTTCTCGAAAGCAGCGCTCTCCCTCTGTCCCGGCAGTGTCAGGTACCGGGGCCGTGTTTCACACCGAAGTGCCACTGAACTATGCTGCCCCAATCAGGCAGATTTCTACGCCACGATCACGGTAAAAAAACCCCAAAACAACAACAAACCCTAAACCAAAAAACAACCCCCAAAACCAATTTTAAAAGGTAATTTTAAAACTTTCTATCCGGGGCGCGCAGGGGCGCGATCCCCCCGCGCTCCGGCAGGTGGCGCCGTGGTTCCGGCTGCCGCAGGGGCGCGGCTGGGGGGGCACGGGCGGGGCTGGGGGGGGCTGGGTGGTGCGGGGGGGTCAGGCAGTGCCTGGGGGGGTATGGGTGGTGCTGGGGGGGGGTCAGGCGGTGCTGGGGGGGGGGATCAGGCAGTGCTGGGGGTTATGGGTAGTGCTGGGGGGGTGCGGGCGGTGCTGGGGGGTTGCAGGCAGTGTTGGGGGGGGTATGGGCGGTGCTGGGAGGTTATGGGTGGTGCTGGGGGGGGGGGGGTCAGGCAGTGCCGGGGAGGGGTACAGGTAGTGCTGGGGGGTTATGGGTGGTGCTGGGGGGGGGGTACGGGAGGTGCTGGGGGGGTCAGGCGGTGGTGGGGGGGGTACGGGCGGTGGTGGTGGGGGCCGCCAGTGCTGGCGGCTGGGGGGGTCAGACAGGACGGTGCTGCAGGTCCTGGCCGTGCAGCGGCTGGGAGAGCCCGAGCTCCGGCCGTCCCGACCCCCGGCCGGGCCGCTCGGCTGGGCTGAAGCCGGGGGGGGCGGGCGGCTCCCGGGCAGGGAAAAGCCTCTCCGGCTCCTCCGGTGCCCCGGGGGCCTCTCCGGCTTCACCACGAGTGACAGGGAATTACCCCTCGGTCTGCTGCTCCCCTTGCAGACGTGGCTGCAGGCGGATGCTGGAAATGGGGTTTGCAGTCTCTGGAAGTGCTGGGCTGGAGGGGGGTGTTTGCGGTGGAGATTTTTCCCTTGGGAGCGCTGCAGCTTGGCAGGGACGTTCAGAGCGTGCGGGGGCTGCGGTTCAGCTGACCGCGCCGTTCGATCCCATCTCTTCTGGCCGTGGTTGTGCTCAGGTGTCCTCCAAAACGTGTTGCTCCGTGACAGCCAGGGAGCTGGGACCGCCGCGCCTGTGCTGGGATGGAGGACGGCGATTGTCCCTCTGGACAAATACGGTCGCCGGCGTACGGCCAGCCCCGGTGTCAGCTGTTTTACTTACTATGTTTTTAAAAGACATGCATTGCTTGAGTCGCTTCACAACGTTTAAGGGAAAGGGTGACTTCTTTCTCCTCTTTTGGGCCACGTGGAAAGCTGTGCCGTGGGCTGATGTCGGCGTTGTTTTCACCCCGCTCCCCGATACTGATGCTGAAGACATTTGCTCCTAGTCCGTGGGGCAGTTATTACATGCCCATCAAAGTATGTCTGATGCCACCAGGGTCAGGATTTCTGGATAAATAAGACTCGCCAAGCAATATCGCTGCCATTGCTTTCCCACTAGTTAATTATGGCCAAATCCTTTGTAAATGAGAGAGAGGCCTTTGCCCCGAGAACGCCTGCCATGACATTCTTTTGGTTACACACAAGCAGCTAAACATTTTGGAACTGGTTGGGAAATTTTCACCAGTGTAAAAAGAGAGATTTGGTTGAGGTTGTTTTGTTTGTTTTTGCACATATGAAATGTCTGGATTTTTCCCTTGTGTCTGGCAGGAGAGTTGCAGTTAGAGAATATTCATACACTGATCTTGCTGACTTCCCTCAAGCTGTTTTTATTCCTACCACTACCCTATCCATATACTGCTTTTTTTTCCCCTGTTCCGACTAAGACAAGAATAATCTCTTACATGCTTCAAACTGTGAGGAGAATGGGTAGGGTTATTTTTGTGGCTGACTGGGCACGTGAGATGCAGACGTTGTCCTGATGTGCGCATTAACCGTGCCAACGCAATGCCAGGTTGATTCTTCTCTTTTCACCTTCCTCTGAAGCTTCTGACACAGCCCGTGGCTCCAGCAGGACACGACAAAGAGGAACAGGAATATAAGCAACATTTCCGTTGAGTTTAATAGCAGCATTTCTTACCCCTGCTGCATGCCTCAAGAGTGACTCCAGGCTTGGCCGTGCATCTTGCAAAACTGATCTGGCATTCTTAGGAGAGCTGATGTTTTTGGCTAGTTGGAGCTTCTGATAAATGTTGGCACATCTGATTTATTGTCTGACTCGGTTCCCAAGGCGACCACATATGTAGCAGTCTGAGATAAGCGGCTTATAACCTAAAGGTGAATGCCTTAAAATATCAGTGTCCCTTTCTCTGTTTCCATTGATAGTGAGCTCTTGCTTTTTCTCTGCTATCTTTATTTCACTCTGTTATCAGAGAATTAAGTACTTCGTGTTGTGTTGAGGAACAGTTCTGTTTCTACAATTGGCTGAAGTTATAAATTCAGTTGGATTTTCTGTTATCACTCTTAATGCAAATTTGTTGAGCGTAATGCCAGTGTCTTTTATTCTGCGGACCGATGACAGCTATCATGCTGAGACCCAGAGCTGGAAGACCCCTAGATCACCATGGAACGTGCCCATGCATGAATTTGCTGTACTACCCCCACCCCCAGCCCTGCTTATTTGTGTGCTTCAACCTCCTTCAGCCTTGGTTAGAAGGCAGCGCAGTTGTCCTGCTCTGGCTGTGGGACTCCACCAGCTGGAGAAGGCATTTGATGTGTGGGGCACAATTTGTGACGGCAGTCATCTTATGATAATGTTTTTCTGGTAGTAACTTCAGCAGGATGTCAAGCTACGTGGCCTCAGCAACAGGGACACTGTCGCCTCCAGTGTACATCGACGCCATGAGAATGCTAAAGGGGGGCTCTACGGGTACAGTCGGGTATCTGCGGGGGCTGCGAAAGGGGTCTTTTGGGGGCAACAGACTAGCACCAACTTAGAGCAGGGAAAAAAAAAAGCAAGCTTGTCAAGCATGAAACATGTTATTTAGCATGAAACAATTACTGGTTTGTGTTTAAAAGTGGGAAGAGGGAGGAATTGGGTTGTCTGTTTTACAAAGAAATTTGGAAGGTAGTGGGGGAGGCACAAGTGCTCCTGCTTGGCTTAGAAAATATTCATGGGAAGCATGGGATAGCTATCTGGCAAGATACTGGGGTATTCATGCACTGTAGGAATAAAGGCAGTTGTCTCCTCAAGTGTCAGCCAAGGCAAAAGAATGGATATGAGTTAGAGGGACCAGCGGTGTGCTCGAGCATAGCAATAGACCCATCTTTTGAGTGGCACAAACGTGCTCTCTCGCTCAGGTTGGCATGCCCAGACATCGCTTGCTACAAAGCCAACCTCCCCACCTCTCCAGTGAGAGAAAGGGTGAGTCTTGTCAACTTTTTATACACCTTTTTCCCCTGAGCACATTCCAACTGGTTCAGCACCTGGGGTCAATTTGCGAAGGTGTGCACAGACCTTGCAGGCTTGATGGATTCACCCAACTAAACCTGTATTTTATACTTTCCCTCCCACCGCTTTGTTACACCCCCTCAGAGGCCACGTCCTGCAAAAACAGCAGCTTCCCTTGCAGGAGCAAAAGAAACAAGATCATTCTTGACGTTGGTCTGTGTCCTGACCAACAGCCCCAGTGCGTGGTGTGGCAGGCTGCGAAGGAGATGCCATGCTGGCGTGGTGTCCGTGCTATGAAATACAGCATCACAGGGAATATCCTGGGTTGGCTTTGTCTGTCAGTGGCTACCATGGCCCCATCGAGTCTCCTCTGGGATGTAAAGCACTGGGTCAGGCTGTGATCCTTCCAGGAGGGTGTTCTCCTTTCTCTTTCTAGCAGTGGCCAGAAGATGATGTCAAAAGACTGTGCAGTTCTGGGCTGAAGGGATGCTTCTCCCCAACTCTTATTAGGCAGAGTTTTGACTTATAATCCAACCTGAAAGTCCTATGGCATCATTTGTGAGTTCCCAGCACTGTTCCCTTTTTGTAACCAAGTCAGCAAAAGGAAGATCTCGGTTTCCTGACTTTTCTGCAGTCATAGCATCAGCAGCGTCTGTGAAACCAGCAGCATCTGTGAAATCAGCAACCCAACAAAGTAGCCATTTAGCCATCTCTCCTTCCATGAGGAGATCTCCTTCCATGAGGCAGATAGACTCCTTTGCAGTGACTGCTGATCTGACCGCTTGCTGGGCAGGGAAGGTAAAGCTCAAGAAATAAGTCACTGGGTCTGTGCTATGGCATCAAAGCCTGCGTTGGTGTTGAGTTTCTGCTCTTCAAAGCACAGGTTTTTCAGCCAAGATACACTTGGTTGATGCCTCTTCTCCCTAGGTCATTTGCAATCCAAGCTTGTTTTCAAGGAGTAAATTGGGCCAGCATGAGTTTTTTGTGGGGGAGAGGTAAGTGACAAAGAGGGAACCAGTTCTTTTTCTAGCAGAGAAATTTTCAGACCGTAATTAATGTGTCTTCTCCATGCATGTATGTGCATGCACACACCCAAACATAGCTGTCTTTGATCTCTGCTGGGAGGCTAGGGAGAATACAGAGACTATAAAATCAAACTTATTATTAGGGACAGAGCATGGGGTTAACTGCACTGCTTTCCCTTGGGCTTTGGAAAACGGCAGGCTTGGATCCACCTGGCATCTCTTGCTAGCCATTATAGCATACGATGAGATGTGACTGCTTTAAATACACTAGCAAGGCATTGGGAGGGGAAAGTAATGCTGCTTTGTTGTCAGGTCTGGCAACGTGCACTACAATTAATGCCAAAGCCATCGGTGCCCACGTTCTGAACCCCCTGGCAGGAGCAAGAAGAGGCTCAAGTGATGCAGGAAGAGTGGCAGGTTGTTATCAAAGTGCTGCCACTGTCCAAAAGCTGCTTCTTATTAAGTCCTATGATTTTTGTGGTCGACTTACAGCAAGTGCTGCTCAATTTGCTGAGAATTGCTTTGTGCCATCAGAGTGGCACAAAGGTAAGGAGCAATTCAAGTTCATGCATCACTGGCATGTTTGTATCCAATCAGAGTGGGG
Organism: Haliaeetus albicilla; assembly: GCF_947461875.1. NCBI lineage: Eukaryota > Metazoa > Chordata > Aves > Accipitriformes > Accipitridae > Haliaeetus > Haliaeetus albicilla. The sequence goes on along the minus strand of NC_091508.1, from coordinate 2,661,733 downwards.
ACCCAGGTAATAAGGTAAAAGGTTTCTTACAGTGGCCAGTGTCAGGTGCTTTTAAGCAGTTTTTAAATTTTGATTTCCTATAAGGAGTGGAATAAAAAAGTGGACATATTCTGCTGAATATATACTTCCTGGCACTTATGAGTGCCGCCTTCTGGTAGCAGGTGAGATGAAAAGATGTATTTATCTGAATTTTAAATTCTAAGCTACAAAGAAAGTAATTTGGACTTTGGGTAAAATTTGAAGCAGAGTAAAATTCACTTCCAACCTGGGGTCCAATAAAAAGCAGAGCTACATTGTGGAAAGTCTTGTGATGGGTTTTTGCACAAGAGCAGATTGCTTAATTTTTTCCAAATATTTTAGGCGCTTATTAACATCTGAGTGGATGCTAGGGTAAATCTGCAGTAGCTTTCACAATCTTCCCTCAAATGTGACCCTGTGTTATTCCATCTGCATTTTTAACCGAATAATTATCTGATTGTGTTGGCTTCATTGACCACTCTGTGAGGAAACTGTTGCAGCTTTGGTATTCTGGTGGTCTAAAACCATCTACAGCTGTCTTTATGTCCATTTAGACAGTGATGACTCAAGAGAATAAGCGAATTGGTCAAAGCAAGTGGCTCTAAAGCGGCTTAAAAATTTTGTAATTGAAAGGGCCTAGATTTCGTGTCTAGCATAGTAGCCTAATGCATAGTTTTGCTTGAATACACAGTTTTTGAAGGTGCTTTCTTAGTCCTGTTTTGGGCATAGATCCTATCTATGCCATCTGCAAGTGTTTTTGGGTCTCTAGCTTCACGCGCTGTGTTTTTAATTTAGGCCAAAGTCTGCTTGCAACACTCACAATGAAGACTGGCACTCTTCACATCCAAAGCAGCTTGCTGCATGCTGCACGCTATCTTGTAGCTCTTCCATTGCCAATGTCTCTTGAAGAAGCTTTCTGGGTATGTTCTGTAAGCGCAGCAGAAATAACAGACCAGATTCATTCTTGTTGAAGCTTTGCTAGTCTCAGAACTAAATATATATTTGTACTTTTCAAAATGAAGACAAGTAAATTGGTACTAAAAGAACAGCTACTGGCAAAACCTCCAAAAGGTGTAGACAAAGGGTGTGTGAGCTTTGTATTCCCGGTTTTCTCAGTGTCCTTTGGTCCCGAAACCCCTTTGCTTATCTGGGCAGTCTGTTGCTGGAGCATGGCATTGGCTCTGAGAGGCAGACAGACGATAGGAAGAAGCAAAATCAAATGAAAATTTTTTGTTGTTGTTCATTCTTATTAGCTTGCTTTTGTGTATGGAACTGTCAGATGTGCCCAGTAGACACAGGATCGGTTTCTCTTTGGTTTTATGTTCCCATAGAAGTTAGGATGAGAGTCGCAAAACACCTGTATTTCTAGCATTGTCTCCTCTGTTAGTGGAAATTTCCTATTCCAAAGCAGGCCATATGCTAGAGTGGGATGAACTAATAAGCTTCTGCCATAGCACAGCAGGGAAGAATCCTAGTGTGGCTGCAGTTACGTTGGAGAGATACTGGGTTATTTTTAATTAGCACTTTCCTCCAGGAAATAAGTGTAGCCAGAGAAATGCAAAAGATCAAGTCTTTTTTATCAGTCTTGCTTTATAACTGCCTGCACAAATTTCTACATACGTTGACATGCAGATGGCAGTGCCTAAGAGTGCTATGGTGCTAATTTCCCTCGTGTGGCATTACCCAGAGACATCAAGCTGTCAGCATTCAGATGACATAAGAAGTGAAGCACCAGAGATTTTGTTTGGCTTCTATTTGACCAGCTTTGTTCCCCGTTGTTTTTTTCCCCTCATTGCTGTCCAAAATGTGAGGCATGCTTTCTAATGAGAAATCAATGGAGTGCAGACTCACTTTGTTAAGCTTGTCTCACGCGTGCAAGATGACAAGAGACACTGCAGACAGCAAAGCAGCTAAAATGTCCCCTGGCTAACAGCTGCTTGGAAATGCTGATGCTTTTTCAGAGCATAGCGTAGTTGATATTTCCTGATGAGAAGAGGGAATTTTGGGTGGTGCATCAACAACTTGGAGTTAATTTCACAGGAGATGTTCAAGGCAGGCATCCTGCTTTTCTCTCTCATCATTCCTGTATACTGCATAAATTGAAGAGCACATCTCTCAGTTCTATGAATGCTGTATCTATACAGGTTTGGAATAACCTGTTTTCTTTGTAGGCTTTTTATAGGTGTTTGGCTAGAGGCTATATCCACTTTGTATGCTAGAGCAAGAGAAAAACCTAATAATGCAGTAGAAATCCAGAAACACTGGCACAGAGAAGGATCCTTGCTTTAAGTACGTGATGATCAAGTATGTGTGCTGAAGAGATTAATCTGTTCATAGACTTGCAAATGCCTGTTGGAATAGGAAGAAGTGATCCATAGCTGCAGGAACAGGTATGGCTTGGTTCTCTGTTGTAGTCTTGGAACTAAGGAGACTCCTCTTCAGGTTTACACAGTTCGGGCTTTACCTCTGATCTCTGATCGAGCCAGTGGTGCCGTTCCCTTACCATCCCTTGGCTGCTTTGTTTACAGTGCAAGTTCTCCGAGTCTGCAAGTCGCTACGCTCGTACAGCCTCTTGCGCAAGAGGCACTCGTAGTTGTTAGACTATACTAGCCTGTAGACACTCCCTTAACCCAAATAATAGCACACAAAGGCTGTTTACTTGGGATATGCACTCTTCCTTGGGGTATGCTTTCAGAAACCACACAGACTGCGAACATAATAGGGTATGTAACACTGATCTCTCATGACAAAGTAATTGAGTGATTTATAATAAATGACCATTTTACTTGACTTCAAAAAGCATGCTAGCTCTTACATGCCAGAGAGAAGAGCAGAAAATAAAAGATAGCTTAGTAATTTCTGTCTCTTGTAGGACTCTTTCTCAGATTCAAACCCTGGGACTCTGGGTTCTGTCCTAGGAGAGGTGACCCATCTGTCATCTGGCTGGAAGTGGATGAACTGCATTCCAGGCTGTGTAAGAAGAGAGTGTCTTTCAAGTCGAACCTCCCTCAATAATCAACATATCGGTTTGTACTGATAGAGATCACATACTGAATTTCATTACAGAATGATGCTTACCATGGTCCTTGCAGCATGCTGTCTACTTGGCAGCTGCTTTGCATCCTGGAGTTGGCTGCAGTTCAGTGGTAAAAGAATTCTTAACTGTTTGTCATTGTAAAGCACTTCGGGATGAATGGTGTTACATAAATGTAAGATTATGATTAGGCATTAATCTGTACTGGAATAATGAAGAATATTTAAATATGCTTTTTCTAGTAAGCCTTATTTAATATGAAGGGGAATCAATTTATCACTGTCTTGCTATGACTTTCTCCTACGCCTCCAGCTAGTATTGTGCATTGCAGATTATGCATTGCAGGAAAGAAAATGGTTGACCATCAATGGCGGCATGATTACATAGGTCCCTGTGATTTAAAAATCAAATTAAAGTTAGTTATCCTCAGTGGCTTTTGGAATTCTACTTCCAAATATTTTCATCCAAACAAGTCTGTGACCCTGAACATTCAAGTCTGTATTACACAATATCTTATAGCTGCAGAGCTGCTGGGAACAAGCCTGGTACATTGTGTGACCGATGAGTGTCCTGTGGCAGATGCAATACCAAGGGCATTAAGGCTGGCTGCACCAATTTCAGCTGTGCTGTTAGTGCCAGGAGACTTTGGAAGTCTTGCAGAAGTGCTGACTTTGTGTCTAAAATTTAAGACCCTTTGCCTGGTCTTCAGTACCTTCTGAATAAAACCAGATCTGACTAGAGACACTAACGTTCTTTAATTACTTGTCTTGTGTACCTTAATGAGCAGAAGAGAAAGGCCTTAGGACTTGGTTCTTGTTTTTCAGCTTTGTGCTTTGCTTTTGACTTCATCGGCTGCATGGCAAAGATCATGTAAAATTTCACTGTAAAATACTTACCAAACACGACAACAGCTGCCCTGCTTTTTCTGTATCAGACTGACCATAGATCCATGAGGAAGTTGAATTGTGCTGATATATTCATTCTGGAAGTTATCTGTCTTAATGTTCAGCGTACCAAATCCCTTGCAACCATCACGTTCCAAATGGTTCACAGCAGATTCCAGGGTTGTACTATAACATATGTATCTTGTATGTCGAAGAGTACAGAGAAAACAAAAAACCTCATAAAGTAGAGACCTGAGCTGGTTTATTTCAAAGCAAGCTTTAGGTGGGGTGAAGTACTTGGCAGTGTTTCTAGAAATATTGATCTGGTTTTGTGCCAGCTGTTTAGTGTTAGATGTATCTATCATCCTGGAAAGTATTTCCCTACACATGGTGATCCTTGGAAACTTAACCCAAAACATTAGCACCCTATGAATAAGGAGCAGTGGCTTTACCACAAACTGCTTAGTTAGCTCTCTCTTGAATTTCAGATAGAAAGAATAAAAGTAGCCCTAGCCATGATTGGTTTGTTTGGTAACATTCATGACAGCTGGGGCAATAGATGATGTTTGTTTACTTTGTATATAATACCTACAACTTCTTTATTGACAAAAAAAAAGGATTGAACCTACTTAAAAGTTGGCTCATTCTTTATTTCAAGCTGATGCCTGGTTGAGATGAACTAGCTCAAACAGGCCTGTGTAATTAAGGTAGTTCATAGTAGAACTTCCAGTTCTATGTGTACAAACAGATAGGGAGCAAAAACAGAATTATTGATGTGATGTGAAGAAATTATAGTCCTCTACTTCTCTGTGGGAGAATAGCTCTACAGTCAGCTCTGCCACTGACACAGAGTTGACTCGGAATTGTAAGGGTTATAAATGGCAAGCGTTGAACTTGCTATAAAGCAGAATTATATTACGGGAATTGTATTTGAACTATTGTGCTACTTATACAAAAACAATCAGATGTATTTTTAGCTCATGAATTCTGTTGGAAAAGTCTTTGTGTGAGATGTCACCTTGCCAGCTTAATACTGTAGTCACAACATGATGAAACTCATGCAGCATAGAAAACTGGCAAAAAAATGGGATGTTGTGTTATAGAAGAGTTAACTGACTAAACACCTTTAAGACTGAGAAACTGTCAGGTTTGTCAGCCTAAAAAGGAGATTTTTTTGGGAGTGAGGGGGTTCTCTAAAACAAAATCATAGTAGTAAGAACGTAATTATGCAACTAATTTAATACAAGTACAAGATTCTATTTCATTGTTTTGATTATCTAATATCATTACACATCCATATTTATTACAGCCCAGAAGACTATGTAGTCCAAAACTTTTATTTAATGAGCAGACATAACACAGGAAGTCAAAACAAGACATACACATACACATGTACATATGTATACCAATATACATTTAAACAATGCAGAAGAGGTAGTACCGTTAATTAAGAAATATATAACATGCAGTAAAAATACTAAGACAATTCATATCTGCCTTCATTGCACCTCTTCCAAGTATCACAAGAGGCTATAGAACAATGTATTCAGCACCAATCCAAACTTAAAAATGTACTCTGTACTCTTACATGATTGTACCTTGAATTTTCTGAAGGTGATCCTTCAAGGGACAGTATTTAGTTCATAAGTTAAATACTATGGCTGTAACAACTCAGATAATGATCTTTGAATCCATGTACTTCTCACAGGAACCAGATTGTCTGTACGCTTCAGGATGTAAAGTTAGGCATTAACACCAAATATTTAACCTGATCTCTTTTTTCTTTCTCTAAGACAACCCCATCAGATGACTGAGTTCTGTTTTGGAGGGATGCCTACCCTATAAGGGGAAAAAAACACCACATAAAACTGGATAGAGTTTATTGTTGACCTTAAGAAAAACTCCAGTGTAGGCTTGAAGTTCTGTTAGACAGTAAGTAACTGCAGTATTTAGGTTTTACCGGGGGGGGGGGGGGGGGGGAATTATCTCTGCAGAAACATGATCCTAAAAGTACTGAAAGATGAAGAAGGGAAAACTCTGTAAGATAGCCCCCCTGTACACATTCAAGAGCATCCTAGCATGCCTCAGATGCTCAGAGAACAAGCTGCTAAAAGCAGGAGAGCCAGATCATAGAGCCAAAGCTCCAATACTTTAAGCCACTTATTCAGCAACTCTGTATACTCAGAATAGAAACTCTGGGCAATGGTCTGTGTGACCACAAAAGCAAAGCTCTTTCAGAACTTCATTAACCAGACTGACTATTTCTTAAGATTTTTAAGCTGTACTTACAGCAAGTGAAAGACTTTGCTCTGTGAATACTGTTTTAGGAAAGAAGAAAAAATACAGTTAAGAAGAATTATCAACTGTTGAGACTTAAATGTAAAAACCAAAACAGACCTAGACCTCAGTAAATGCACCTTCCATCCGCATTTCCAGATCTAACCAAGGTGTGTCTCTAGTCCCAAGATCCACACTAGGCAGATTCAGGAGTCTAAGGAAGGCTACAGTGAAAGAGGAAGGTGATATCTTCCTTTTTTAGGATTGTTTTCCAGATTTCCTGGTTTCCTGTATTGTTTAAGCTCTGATGGGCCAGCAGGGAAAAAAAAAATCCAAACAAAACAGCAATGCAACAAATCTAGGGAAGATACTGTAGTATATTGTAGATAACATTTATCTGATATACTCCTCCTCAGAGATGCAGGACATATCTTCATCTGTGCTTTCTTCCAAATCTGGCAAGTTGCCCCAGAGCAATACATTCACACCTGGTGGGAAGGAGGTAAGAAGACAAAGGAGGGAAAAAAGAAAATAGTATTTTTGGATTGTGACCTTATTTTGAAGTTTCAAACTGTCCATTTTCAGAGAAGATAACTACTCTAATCATTGCAAAACCTGGTAAGTCACGTTCATGATAAATATATCTAGACTATTTCCTATTTTTCTTCCAAAGTCATCTTGTAAGTGTTGCTGTTTACAGCATAGTTCAAAGAATAAGTCCCTGCTCACAGATGTATTTATATAGCTAATTCATGTAATTATTGATAATCTCCTCATGGCTGATTTATTTTTAAATGCATTGATCTGAAGCACAGGTGACACTGAAAGGTTTAGACAATAAGTTACTCCCATCTGCAAGGAAGAGAAATGATTTGTCAGAACGCTATGCATTCCTGAGGACTCAAGGCAAATTATGCTAGACACCTGGCATCCAAACAACACCTAGCTGAAGAAGCTAGCTAGCATGAGCTGTAACTTCAGCTTGAGCTAATGAGGACTCAGTTATATAGGGTCAAAGTGACAACATGACTCACCCAAAAAGAGTGCCCGTTGGACAGCTGCCTATGTAGCTATACATACCACTATAAATAGCAGCTGGTGGCTGTGTTCATACTAGTTATAATATTGCTTCAGAAAATCCTGACTTCTGTCCACAAAAGGGATAGGTTAAGTTTTCTGATGAAGATAAATTTCCACTTAAAAATTTTCATTTACAAAGTAGCTACAACTACCTCCCCGAAAGTAGTTTGCTAGATTAGCAATACAGTAACGCTTGCCTTATGCCTCCATATGTTACACTCCCTCCATATGCTTTAACTATATTGAGATGCCTCATTAGAAGGAGGACTTGGAATTCAAGATTTTAAGGAAGAGAAGGAAACATATGTGTTCCTTACCAGAAGAGTCTAGTCTGTTGATGCCAAAGACTGCTTGGCTATGAAACATCCAGAAGTGGCCATTATTACAGGACAGCAGGCAAGGTTTGCAGGGAGAAATCACATGATAACCAACAATGTTACCACTAGAAAGACAAGTGAAATAATGAGCAACACAAATGCCTGATGAAAAGATACATGTCAGCCTTTCCAGCTCAAACTAATGTTAAATAGCCATGGTACCAGACCATTGTGTAATGCTCCTATTTTGATAAAGTTAAGGGAACATAGTTAAATAAGCATCTTAAATACTTAGGGAACATCTGTCAGGAGTTCCAGAATATCTAAGTTTTAGATCTTTGGCATAGAGAACCATTTAGTAACCTAAATTGTGTAATCCAGATTAGTTTACATACCAACAAATGGTGTAGTTTTTGGTTTTTTTTTTCCTTTGGAAGGCCAATGATTCCATTGGAATCAGTGTAGAAGTTCATCATGCACATAAAATCCATCTGTACAGAAGCACTGTACATGGGAGGGTATCGGTAGTAGGAGTAATGAGACTGAGAATACCAAAGCCTTATCTACTCTTCTAGGTTGAAACCTAGAAACACTGTTTTTCTACTTTCTCAGTCATGCGCTCTAGTGAGATATTTCTGTTTCTCTACTTCTAAAAAATAAAATACTGTGTTCCTATCACAACCCTCCACCGTTTAAATCTGAACAAGGTAAAAGTCTTGATTATGAAGCCAAAAGGATCATCTCAAATAACTGTGAGCTACTTGAGAGTTGTTGTTTTTACTCTTAAATATCAGGCATTAATAAAGAGGATAAAAGAACTCCAAGAACTTTAGTGACAGCATGTTCCATCTGCTAGCAACAACTAGATCTGCCAAGAGGATGTTCTATTAATTAGAATATGAGTAACTACTTCTTACTGTGGCCTTATTCACACAATTATCTCAGTGTTGAAGCAGACATTTAATCAGGCAGGTGGCATGCAAAGCTTTCCCATATACTCAGACTACTGACAAGGTTGTCACATTTCCACTTGGGACTTGCACAGAAATAGACTGGCAGCCATGCCCAGAAGTAGTGGGCTGAGTTTCTATCAAACAGCATTAGAATTGAAATAGAGTATGCAATCTGTTCATTCATCCCTTAACTCTTGCGCTGCAGTAGTCTGCAGTGAGAAGGTTAAACAGTATCGCGTCAGTGCATACACGCTTGAGGAGGTGTTCTTGTCACTGAATGGCACCCTTACCACTTTAAACACGCGATGTTCTTCAGTTTGCATTTGCAGATTTCAGTAAAATAGCAACTTCCGATGAAATCAACAGTACTAGATGGGAAGAAAGTAAAAATACAGAAGTTCAGGTGTGGCTATGATTAAAATTATAAAGTTTTGGTAATACTGGTCTGCAGTTGCAACAAAGTGATGTTACCATTACGGTCTCCTGTGGTTTTATTTTAACCTTTCCCAAGAGCACACAACACGTTTTTCCTATCAGCTACCAGCCATTCTCATATCGAAACAAAAAGAGGACCCATGAGATGTTACATTAATGTATCGTAAGTCCTCTCAAATTAGATCAGAAAGCACCACTGCTCTCAGTACTTCCTAAGGCTTGCAGGTTTGGCCCTGCTGCTGGCTGCATGGCACTATCCGTCAGACATCTGATTATAGACGTTGCCCTGGTTCCTGGCAAGTCTCAGCTAAGACTACAGAACAATAGCTTAAAGGCTAGGACATTTAAAACCAAACCTTTGATTTCTTATCTCCTTTCTAACCCCTACTTTCTTATTAACATGCCATTTTGCAATCTTATTTCCTTAGCATTCAAATATTGTTATGGGAAAGCAACAAGCAACTGACTTGGAGGAGAGTCGTGCTGGAACCAGCGCAAGATCAGGTTTGTTCTGTTTACAGGTATTTGTTTCAAATTCTAATCTTAAGGAAGGAGCTGGAGGAACTTCCCGTGGCTTCCTGAGCCTACGTCTTCCCCACGAATAGATTAAATTAGACTTTTCATTTGCTAGAGGAGGGACGGCCTTGCTCTCGCTATCCCGCCTTGGCTTCCCCAGGGCTGAAGGAACTGCAAACGCAGGAACGGGTTGAATCGTGCCCTTTGGGGCCCTTTTCCTGGTGACACCACGTTTGCAGAGGGATCTTTTAGGGACCCGGCCGGCCGCTGAGGACCGTGCGGCCTTGTGGGCCCCAGCCGAGCCCGCTCCCTGCGGGGCAGGCCCACGGCCCCGAGGCTGACAGGCTGCAGCTCCCGGGCCGGCAATCCCCCGCCGGAGGGACCCCCGTAGGGGCACCAGCCGCCCCGCCACCCCGCGGAGTCCCGGCGCTTACCCCGAGGGCGGGATGTCGGTGGAGTAGAGGTCGATCTCGGTGTCCGCCAGCAGCACGGCCTTCATCCCCCGCGAGCTCAGCACCTGCTGGCAGAAGCGGCAGCACAGCACGGCCACGCACCGGTCCTCGAAGGTGCAGCTGCTGGTTGACATGGTGGGGGGGGGGAGGACGGACGGACGGACACCGCCGGGCCGGGCCAGGCCGGGCCCCGCCGCCGCCGTTCCCCGTCCCGTCAGGACCCGACCGCCGCCAACGGCCACGCTTCCATCTGTCAGTTTGAATTCCCGACCTCAGTCTCCTATTGGGCGCGGCGGGACCCGCCCGCCCCATCTGATTAGTGGAGATCGGCGGCGGGCCCACCCCCTCCTTGCAGGGCCGTTGGAGGAGACGGGTGGCACCACCCCTACCGCCTGGATATTGGCGGAGGGGCACGCCCGCCCTTGCTCCCATTGGTCCAGCCGGCAGCCTCTTTGCATGACTCGCCCCGCCCCTGCGCAGTCCTTGGGGCGGAGGCTACTGCGCTCCGCCAGGCCCCTCCCACCCCGTCCTGGCGGGGCGGTGCTATGGGTGCCGAGCGGCGGGAAGAGGGGTGGGCCCAGCTGACAGACGAAGCCGTCTGGTTGGCCGGAGCGCCCGTCGCTCCTTGCCCAGCTCTCTCCGTCGATTGGGCAAGCCGCGCGGCGGGGCGGGCCGGCGGCAGGGCCGGTGAGGGGGACCGGGTGGCGGGCGCCAGCGGCCGGAGGACGCCCGGCTGCGGGAGGCGGCTCCGCAGCGCCCAGGTAATCGCCCCGCCTCGGCCGCCGGGCCCCGTCCCCTCCCCTGCCAGCCCGCCGGGGGCCCGCCGAGCTGCCCCCCGAGCTGCTCCCGCCGGCCGGCCGGCCCCACCGCCTCCCCTCAGCCTCCCCTCAGCGCGGCCCTGAGGCGGGGCGCGGGGCCGCGTCCCTCAGCCCCGGCCCCCCCCCTCCCCCCCCCGGGACCCCCCCACGCTTCCTCTCCCCGCCGCCCTCATTGTTCTTCCCGGGCGGGATGCGGATCCGGCGGGTGCCGTGTTTATTTATTTCTTCCTTCCATACGCGCATCTTCCGCGGGGGGGGGGGGGGGCTGCAGCCTCGCCCCCTCTCTCCCCCGAAAAAAAAGGGGGGAAAAAATAAAATTAAAAAAAAAAAGACGGGAGAAAAGTTGTGTCCCGCCGTCCCGCCGTCCCCCTGCGGGCAGGTTCCCGCCTGCCTTGTACATGCCGGGCTGCGGGCCGGCTCTGAGCCATGCCCCGGCGAGGGGTCGCCGGAAAAAAACCCAAAAACCAAAACACCACAAAAACCCCAAACCCAAAATAACCAAAAATCCCCGGAGCTGCCGAAGGAAAAGCTGCGGATGGAGCCACGCCGCAGGGGACGGGTCTGGTGTGGCGGGGAGCTCCCCGGCTGGTCCTCCGGCTGCCGCCGCTGGTGTGGCTGCGGGCTGGGGTGCAGTTTTGCAGCGGAGGATGCTGCAGCCTGGGCAGGCTCTGGCTCTTCTTCCCCCCCTGCATTGCTGCTCGTTTAGAGAAGGGCTTTTTCTCTGCGCAGGCTGGTTCCCCTCCCCTCCCTTCCCTCGCTCCCCTGGGGACCCCGCTTTCCAAATGAGCCCCTTCTCCCCCCTCCCCACCCCTTGGGGCTGGCTGCCGTGTAGGCGTTTTCCCTTGGTTACCTGGCCGGTCTGCATTTCTAACCTCATGCTGCTGCTTAAAGGACAATTTGCAATGTCAGGGCAGCTTTTCTTTCAGTCACAAATTTTGGCTGCGCATCTTGCGACTGCTGGCTGCAAGCTGTAATTCTCTAAATTTTTTATTTTTTTAATTTTTTTTTATTTTGCATTTGCAGGCAAGCAAACCAAAGAAAACGGCTTCTTGTCCTCCGTTTCTGCTCTCGTTTGGGATTTGATTTGCATCATCTCTGAGCCCATTTTAAAAAAAAAAAAAAAAAGGAAAAGCAAACCAAACCCACACAAAACATGTTGTGCGGAAGGACTTCCACTCCCTGGCTGTGCTATTAACGTTAGCAATCAGGAAGAGCCTTTGGGGGCTGCAGGATCTTGCTAGTCTGATGCTGCTGCTAAAGGTTTTGGTGCAGGGAGACAAAACTGCTGCCTCTTCCATCCACTGATCTCTTAACATCTGCATTTTGCTGCTGCTGTGCTCCGTCTCACACCCTCTCTCCATGGACTGATTTTTTTTTTTTTTTCCTTTTTGTGGGGGGGAGGACAAGCGGAAAATCAAGGCATCGCACTGAGAGGAGCGAAATTGCATTTATATCTTGTGTTCTGGTGGATCTGTTTTGAGGTTAATCTTTTTGGAAAAGAAAACATGACGTCGCCAGCAAAATTCAAAAAGGATAAGGAGATCATAGCTGAATATGACACTCAAGTTAAAGGTAGGAATGGTTTTATTTTCATCTCCTTTGCTATTGCAGTCCTGACTTGCAATTGTAGGAGTTTGCAGTAGATGTTTGGGTGGGGAAGGGGGGAATCATTTGCAGATTGCCTGGAATTTTCAGGGCTTTTTCATAATACAATGCTGGATCGGGTTTGCAATGCTTTTTCTCGTCCCCATGGGGTAGGTTCCTACTATGGTATTGCTGTTTTAAGGTATCACAGTAAGGGCTTTTTTTGCAGAATATAACAAATCTTTGAGTTCCAAGAGAGATCCATATTTTTCTGTCTGCTGTTCTAAAATATGGCTTTGCATTTGAAATATGAGAGCCAGTTAATTGCTTTTTAATCCTCCTCCTATCATGGGAATCTTTTAAAAATCTGTGTAGTGTCAGAAGAGCATATTTCTACTGGTAGTAACAGGGACTGTGCTGAGGGTCCCTGTAAAGCTGTTTGTGCTAGAAAGTTCCATTATTCAGGATTTTGCTCTTGCTGAGTCCATAATAATACTGCTTGGTTTTTCTTACTCTGCTCTTGGGTGTAACACCTTAATGTTGCAGAGTATGTGTGTGTGTATATACACGCATGTATATGCATACATATATAAATGAATAAAACGAATGCATCAACGTTATTCCCACCATCATAAGAAAGGTAATAAAGAGTCAGAGGCATATTTGCAATGATCGTGCAAGTCTTCTGCAGAATTCAGTTGGCTGGGTTTCAGGCTATCATGTGCCCTAGGTTTAAAAAAAAAAAAAAAAAGGATCATGAAATGTCTACTTAGCTTCTTATTTTTGCAAAGTTTTCAAGATAACGCTTATTTAAAAAAAATTATGGCTTGTGTATGGCTTGATATATTGCTTTTAGGAAGTTATGAGATACAGTGATTTATCTAATCGGTTAAAACTTGCTTGGTATGCTCATAGCATGCAGGAAAGATGGCCTTCGGGCAGGGTTGATTGAGTTAAATCAATGCGATTTAAAAAAATGTGATTTAAATCTGAGTAGGAAATCTAGATTAAAACTGACAATTAAAATATTGTTTTGCAATTATGTACTTTAGTTATTTTTCCTACTGGGGGGGCTGCTTACTGGTTGCAAATCATTAAAACACGTTGTCCTACAAGATGCATGCCCTGCACTGACCCTAGTACTCTGTACCTAGAAGTAGTTTTGACATTTATGTTAAAAAATGCTTACCTGAGCAAATACAAAGTTGGGTAGAAATTTTTTTTTTTTAATTATTTTTGGAGTTCTTAAAGTTAGAAACGGAGAAGAGCGTGTTTCTTTTTTACTAGTTTAGTTTCTATTCCTGTTTTCTAGCTGTCTTTGGAAATGGGAATTGAAGTCAGCGTAAAATTAGAGGCTTATACGTTCTTTCATTATTTACCCCATCAAAATGTGCATGATGGATACAAGCTTGTAGTCACGGTATTTGTGAATTGGACGCAATAATAAGAAACAAGGCTTTAGAATTAGCAAAGCGCATCTTCTCACCTCTTGGGTTTTTTCATGCATTAGAAAAGAAAAGAAATCTTTCCCTTCCTTTTCAAGAAAGAGACCGACAAGATGGGTAAAATGGAAACGAGCCTTCCCTGTGTGCAGAGACCATTACTGCCAAAACTCAGTTCATCTTTCAAGGTGCTTATGCAGAGATCTGTCAGTTAGCCTGTAATTGTGGTCCCAAAAGTGGATTCTTGTAGTAGCATATAGATATTTTTTTTTGCTTTTTGCCTTGTAAAAAGTTCCTATCTTAAATATGTGAGGTTAAGAAGACCAGAACTGTGTAAATGGATCTCGAGGGGCTGGGAGAAGGGGGTTGCCGTCCTGAATTAGTGACTAGGGCAGCTACGAGTTTGTCTTGGGATATTCATCCCTCTTGCAGTTCAGCTTTCCCTGCCCGGGGCACTCCAGAAGCGGCAGCCCCAGAAGTGGCTAATGAGAGGTGTTCTGCTCTTCCCTTGAGAGGGAGGTGTACCTGGGCCAAACAGCTCAAAAATTCACATGACAGTGCGGTTAACAATCCTCTCCCCCATCACCTCATTTGTTTCAAAGTACAGGGGGGAGCTTCCCTGCTCCACCGAGCTTCAGCATTTCACAGGCTGCTTTGACAATGGGGGTCGTTGTCCCTTTGCTTTTAGGTATCAAGTTTGGGGGGAGACTTTGAAGTTATATATGCTTCTCTTAAAATTTCATGAAACTTGCTTTACATCTCATAGACACCTTGGCTCTGAGTTGGATGGTGATTTGGCTCTATAGGGAAGCTCTCATGAGCGGTAAGACCTCTTGCCTCTCTAATTCCAGAGGTGCGCTGGTCTCTCTGCCATGGTGGGAAGATGAGACGGTACTAAAGACACACTTAAATCCAAAAGTGTGGTGCTTGCCTAATCATTAAACATACATAAAAATTTTGGTGTCCCGATCAAATTCTGACTTTAACTGTGGGAACGGCGTAGAAATGGTGTTAACTTTGATTATGGGTTGTTTGGTATCTTTTCTCTTGTGTTGTGAAATGATGCCATGAAGCAGTCGCTGGAGGAGTGAGATGAATCAGGTGTTGGCGTGCTATGTAAATTGTAAGGTGTCATCTGTTTCTCAGATGAGAAAACTGTGGTATTTTTTACTGGCATTTAGAAACTTGCTGCAATTTTTTGCTACGCTTCATTCTGGCTGTGCATTGGAAGCTGTGTTTAGAGGCTTCATTTAAAACCATTAATCCACAAACACGTACTCGAGCACTTTAAATTACTACTAATGGAATGATTGAGCTTTGTTTAAAAATTGAATAGTCTTAAGTTGTTAATCAAAAACTATTTAAAGAATAATTTGGTTATGGTTAATAGATTGTTGTTAGGCAAATTTTTGATTTTCTGTTACTGAATGAACTTGGTAATTTTTCTTGTAAAAGGTGTGGGGGGGTGACAGGGTGTCAATCAGTGAAACTTTTTGTTCTCCCGTTGCCATGCGCTATAGGTATTTGTTGTCTTCTTCCAACAGCCAGTTCTTTGCCTCTTGTGGGTTGGAGTTATCTCTTCCTGTGGTTTGCACATGCAGCTACTGGCAGGGGATATCAATATTAGGATGAAATGAATTTCTGAAGATGAAGACTGCTTATCTCTTACACATGAGACTTACTGTGCAGAAGCTAGGGGACATGGAGGGAGGGATGTGTTTTTTCCTGATTACTTGTGCACTGTGGTTGAGGACAAGTTTTGCAGTCTTGTAGGTACTGGTGCAGTGCATCCATCCTTGGAGGTTGCTGGAACCAGACTGGATACAGCCTTGAGTTACATGGTCTGACCTTATAGCTGACCACTGGAGGTTGGGGCTGGATGACCTCTTGAGCTCCCTTCCAACCTGAATTATCCAATGATGCCATGATCTCCAGTATCTGGAGGTTCAATTACAAACTCGATGTCTTCTGCAGAAGTGAGTTAACCTGCAGAGGTGTCCAGACAGGGTAGCCTTCCTCAACAACTGCACTGACCTTGAGTTTTTTACCTCTGGATGATGCAAGCAAAATTTGCGTTGTATTTGGTTGCATTGGCTGTGCTATCTGCACTTGAATGTTTCACGCTGTTGGGAGAGGAGAGGTTGCCAGTATTAGAGGGCTCTTCTTGCAAAACTTATTGAGAGTGCCTCTCTCTTTGAGAAAACTCTGAAATGGCTGCGTGTCGTGTTGTAGGAATTCTCCTGACAAGATGACATGGGGTCAGCAGGGGAGGGAAGTGCTGCTTTGATACGTTTCTGTACCATGTGCTCACAAAGATTATGAGTTCTGTGAAGCTGGAAAGTGAGATTCTGTGGTCTCCATATGGAGCCTTTGATATCTCAAGCTCATCCCCTTGTCTGGATTGTCTCTCCCAATTCCTTTGTGCAAGTTGCGGTAAAGCAGAGATAATTAATTTATGCTGTGTAGTGTGTTCCATATGAGATTTGGATGCTGCCTATCTATGCCCGACCAAGGACTGTCAGACTGTTTTTAATGTATTAAATTGGAGTGTACATTTGCTGAGGAAAGAAGCGTCAGTGATTTATCTCTTAATTCTTCTTTTCTTTCTCCTCGTGTCCCACAAGAGCCTTATATTTAATTAGTTTGTATAAAGCTTCAGTAAATAGCTTCATGGTTTGGGCTACAGAAATTTAATACTGAAATTCTTTACACAGCAAGGGTTCATAAGCCACTTCTGTCCTTGAGTAGTCTCTAGCAAAGGTTAAAATGCATCTCTTGCAGATCTTGCAGCACAGCCCAAAAAGCACTAGGAGTATGAAAAATAGATGAGGTAATTTGTAGCAGGAGCGAGCACAGCATAGAGGTGGCTGCATGGTTATTTAGCAGTGTGTGTCTTGAGCTAAGAGAAGATGCCTGATAAGAACTTCAGGCAAGCCTCCTAGCTGCCATCAGATTCAGGCTACTGTAATGTCTCAAACTTATTTTTTAATCTCCTAAAAATTGATGATAAATTTCAGATAAGTCCCTTTTTCTTTTCTGGGTTGAATAACTGATAGCGTATTTGATCCGATTGTGATCTTTTGCCTTAAACGCTGCTTAAAAACGCCTTAAATGCTGCATATAAATCTCATTCTTATGGTACATCTTCTGTGTGCCTTGATTGATGGGCAGCAGTTTTTAATCCTGGTAAACTCTTAGGAGTGGTACAGACCTCTGTGTGAAAGGTTACAAAAGTAGTTGTGACTGGGTCAGCAGCTGTAATTTGGGGGCTAGAAAGGAAGTGTGATGCTTTTGGGTGGTGATTTGAAACAAAATTGGCATTTCTCTCAACGGTTCAAAGTTTTCTTGTTAACACTGCACATGCAGCGCTTGTCTACAGAGAAGGTATTTGTAGAACTATCTTTAGATTTTTTTACATCAGTGAGTTGAAATCACTGTAATTTATTTTGTTCCTAAACCTGTGTACCTAGGGATTTTCAATACTGTTGACGTTACGTATATATGATGATTTGTGTTTGTCTTCTGTTCAGGTCACCAAGTTGGTCGCTGCACACTATGACTGTGTTTGCAGATCCGAGCACCATGTATGTGTGCCTTCAAGAGTTATGGCTGAGCTCTTGGCCACTTTTTTGGCAACGCCTATTTAATACACTGTGTAAATAGACTTTTCAGCCATGCACCCTGGTGTGGTTGAGTGGAATAGTTTTAAATTTTGAGATTTTGAGTTTGTATGTATTGGATTACCATTTACATTTAAAATATAAAACTACCTTTTAAGGGTTTTTTACAGTTAATCATTACTCTGTGCGTGTAAGTGATTCCATTTGTTTGCAACAATGACTTGCTCCAAACTCTGGCTATGGAATTGCTGTAGAATCATCTGTTTTTCTGCAGTTCTTGATAGTGCTAATCCCTTGAGTTTTGGAGCTGGATTGGGCCAATGAAGCAGCCTGCTGCCAGAAAGGGGGAAGGGGCTGTTGGGAGACTGGTTTGATGTTACAGCAATAGTTTGTATTTCATTTCGTCCTATGTACAGTTCCTGCTAATGGATTATTAACGAGGATGGAAAGAGGTGAAAGAATGCAGAGTCTTCCTTCTTTCCACTGCATCTCCAAAATCCCTCTGTTGCAGATTCATCAAGTATTGCAAGGCTAGAGACCAAAGCTGACCAAAAGGCTCGGTCCACTTAAGTGTTGCAGTTTCTTCCAAAAGCAGAAGGAATTGCCAGTGTAACTCCAGTAGGGTTTCTATAAAAAGTTTACTAGTGATAGCCAGTTTTCCCTAACTCCCAACTAAGGGAGCCCCACGACATTTTTCCTTAGCTCTAAATTATTTCCTTTCGCAGTAAGGGTACACATTAGTATCTTTTCCTTTTTCTGTTAGTTAAAAGGCTTGACTTTTCTTTTTTTTTGTTTTTAATGCTTACTAATTTTTGCCCATTTTGGGAATTGGAAGAACTTATTTGCCCGGTCAACTTTTTCAGCTGTCTTTATGAAGAGTGAAAAATCTAAACCTTTGTTGAGATGGAAAGTATGTTTAAACACATGTTCTTTTGAATAGCTTTTGCTATGCCATGCACAGTTGATACTCATTACTTAGGACTTTATTTAGTTCACTTTTGTATGACTTTTGCAGATTTCATGCCTTCTTTTTGAGAATTTCTACAACATCATGGGAGTCCTGCTCTCTGAATATTGTCAACGTTTTATAGGCAATGGAAGCAAATGCAGAGTTATGGTTTGATTTGCTGAGGGATAAAAAAAGTATGGGAGAAAATGGGAGAAGGGGTCTTGAGTTCACAGTAATTCCATCATTAGAGACCGTTCTTCATTTCTACTTTCTCTTTCTCCTTTTCTTCCAAAATAGCAATATTACAGAAGACAAAACAGGACCTTCTTTTTGTGAAATCTCTAGATAGTGGTCAGTGAAACTCTTGATGTGAGTGTTTAAAGTCAGAAAACACATGTGGATATAGAGTAACTATATCAAGGAAGCTCAGCTGGTATTTCTTCCAAGTAGATGCTGCAAATGGATTTGAACCATTTAAAGTAGTATTTTTTTGCCATCAAAGTAACTATTTACTGTTGTTAAACTCTAAAGCTTCTGACCCAGTCATTTTGCTTTGAGTTGATACAGTGAGAGTTAATCGTTGCTTGGAAAAAAATAAGGGGCTGGGAATATTAAAAAAAAAAAAAAAAAGAAATCACTTCCTCTGCGATTCTGAATGTAAAAGCATCATGTGTTTATAAGAGCTAGAGTTATTTGAGAGTGCTGCTTGCACTCTGAAGCAGCGTGGGCATGATGTTAGGATGGCAGCATGCAGCCTGTGGTGAGCCTAGATGAGAATCAGTGACAGGCAGCATCACGAAGATGCGCACATCAGGAGAAATGAGCCCAGCATTTGCTGTTCTTTAACCAAGCAAGGCAGCAGAAATGGAAGCAAGTATAAATGTAAATGTAAGCTGTGCCTGGGTGTAAATCTCAGATGATATGCCTGGCACAGCCCTGCAGTTTAATCTAGTGTGCACCCTTTTGTATGCTGCAGCATGCTGCACAGAATAGTGCAGTAAATCTTTGGCATAAACTACAAGCAGCAATTTCTCAAAACATTCACAGGGTTCCCCCTCTCCTTTAATGAGCACTTTTTCTCCAACATTTTCTCTCAAGGTGTTGCTAAACGTGGTGCAAAAATTCTTAGGTCTTAAGTGTTTTCAGCATGCCACAGAAACAAGTTTTGCTTTACATTTATTTCTGTGAAATCAGCTGAATTAGGCCAGGGGAGCTGCCTTATCCTGTGGCACATAAGCAGCTCCTGGCTTTTTGACTCTTGAGAAGGAGCCAAATAAACAGATTAAAATCCACTCTTGGTTTAGAGTTAATCTACAGTCGTGAAGTGCTGTGGCAGGGTGATTTGGTCAGTCCTGCTAAGTTTGAAGTTGTTTTTTGTTGGTTTTTTTTTGTAGGACTTTCCAGGAAGAGCGTTTTGGCTTCCCTTCTTTTAAGTAGGGAAGGGTTTTTGGTTTGTTTTTGTACCACTGTAATTGGACAACAGTTTGCATGCAGAGAGTAAGCCATAGAGCTATGCAATTTATAGATGGGGAGTGCTTGCAAATTGAATCTACTTAAAATAACAACAGTTGTTGCCTGGGAATTAGTCCCCGACTCTGTCTTTGGACAGTAGTCCAGTCCCACTGCAGGGACATACTCTGATGGTCCCGTGAGGAAGGGGGGTTTGTTCCCAATGGACCTGTAGCTGCCAGAATTGCTAAACTGCTCACTCTGAACAAGTGGATCGATTGTTTTCTAACCAAAGATCCTAAACCTCAGTCAATCAAAACAGTCTAGGCATTAATTGATCCCCTCGTTCTCCTTCTCAGCAGGGAGGGAGTGATCTATGCAGGGCAGGAGGAAACCAAATTGATGGACAATTTGAAGGAACTTTCTGGGCTGTGGCGTGTTACATATGATTATGCCTTTATTTGAGGAATATTTAAGATGCCTGTTGGTTGAGGTTTAAATATAGGGGGATAAATTACTCTTGTGTCTTTGAGGATGTTCCTACTCATTAGCACTTAATTTGCGAAGTTAGGTGTTACAGGAAATGCCACAAAATCCTTTTCTTTATGCAGGTTAACACTGGAGCAGTGCTCTTGCTATTCTACTGCTAAGAGTATCTGGTATCCAAAACGCATTTTATGTGATGTTCTTTCTTTTAGGAAACAAAAAACAAACAAACAAAGAGGAGTTATTCACATGTTTCATTAGTGCTGTTTGTTATTAAAATATGAAGAAATATTTTAAAGAAAATAAAGAAATATTGATACTTTGGATCCAAGAAACTTCCACTCAGCTACCAGATGTAGTTATTCAACTTGGGCAGTACTGTGGCATCCACAGACAGCTGGTAGCTGTTGTGTGCTCACTGGCATACGGCAATTTTCCTTCCTCCATCCCAGTCCATCTGGGGAGGGCTGTCTTAAGTGTTTTACTTGGAAATCACAGCTATGATGAGTTAACTTCTAAGGCTATTGATGGCACTATGTGTAACTATCCAGGCAGTTTTGATCAGTGAACAGAAATGAAGCTTTCCAGAAAACATGCTCTTCCACCTTCTTGGAAACACACAGCAGTATCATATGCCTACAAAGCAGAATTTGGACACACAGCACAAAAGCAGGCAGAGTGAAGTTTACTAAGATGCTGACATGCCTGCCCTCTGAAAGGGCTGCTTTCCTGACCGGAGCATTTGGCAAATCCACTGACAGCGTTCTTTGATTGATTTATTTATTTATTTTGTCATCAGTAGATACAAATTCAGTTCTATGGACCGTAAAGCAGATCTATTACAAGTGTGTTCTGAAGGGTCCTGTGTGATGAATGTGAAGTGCTTTGAAAGCTCAGGACAGAAAACATGTAAGTAAGAAGCAGCCATTGTTACTGTGAAAAAAATTTTCTCCATTTTTGTTAATATGTCCAGTGAATATATTAATGAATGATAATGACAAATCATACTGTACTAAGTGTTTTATGGACTGTGGAGGTACAGAGCTCTGAGCAGGCCTGTGGAGGTTTCTCCTCTGCCTTCGATAACCAGTTACTCAGAAATTTAATAAATGAATATCTCTGTGAAGTGGTTTTGGAAAGGAGCCTGGTTTTGCTTTGGTCTCTTTAATGAAAGTAACTCTTCCTAACTTTTCTATGTTCTCTCCATCTGTTGAAGAAGGAAGCCTGCTTCATCCCATTTACCCTTTAAAAAAAAAATCAGTAAACCACCAGTATTTCTGTTGCATAGTGGGCTGCTTGTACCCGTCTGTGTCCCAGCTCGATGGGGCAGACTCCGGTGCTGTAGAAAGATGCTGAAATATGAACAAAAGACTTTGCCAGTAAATGACTTAAAAGTGTGCAGCTGGAAAAGGGAGGGGGAAAGGTTTCTGTGCTGTATTGAGGGAGGAACAAATACAACACTACAAAGGTCACAGGATACAGTAATGATGTTTGGATGGAAACTTAACTTGCTATGAATGAAATTGTGCTCTTGAGTTTTCCCCCTGGAGCTGAATGTCTAAAAACTCTGAATACTTCTTGTTCTGTTTCTTTTTTTTCCCCTTTTCTTTTTTTGGCTCTTGTGAGCTTCCATGAGTTGTGCTATAGAAATGAAAAAAATGGAAAAATGGAGGACAGACAGCACCCACACATGTGCTAGGAGAGGCTTAAACACACTAATCTCTATTGGGTTAATCAGAGCTGTGACAGTATTAGTTTCTGGTTACTCTAGTACAACTGTTGCAAGTCAAAGTTTTGTCTATGCTAAACAAATGTGTAAGGTTTCTTAGCAGGGAACTTACTATGTTACCAAAGACATCAGCACTACTGGCCAGGGTTAGATAAACTCAGAACTTGCACTAAGCGCCCCTTGGAGCTGACTCTGGGACCCCTTGAGTGTTGGGTTTATTTCCTGTGTGGTGTGAAGTCTTGTTACTGATTGCTAAATTGCCTTTTCTCTCTCCACGTGCTCTTATCCCATCCAGATTGCCTGTATTTTCTCTGAGGTTGGTTTGATCTTTTATCAATCCATATGCTGTTGTTACCTTCCATTATATGATTAATTTCTGCCTGTAATGATAAATTACTTTACCCAAAAGTGTAAGAGAAATCCTTTTATTTAGCCCAGTTATCTAATGCCAAGCACATTCATATGCATTGTTTTCATACTTAGGGAATTAATCTTTACTTAGGCTTTAAATCAAATTATTTCTCCCATCCCCATCAAAACGATCTTGACAGAAGATAGCTGTGAAGGGCTTCTCGCATCCATTAATTTCCGCCTTTCACTCTTTCTCCCCGGAAACCTTGGCTATAAGTGGCCCCCCCCCAGACATGCCCCCGAAAGTTCAGGTAGTAAGTTCGTTTCGGGTTTAAAACAAGGGAACAAATTCTGGCACTGGCCTCTCTGGAAAATCCCTATAGGTAGTCATCTTTTATGTATTGAAAGCAGTGACAGCTGTTGCCAGCAAATGAGAAAGTGTTTTGTTTTGGTTTGGTTTTGGGTTTTTGCTTTATTTTGTTCTGAAACTTGAAGTTATTTTCTGGTTAACATATTCTAACAGTTGGTCGTTCTTGCTGTGATTTATAAATTTGCTTGACTGTTACTGATTAATTTCTAGCTTAAACTTAAGGAGCACCCATGGTGGGAGTATTACAGTACTGCAGTCTTGGAGGAGAGAAAGCTCCGTCAGTATTTTGGGAAGGAGCTTGCGATCGCCAGACCAACATGTACAGAGTGGACGAGTACATTTTTCTGCTGCTGGAGGTTTCTCCAGAAAGCAGCATCTGTAACTTGTGAAGTTCCGTAATAAATACTTGCTGTAAGCTGAAAGAGCAGCTATAATTTTCTCCGTACTCTGTTCCCTTTTCCAGCTCACTCACATCGTTTCAGTGGTTTTATGATTAGGCTTCACGCAAATAGTTTTCATTCATGCCCCACCCTCTACCAAACCCAGAGCAGCACAGCCAGCTGCTATGGTTGGGATGAAAGTGCTGCTAATTTGCTGTTACCTTTAGTTTAAGGATTCTGGATCTTGTGAAAGGTTTGCTGTTGTCCTTGCTGTAAAAAGTTATTTATATGTTGACTATTTAAACACATTTATCAGTTCTCAAAGATCCATGCCTCTCCTTTCAAGAAGAAGGTTGCTTTGAGACCTTACATGGAAAGGTACATGCAGAGGATGACAGCTGTATGTATCTATAGGACAGAGTAAGGTGATTTTTTTTTTTTTTTTTTTTTTTTTTCCCCCCCCTGAAATTGATCAGTATTCAACCAGCCTTGCTTGGGCTGTCTGTTGTGGAAAGGTTACGCTGTGTTTACAGAACTACTTTGAATCTTTGACAGCAATAGTAAGAATAAATTCAACTCTTTTCGCTAAGGGCTCTCTTGATGTACAAGGAAAACAGGTTCCTTTTCCTTCCCTGCCTCCCTCCCCCCCCCCCATTTTTTTTTGGCTTCTAGTCGTGTGTCTCTCCTAAAGCTTATTTTGTTAACAAAACAAAGATCCCCCTGAAGCCTCGCTATGCATGCTTTTAGCTTATGGCAATAATATTAAAATCTGTTGACCATTAACTTTTTAGAGCACAGGTGTTTTACATAGAGTGGTTTTTATCAGATATATGGAAAGCTCTTTTATTTTTATTTTTTTATCTTTCAATGTATGAAGTGTTTATTTACTTTGGAGAGGTGAGTTTGTTTTTAAGTAGCCCAAACAAAATGCCTGTTCTTTTCAATATGCTAAAGAGCTATTCAGCTGTATCATAAACCTCTTACAGTTCATATTTTATTACTGCATCACTTTCTAAAGTCCTCTTTCACTTAACATCTTAACTCTACTTAGGTTTCAGTCTTTCAGTGACCCCTTGCCAATCAGTGAAAGTGAGGGCATTCATACATAATATTTATAACTGAGAACTCTTGCATCTTTGATATTAAAACAAAAAAAAGAAGCCCAAAAGCCACAGTTGTCTTCTGCAGAATTCTCTGATTCTGAAACTTCCTGTGGCATATTTTAAGCATTATAGACATTATTCCTCAGCTACTTTGAAGCTAAATAAAGCAAATTATTTCTGGGTATAACTGTATGTGTATTTATAACATGCATGTAATAACAATTTACTTTCTTTTCTCTTTAAAATTCCATCCATTTTCCTTTCAAATAGCTTTACGTGGCTTATGGTCATTGAAAGAACATCCAGGCTAAATCAGCCTTTTTACTGGTCTGACAGTGTCAGAGCTTTGTGGGTGCTGTTTTCCCCTTGGGTGAGGAGAAGCATCCTCCTACATTTGGTGCTGTTAATTCAGATCTATTTTGAGGAGTCTGTGTTCTTTGGGTTGCTGAATTAGGTCTTTCCACAGATCTTGCACAGTGGAATGGCATTGTGTTTGAAGTAGACTGAAAGTAGGTAAAAAGATTAAATGGTAGTGAATTACTCAAAATGACCTAAATCAAGGTCTCCAGTGAGATTTATGGGATTCAGTTACAGTTCTTGAAACATGTTGAGAGAACACTGAACTTTTTTTTTTACTTTTTTTTTTTTTCTGGCAATGCAGCCTGCATGGCTGGAAAGGATGTTCCTCTTTTTAAGAAAAGTTACTCGGGTACAGGAGATAATTGCATAGTGGTTTTACTTTTTTATTTTTTTGTTCTCGTTTGGTTTTTTGGAGGTGATGGAATGACAAATCCCAGCATTGTTTTGAATGAGACGGCTGTCGAGTCAAGAGGTCCTCACTGGTCCGAGTGGAAACAGGGAGCGGGGGAATGCAGCTTGCTGCTCAAATAAAACTCAGTGGAGTTTACTGCGAAGAACAGCCAAAAACAATTCCATGAATGAGTCAAAGTTTGTACAGTCTTGAATTGGATTGTCAGATAGCTGAAATGTGTCTGTAGGTATCCCTTCTTTTGACTCCTTTCTCCCTTCTCTTTTCTTCCTCCCTGACTCCTGCCGTTGGGAAATGGTTTGAGTAGTAAGTAGGAAATAAACACTCCCCTGAAATTTCCTAACACAAATAAACAGGTTTGCTATTTTTAAGTGCCAGTTTTTTATGATTCTTCCAAAGTTCTTTTTGCTCCACTGGGATTGAGTCTTGAATGAATGTTTTCTTTAAGATTTATTTTTAGGAGTTAAAGGCTTATGTGAACTTTAGTGCTGGCAAAGATACTAGGTTGCCAGTCCTAGACATCAAATTTGTATTTTTTTAAATTTTTAGATCTTTAAGCTGCCAAGAAGAGAGGCCAACTGAGAATACTGAAAGAGATGCTCATTTCACTACCTCTCGTACCAGGGTTTTGTTGACACTTTCCTACGTGTGTGAGAAATAACTTCATGTTGAAGCAAACCTTCACTGTTGCCACTGAAGTTGAACTTCAGAGCTTTGTGAAGATTTTCAGTTTAAATAGGAGAAAGTTTGTGAATGTTAAATATTTCTTTTGGTGGCAGAGCAAGCAGGAAACGCTTGTCACTGCAAACTATTTGGGGGCTGATTCCCTGTCCTTTTCTTGTGTATAAAGTGCTCTTGTTCCTTGGAGTGGACTTGCCTGGTCCTAGGGGATGTCTTGTTTCTGTTTGTGGTGAAGAGAGGTTGTGCCAGAGCAAACAGAAGAGCCCCTGAGCTGCAGAGACCTTCTCCTTAGTTTTAAGGCGTGGTGCTGGGAATTGCCTCTTGCTTTCTGACCCATTTACTTTGTCCAGCAAGAGAAGGGTCAGGGAGGTGGCTGCGGGGCTTGCTCTTGTCAAAAGCTGCATTTTTAGGAAGCTTTCTCAATGCTCCCAAATGCTGTTAATCCGGATGAAAGTGTTAATGCCTTTTTTTTTTTTTCCTTGTCAGTTGGGACTAGAATAGACAGGGGAAAAGATACAAGGCAATCGGACGTGTTCGAGGAAGAGGAAGAGTATGTCAGGAGCGAAGGAAAATCCGCTTTGCCTTGTCGGTAATTAGGGTGGACTTAAAATTTTAGCAAGTGTCTGGCTCCTTGGTGATTTAATTTTCTACGTGCCTTAGCTTGGTTCGAGGTTAGACTGTTCATACCAATGTGTTTTACAAAATGGATGTTCTCTGCGTAGTGGTGGCAGTGGATACGTCTATTATTACTGATGGCAAATTGGTTAATAATGTGGTTAGGCTAAATAAACTAATAGTGCAGACTGTATTTCTTTCATTGCCTAAGTTAATATTTTTATATACCTACTGTGAACTTTCTGGTTGGGGGGTTTAATTTTAGTTCTTTTGTTCAGCTAGATGGAACTGACTGCTTAGCTAGATGCAGCTTTTTTGTACGTCAGTTCTGTAACCATCCACTCAGACCTTGGGAGAGTTTTAACAGCAAGTGGTGGTTCTTCCCCAGGAAGGCTTAAAAAAGCCATTGAATATTACAGGCTTAGGGCTTGAACTCATTTTTATCAAGCTGAGCAACTTGTTAATGGCTTAATTGCTGTCATTTTGATTTGGATAGGGGTTAGTTTCAATTTTTTCCTGTTGGCAGGGTTGTTCTAGATGAAGTGAGAAGTCCAGTGAACACAGTAAGTGGAAGAGAGCTGGCTATCAGTGAGTTCAGTTTTGGGGGCTGGCTTTTTCCTCTGCTTGCTAAAGGGTTCCTTAATTATATTTTCTTTAATACACTGTTCATATGTAGCAAGCTGCAAATTTGGAATAAGTAAAATCTAGTTTAATGAGCGAGAAGTCAGTGTGAATGACTCAACCTTCATCGTTTTTTAGGTCCCGATTCAAATTCATTCCCTGTTTGTAGCAATTGAAATGTCACCAAATGTTCACACTGTCGGAAGAGTTGGGAGTGACTCCTGTCTTGATGATGGATTGCACCACATTGCCAAAGGTGGTGGGCTCCGAGTGCTTCTGGCAGCTCTGGCGGAGAAGCAGGAGCCTGGATGGAGAGTGGGAGGATGAATCACTTTTCTGCTCCTCTGGACCCAGATTGGAGCTGGGAGGAGCTTTTGGCTCTGGGCAGCTGCAGATAGAAGAAGAAATTCTGCCTTGGGTTTTTGCAGATGTCTTACAAGCGCTGAGGTTGTGATGGGGCTCCTGGGGCTTAAGTAACATGTTTTTTTAAAGGCTGGTATTTCTGTGTCAATTACGAATCAAAAAAATTAATGTTTATGGAAATAACCCAAGTACATTGCTTTATTTTGTGAATGGAGCATCACTTCATAAATAATTATGAAGTTGTGCTGAGAAGCAGTATCCCTAGGCAATGGTGTTCATTCCCAGTATACGCTTACTGGTTTTGATATATTTTGACTTGCTTACAAATGATGGAGGTTAGCTAGTGTTGTCTTGTTCTTGGAAAGCAGAGGCGCAGCTCATGACTTCCGATTTCAACTTGAAATGTGTGACTTCAACTTGTGACTGACTTGCCGTATGATTTTGCCTGCTTTACTTGGTATCTATCATCTTTATTGGTATAGGAACAATGCTGGATCAGAGAGCATAGTGGGAATTCAGTACTTTTACAAACCTTTTCAGGTAATTCAATAGAAAATTACTGAATTGCTGGCTCATTGCAGGTATACTAGGAGGCAGTGGTTGTAATTGGGATATATTTACTGTATGAAGACAATTCACTGCACAGTCTCTCTTCTGTAGTTCTCTGTGCCTCTCTCTATCGTGGATACTCTTTAAAACCTTAACCAGACTGAAAATGGTGGTGGCCTGGATGCAGTAGCAGCTGGCTTCTGTTGGGAAGATGCTGGCTTTCGGATATGCGTGTTGTTACGTGCAGCTTTCCAGACCTGCACTGGTGTGTTTCTCTTAGCAAGTTATTTCCTCTACTATTGTTTTTAAACGTGAGATCCACTCTGCGCTGCTTAGTTAGTTGGTAGAGTTTTTAAAATCCAGCAATCTCAAAAGACTGCGTTAGCTCTGACTTCCCATACAGAACTGACATTCAAAGAGAAACTTGCTTCATTTATGCTTTAAATAGCTCTCCAATGGGGAGGTGAATAGTGAGAGCACACAATACAGCCAGCACTGGGTTGTGGGGGCTCTGCAGGGCTATTATTAGATGACAATAGCCGGAATGAAAAGCCGTAGACGCTGCATCACGTTTGGGCCATTGTGTGTGACCGATGTTTTTAAGTTGGAGAGCTGGAGGTCTTTCAGGATCTCCTTCTCTTATGCTCCTCATTGGGGACCTCTTGCTATTTTTCTTTCCTGGGGACAGTGGAGGTTATGAAGGAAAATGGCTGCTAAGTGACTGCTTTTAAAGCAGACTTACAAATTCTGCTTGCATGGGATAATGTTTAAGACTATATAACAGGCTGTATGCATTTTCCCCATTAAGTGCTTGGAAGGTGACTTTTTTGCAAAGATGAGTCAACTGTGAGTTCAAAACATGGTTGTCTTTATACCTTTTTGTTAATGTTTTTGTTTTCAAAAGGAGGTTCATGCATGCAAAAGAAAGGTGATGATCTGTGTATGTATTCTCAAAAGCCAAAAACTCCCAGGGCGCCAGGGGAAGCTGATGTAGCCGAGTGGAGTTCATCTTGACCTTGGCTGATGTCAGAAATGAACAGGATTTCTTGGCATTTTGCTGACTCAATCCATCACTGTGTTTAGCAGTAACAAAGCCTTAATTTTTAAGGAATGGTATTTTTTTGACTGAGCAGGTCTAACTTCTTTGCAAGAAAGTAGGCTGTTCATTTGTAATCTCTGGCACAGGCTACTCAAGTTATGCATCTCCACAGGTGCATCCATCCACAGATGTGTCTATGTAAGATACAGCCTCAATTTCAAGGGCATGCAATTTCTGACAACTGCATGGGTCAGGGAAAGAGAGAGTGCTTGAATATTTGTATTGCAAAAGAAAATCTTGTTTATCTATGGCTTCAGATAACTGCATCGTATTTTTCACAATATGCTGTATAAAGTGCCTCTTTCAAGTCTGGTTTCTGGGTGCCTTTTTCCCTTTACCTTCACAAGCTTTAGCGGAAAAAAGCCGCAGCTACACAAATTGAGCATCGCTCTCTATGGCATTGGGAGGAAGTCCTAAAAGACAAATTTGCCAAATTCACAGTTAAAGGCATTTTTCATGTATGATGCTATAGAGTTGAACTTCTCCTAGTGCAAGCCCTCTGAATTTCAGGTCTGCTGAAATGACATAACTGGCACCTAAGAAACAATCCCAACTGTTCCACAGCACTGAATATAACTTTATTATTTGAATATATTAGCTCTTTACCTGACTTGTTTACAGAGTGAAATCTTGGTCTGTTTTTCCACCAGCATTGTATCCTGTTTTCTTCTCTTTTGGTCTGCAGTTTTGTATGGTTAATGATACTTGATCTTTGACTTTCAACGAGACTAAGTTGAGCCCCAAAGATTAATTGGCAAGTGTCCGCTTTTGGAGATCTGAACATGGCAGACAAGGAACAGTCTTGTCATAAGTCGTTGATGCAATTTTTGAAAAGAGGGAACTGAAACCTCTTGAGGAAAGAATTTTCTGTTCGTTCTATTTTGAGTGTATTGTGAAATCAAGGAAAGTACAAACTAATATTAAAATTTAGATAGTTGTGTATGCTGCAGCAAGAATCAACACTTAGGGTGAAGTGCTTGGTGATTGGGAGAGTGTATCCATCAGGCAGTCTTGCACTAACAGCCCTTCAGTTGTGCTGAAATACAGTTTTTGAACTGAACTGCAAGAAGAAATATTGAGCAAAGAAGTGATGGGGCTAAACCATAACATTGTTCAGAGTGATGTGCAGTGATGGTGATTTGCTCTGAAACTCTCCTCTTGGAGGATGGTCATCTAAAATCCTCCCTACGAAGTATACAGGGGGAGAAGTAGTTTCTCTTACAACTTCATTTTTAAGTGTGGAGCTTTCTGTAAGAAAGCTGCTGCATGCTTCTGCTTCCAGTGGCTGCTGTCGGTCTCAGCCACAGGGGAAACAGCTGCTGTCACCGGGCATATTGACTTCTTCCTCTGCAAGCTCTTGAATTTGAGGAAGATAATTTGCATTACTGCGTATGTTGCTGATGCAAGCTCCCAATGTGGAGCTGTTCGTTTCAGTCCAGTCCTTCTGTACATCATCTACGAGGATGTGCAGGAGCGCTGCTGAGTGTCACAGCAGCTAAAAATGAAGTTTTTCAAGTTGGGCTGAGGTGGGAAGCTGGAATGCATCAGGCTATCTTCAGATTGATTGGCTTGACTTCCTTCCCATGCAATGGTTTCTCAGCTATACTTTAGAAGGAGATTAAAAGCTGGACATCCTGTTCTTGAGGAGGTTTTGCACTTCTGGCTTGCAGTGTAGGTTACTTGTAAGTAGGAATGCTGCAACGATTGATGTCTTATGCTTATCTCGTTAGTGTGATGGTATTCCCAGTCCAACAGAGTAAACTTCCAACCATGCTATGGGACAGCCAAATGTAATGTCAGCAGCTGTGCTGAACCCTGTGCTGTTAAATGCAGGGGATTTTCTTACAGTTCTTTTTAGTCTGCCCTGTCTGCAGACACAGGAGGAAGAACAAGGGAGAATGCAAGGTTAGGGACAGGAGTTTTAGTTGCTGTGCTCCGTGAATACGGGACAGGGCAAGGGGTAGGCATTTGTCCTGCAGTGAAATGGGCTGTTGCTATGTTGGTACACAGAGCAGTTCACATTTGTGTTCTTGCTTCCTTTGCAATGACACTGCAGTATCACTACTTCCCCTTCACTGCATTTCTTAGTGTCTTTTTTCCTTTTGAAATCATGCTGGACATTTAATAGCAAAAATACATTTTGATTTTCCTCCTTCTCTTTTGGTTTTCTTCTACATGGTGTCCTTTTGCCTTCCCCTAAGCTCAACCCTGACTTCCCCTTAAAAGTAACTTACCAACAAACTGCTGGAATTTATCAAACAAAAAAGCCAGGGGTTGTTAAAACAATGAAATACTTAAGAACAAGGCAGAGTACCTACTTTGCTTTTTGTCAGCTTTATTTTTTGGAATTGCAGGAGTGTGTGTAATTCAGGACTTTAAAGTTTGCTGACTGACTACTCGCTCTTGCTGAAGAGCATCCATACTTGCTCACTTGCTATGTAATCCATTTTCTTCATGCAAATAAGCTGATAGCATCCAGGTTTTTTTAAAACATAATTTTATTCCTTTTAAATTACAGCATCCTCTGCAGATGTTGGAGTGTCATAAAAATGAAATGTGGAAACAAATGCGAAGTTGTCATGGCTTGCTCCAAATTTGAGACAGTAATTAAGCTGTCGGGGGAGTAGTGGAAAGTTCGGCTGACTTTATCTGTATGTCCTTTGGCAAATGACGTATGGACTCATTAATGGGAAAGGCCAATGTGAAATGAACTATATTCAGTGGTTTGTCTGTATCAGTGCATCTGCTTTGGCAGATAAAGGGTAAAAACTACCCTGGATAATCAAGTCTTAAGATTTGGCTTTTTATTTAGTAGCTGGAGCCATTGCTGTCAGGGGAAGTTGAGGTAGAAATGAGCAAGAATACCCAGGGTCTGAGTATTTCTTCTTTCTGGTTGGTAAGAAGAAATAGTGGCATGACATTAGTGTTGGGAGATGGCTGGTGTAACTTAGAAAAGCAGCTGATGAAGGTGGGCTAGCGGGTCCAGAATTCCTTCTACATGGCAGTGACTTAAGGGGGGTGGGGACCAATTCTTTATGGCAAATGGTGACCTGATCCTTTAATGTCTCTTACACTGTAGGACCGCGGGCTCCCTTTAACACCCAGTGCATTACCTGCTCTTGGGTTTTATATCTGAAAACGCTGAAATGTAAAAAGATAAGTCATAAGCGGATCCCAAAAGGATACATGTTTCCTACCCTCTGTCTGCTTTCAGAGATTTTCTGGCCATCTCTAACACGTTCAATGGATCATTTTGTGTAATCTTGTCTGGCAATTTGTTTCAAGATGCTGGGATTTTTAAAGCTATTGTCTGAATGTTTTGTCCAGATGGTCTTAGTGTGAGTCAGACTGTAAGGTACAGTGTCTTGCTTTGATAAGGTTACTCATTCTGTTCAGATAGCTGATAGCTTTATAGCAGTAAAAGAACAGATCTTTCATGTTAATAGGAAATTACCATTCATTCTCTTGGAAAACGAGAATAGGACCAGAGCGTCTGAAGCTTTCACTGCTCACTTCCCACTGTAAGTTATTCTCATGTTCCTGCGAAAGTGTTGGATTTTAAATGGTGATAACAAATCCATCTGTCCTGGCTCTTGGCAGGAATGTCTCTTGATAATAATGGTCCACCACTATGAGAATTTACAAATGTCAGTCACAGCTTCGCGGCATTAATGATTTATACATATAATGAGCAATAAAAGAAAATGAAATGTCTTGGATTGATAATTCATAATTCAAGGATGCCAATAACTGGATTTCATAAGTTATCTGAGGTGTTGTCAGCATATTAATCAAATTTAAATAAGTTTTATTGAAAGTTACACATGTAACTTTATCATTGGAGATTTTGCTACACCATTTATTTTCTTGCTCCATATTGTTACAACAGTATTATTCATAGCCCTTCCTGACGTAGGCTTTTGTTAAGTATATGTATTTCCAAAAAAACCCCCAAACAAAACCCCCCAAAACCCAAACGAAATGCTCCACCTTCTTTGGCATTTTAATGAGACTGAGAAACATGGATATTCCTGGGCTGCTTAAATCTCTGGATAAACTGGCATGCCATTGAAGGAAGTTTCCTTTCTCTCATTCAAAGTGCTTTTTTCAGTGGGAGGATGGAGAGATGTCTTGAAGTAACCTGAACCTGAATTCACACTGAAACTGAGAATGACTGGCCCATAAAATAGTTGGCACTCAGAAGCCTCCTAGCTATTTCTAATATTTCTGTGCTGGGCTGTTTGGTTGGTTGGTTTATTTGGGCGTGTTGTTTTAAGTCACTAGTAAATGAACCAACATAAACATTCCTTGTAGTGAGGCTCGCGGAAGAGCCGAAGCCGAAAGCTTCGCTCTCGGCTTCCATGTTGACTTTGGCTGGTCCTGTACAGTGCTCGTTCACAGGCTCCTTTTGGCAGATGGCTGGAGCTTCAAATAGTAAGGGTAAATAAGTCACACCCAGTATCTGAACTGCAACAGTGAATGTGTTAGGTGTGCTTTGGTTTCCTCCTGTCCAAATGGCTTTAATAAATCTTAGGGTTTTTTAACAATTTTTTTTGGTGGTGTTTTCTAGGGACTGAATTGTTTTTGTGGCATTGCATTAAGCAAATGAAAAATGAAGTGAGTTGCTAATCAGGGCTCGGGTAGAGCTCGAGCTGTGTGGAGGAGACATGGTATGGCTGGGATCAGTCTGCAGGAAAAAATAAAAAATGACTTAAACTCATTATTGTCTTTTGGGGGTCCTGTCCAAAATAGAAGAAAAAAAAGAGTTGTGCAGATCTTTAGGGGTTTCAAACCACTGAAGATAAAACAGTGAGGTCAAATATTCAGGAATGGAAGCAGAAACACTTGGCCAGGTGTGGAAACTACTTCGGTGCAGCGCAGTGGTCAGGAAAGGTTCCTGTGCTTGCAAATGTGAGGGGAAGCCAGGATGTGCACCAAGAGATCGTACTGTGCATCCAGGTGATTTTTGCCACTCTTTCTGTGAAATACACCAGCCCCGCTGCAGCTTGCGGTCATGCCCATCTCCCTGCTGCCAGCTGAGGCTCAGAGGCAGATCTCTGGGCAGAGGCTTCAGTTTATCAGATGTACTTTATGCTCTTCCATTTCTCTGGGTATTGGCAGTAGAAGCTAAAATCCACCTGATGTGATCTGAAGAGAAAAGCTCCTGGTTGTAGACTCTTCCGTGCGTCGAGGAAGCTGAAGCAGAGCCTCTGTGCCTGTGCTCCCCCTCCTCGTCCTTTGAGGCGTACGGAAGACACCCATTTCTCTCCCACTTTTGCACAAAAGGGCTTTTTGTTCCTGCCTTTGGAAAATGTGTGCTGTTGTCAGTTTTGCTCTGGTTTCTGCTTAGAGAGAAGAGCTTTCTGATGTAGATAGGTGCTGAAGGACTTCAGTTTCCTAATGCGTTTTTTTAACAGTGATAATTTTTGTTATGTAGGGGCTGAATTTTTCTAGAAGCATCAAATCCTGCAAATCTTTAACTTCTGTGCAGTTTTATTCAGGTATATCTAAGAAGTGCATTTTCTCTGATTTTGCCCAATGTTTCAAAGGCTCCTATAAGAGCAGGATTATTTCCTTCCCCCTGTCCTTGCTTCCGTCTGCTTGATAAAAAGGCTCCTTTTGACTTCTCAGAAGTGGAAGGAAGTGACACTGGACAACATTCTGCTTTTCAGTGAACACATACTTGATGTCTGTGGTACAGGATGCTTGATTGCAGGGAATACTTTATTGATTCTGTTATCTAATTGGTACTGGGAATCCAGATTACTACCTGGTTTTGTGTCTTGTACTCTGGCTTCAACTGATTCAAAGTTACATATATTAAAAATAATGTGGGTTTTTTTGACTATTAGTCATATTTCTACATGATCATCTTGATGAACGGCTGCAATTTGTGTGGTGGGTTACATCTGTGTTTCTTTGGAAAAAGCTTTTTCTGGGAGGTGGGTCATTTTCCCCAGAGGGGCCTGGGAGGGGAGCAGAGAGGATTTTAATTGTATTTTTATTGCAGAAGTTACCTACTGTGCAAAAACTAGGTAGAACCTTATATATCTTCCAAATAGCATATGTGGTATGGTTTGCTTTTATTGAACTTTGAGTAATTTATTGTAAAAGTTGGAGCCATATAAACGATTTCTAAATGATAAAGTGTGCGTGCGTGTGCATGTAAAAAGGAGGACCTGAGTTTTAATGTCAGTTTTCTGACAAAGGCACGTGAAAAATAAGCATCTTGTTGTTCCTGATCTGGTCTAAGCTGCGCTGATTAATGGGTGTTGCTGTAGCTGACAATGAACTGATAGAAAAATGATGATTCACATAATTCGAGCTTTGCAGGCTCTGTCAAATATTCATTTCCGTCTTTACAAGAGGTGCTATAGAGTAAAATGTAAGTTCCTTTAAAGACAGCAGTCCTCAGCTTACACAGCTGAATATTTATAACTCTAAAGGAATGACTTCTGTGTTTCCTATGATTGTATGGAAAAGCCTGCTTGGGATACCTTTGCTTTCATTGAGTATTCCTGGTGTAAACTCCTCCTGAATGTGAACAAAGACTGAGACAGAAAGCAACAGGGAGTCTGGAACAAGATTTTTTTACATAAACTTTTTTTGGTGGTTTTAAATTAGGCTTATATCTGCTGGTTTTTATGTGTGCTATATAGGAATTAAAAACAATGCTCCAATTTGATTTCTTATGTAGACAGTTAAGACTGATTTATTGTAAACTCTCATGCCAGTTTAAAGAGGCATTACTTTGATTTCACGTAATGGTTTTGGTTTAATGGCAGGTATTACTTATTACAGTGGGGAAAATAAGAGGCTGCTCTGGTGGAAACTAGCTCTGTCATCAGTGTCCACTGGTACCGCGGGCAAATAACTCAGACCTTTTTGATCTCGTTGAAGTCATCTGTGAAATGTCTGCAATGATGCTTGTTATTCACCTCTCCTGGAATGTTTATGGTTAATTAATGGTTCTCAAAACCTCCCAGAAACACGCACAGCAGTGTCTCTGCTGGGACTGACAGGGAGGCAGTGATGACTACATTGGGCTGCTCAAATATATTTGACTCGCCTTGTTGACTTCTTTGGACAGTCGTCTTCCTTCTCGATGGACTGAGAGCCTTACCCGGTGTTCCAACGGGAAGGGAAACAGGAACATAAGGAGGAGGGCAGCAGAGATCCTTCATGGTTCACTTGTACAAGTCTCCGGGCTGCTGGCCTGCGGCAGGCTTGGGCACTCGCTGGGTTATTCGCGACCGACCAGGTGGGTCTGTCCCTGCTGCGATGTGATGGTCAGCCAGGAGCACATCCAGCCTCGGATCTCCTGGGGACCCTCAGCTACAGGAGCTGGGAGGCGTGCAAGGAGGCGGGAGGGTTTCAGATCTGATGTCACCTTTTGGGCTGCGGCAGCTCCAAAATGTGGTTTATCTACACGAGACTGAGGACCATGAGGGGAACGTATTGGAGGTACCAGGAAAAGGTGTTCGTTTCCATGGCAGCTTCAGGATGCCTCTGGAGTAGTGGTACTAACCCAAGATTATCTTTCACTGTTACATAGTTACCTGACTTTAAAATGAAGCCTTTTCCTGTTTGCTTATTTTGTACCTTTATGAAATATTCCAGGTAAATTGGTGTTGGTTCTTCAAAATGTCAGCTTAAACACAAAGCAAAGATGACTGTTGATGGAATTAAAAAAACAAATTAAAATTAAAAAACCAACACCACATTTATCTGTCTTTCCCCTAGCTGCCAAAGACAACTGTGGAAGCTGGCAGTCTACTGGAAGTGATTTTTGAAATTTAGCTTACTCTGCTGTGCTTGAGAAGTGTTTACATGTCCCTTTTTGTTTCTCTTCATTTATTTCTCAATTGTTTATGCATGTTAACGTGTTAGTTACCAAAGAGGAGAGGGAGGAGAAGAAATCCTGAAGTGAAATTAAATTAGACACCAGCATTAATCCTTCTGTTTGTTTCTCTAAATATATGACATAATTCACCAAAGGATTTTCCTTTCCTTGAAGATACTTGTCCTGGTTTTGGCTGGGATAAAGTTAATTTTCTTTCTAGTAGCTGGTATAGTGTTGTGTTATGTTTTGGATTTAGTATGAGAATTATGTTGATAACACACTGATGTTTTCAGTTGTTGCTAAGTAGTGTTTATACTAAGTCAAGGACTTTTCAGCTTCTCATGCCCAGCCAGCAGGAAGGCTGGAGGGGCACAAGAAGTTGGGAGGGAACACAGCCAGGACAGCTGACCCAAACTGGCCAAAGGGGTATTCCATACCATGTGGCATCATGTCCAGTATATAAACTGGGGGGAGTTGTCTGCGGGGCAGATCACTGCTCGGGAACTAACTGGGCATCGGTTGGCAAGTGGTGAGCAATTGCATTGTGCATCACTTGTTTTGTATATTCCAATCCTTTTATTATTGTCATTTTATTATTATTATCATCATTATTATTTTCTTCCTTTCTGTCCTATTAAACTGCATTTATTTCAACCCATGAGTTTTACTTTTTTTTCCTGATTCTCTCCCCCATCCCACTGGGTGGGGGGGAATTGAGTGAGCAACTACGTTATGCTTAGTTGCTGGCTGGGGTTAAACCACGACAATATTAAAACGTAACTTGTTAATTGCTACTTTTGTTCTAGCAATTTAATTGATTTGAAAAATACATTTGATGTTACTTTGCATGAAGGGCTTGTGTGTAAGAGCGTAAATATCAAGTCTTACAAATTGGGAAGAAGTAATAATTTTTTACATTGCTGCTTCTGGGTTCTTGCATCCCAGTATCTTTCAGCACTTCCTTACTTTACTTAACCTTTGGAGCACCCCTGACAGATGGAGAAATGGAACTTTATAGTGTCAAATTAACTAAGTTTTTTGCAGTAGGACCAAAGGTGTCTGGGGATTGGGTCTGGAGAACTTGGTCCATCCCTGGACTCTCTTCCCAAGGAAACAATTAGCACTATGGAGGATTTCATGCATCTGGGTGTGTATGGATGCCACTTTCTCACCTATAGTCATTTCTGTGTGTGCATGCATATGAATGTGGTAGTCTAGTGATGTATAGTGAGTTTAATTTGGGATTCCTGAAGTGAATTGAAGCAGTGAGAACATACGGCAAATGCCAGAAATAATGATCACATTACACATTTCTGATGAATAATTCAATTCAGTTTAGTGCTTTTCCACCACTGAAATAAACCCCTCACAATATTTGACATCATGCAGATGAAACACTTCAAGAACAAAAATTTGGAAGGTGAAAGAAGCAGTTGTTTCACTTCTGTTTGAATTGCCACTGGTAGAGGAAATCTTAACTCTCAGTTAGAACGAAGGCGTATGTAAAGTCTTGGGCTGGAGCTGTGGCTATTAAACAGCTCTTCTAGTTGTGTAGCTGTGGAGCAGACTTCAGGAGGAAGAACAGTGGTCGCGAAGGGCTGCTGTGGAGCTGCAAAGAAACTATTTTTAAAATAGGCCAGGAAAGCACAGCAGAAACTACAGCAAACAATACAAACCATACACGGGAGAAATAATTTTTAAAATTGGTAAAAAGGAAAAAAAAAAAAAGTCGTCTTTCTCCTTACTCTAAAATCCACCTTTCTGAATTTGCATACTGATACATTGTGGGCAAAAAGAGTGAAAGAGAATATTTCAGTGACACCCAAATATTTTTGAGCTCTCTTGAAAAAAATTTCTGCCACCTGTCACTCGAGGGGTGTGTTTTGGGGAGCGGGAAGTGAACGTTTCTGCAGCTGCTGGATGCTGTTTAGGCTTGAATATTACTAAATGTTCACAGAGCTCTCGTGTCAGCTTTATCCTGTGTAGCTTTATAAATGGAGAAAGTGAGGCACAGGCTTAATTATTTATTAAAGGAGTAGGAGTGTTTGGAATGGAAATTAGTTGTCCTACTTGGACAGTAGGAAGAGGCAGTGGCACTGCAGGTACCTAACATTGCCTGTGAATTTGGGTGTATAAAAGCCTTAAGCAGGGCTGCAGGAGTTAGGAGTAGAAAATTCCTCTTTTAACTTCTGGTGTCAGGTAGCTAATGACATAGACCAAGGCTGGTTCTTCATCGACTGAGCAAAACAGAGGTGACCAGCCCACTTTGTATTTTGTTGCATCTGAACTAAAACCAAAGATAATTCAGATAATTCTGCATTTTACCATCCACTTTTTCAGTTTGTTTTGGGTTTTTTCTGTGTTTTGTGTAATGCATAGGAGAAGTACTAGCACACTACAGAACGATGAAATGCAGAATGATCCTACATCTCCTGCTTCATGGTGATTTCAGGACGTAGTTCTAGCTGCTTGTTTTTCATCTTTATTTTTTTCTGTCTTGAATGAAGCTGGTCTGGAGCAGAGGGGTGTCCCACAGCCCTCATCTTGCATTTCCAAACCACGGGGCGAGAGCCGGCGCACCCCATGCTGGCAGAGCTCAGCTGGGTCAGCAGTGTCTTGACTCTGCTTTTGTCTCACGGACCTGTTCTGCTGTCTCTTCCTGATGGGTTTCCATTCTAGAATAGACAGACATTTCTGTTGAAAGCAAGCGCCAGCCTCTCCCTTTACAGAGGAATTTAACTTGCTTTGTGCAGTGTGAAACACTGCAGTACAACATTCTTCATTCAAATCTCCTCCTGTTTTGAAATGAAGAGCCATGAGTACCTGGCTCCCCTCCCTCCATCTGTCCACACCCAGGCTGCTCATTGCTTGCAAATGAATTAACATCATTTCTGAAGGGTGTTTCTGTACATTTCCCACACTTTTTGGTCAGTCTCATTAATTCTCACACTCTGATGCTCCATGGGGAAGCCCAGGATTGATCGCTGCTTGTGAGCCTTTGCTGGACTTGATACTTCATTCCTTCATAACTTTTTTGTGGTGTTTGAAATGTTAAATAGTGGTGTTAATGGTGTCCTGGACAGCACAGCAAGTGTTGGAAACGGCGTGTGGTCAGGGAGGACAGGGTGGTCCCAGGGCTGGTGGAGGAGCAGGAGTTAAACTTCTTTCCTGGAGTGTGAGCGCCTTGTGCAATACCCAGTGGAAATCCCCACTCCTGTTCTCTCTCCCAAAAAGGATCCAGAAACTTATGTTTTACTCATAGCCAGCCTTGGTTTCCTGAGAAATTGGGAGTTATTTGATTGAACATGTGTGCAGCATGTGTTTAGCTTTATTCCTTACTGCATTTATTCCCTGTTGTTGACTTCCTATAACTGGGAGCACGCGTCCAGGCTCCTTGCACTGCTAACCACCTTTTTTTGTAATTAACACAGCAGGGTTTGAGGAAAGAATCTCTTCTTTCTGGGAGAAAGGTTTGAGCAGTCAGGAGAAGAGTGTGGTGAAAAATACCCAAGAGTCTGGTGCTTCAGGGAGACTTGGTTTGCCCTGGGCCAGAAGCAGAAAGGGCATTTAAAGCAGGAAAAAAACCCAAACCTTATGTTAAAAATGTTCACCAAATTTTTGGCCATCTCTGCAGTGTTGGCTTCGTCACCCTGCATGAGAGGAAGCCGTTCAAATAAGTATTAAAAAGTTGTTTGGAGAACATATTATTTCAGGTTGCTTAATAGGCCCAAAGCAATTTCTGCCTCCCAGAGCGCACAGGCACTTGGGATGCTCGTTACTGGAGGCTACAAAGAGTTCGTCAGCTTGAACTATTTTCTGAGTACTAAAAATGTGATCTAGAGTGCGTGTGTGTTGCTTTTGATTAAGCTAATAGTCCATGTGTCAGAATGACTTTTAAATTGTTTATTACATAAATCCATGCTGCAAACCAGTGAAAAAATGTAGTTTTACTCCTTGCCCATAGTATTTTATCCAGCATTCAAAAAGTGGGAAAGCATAAGCAAAGGTTTGTCTGAGGTTTTTTTAGCTTGATGTCGTCTGGGGGAAACCTTGAACTGAGTAGACAATCCTAAAATAGCCGTGAAACTTCCTGTAGGCAGAAGTAGTTGTAATGCTCCTGCATTTAAGTTTTGGGTTTTCACTTATTTGAAATGTATTGATAAACTTTTTTTTGTTTTGAATAAACAGTTGTAGAACCTAAAGTATAATACAGCCTGATGTACTTAGACATGTTATCTTTATCAGGGGTTTTATGTGCACTATGGATTAGTTAACAAAGATGAGGACTTGGCTTGCGCATGCAGGAGGAGTTACCCACACTCTGCCATTGGAATTAGGGCAATGAATCCCTGCGCAGGGTAATTTAATCTGGATTCTGTTTTTAAACATCCTCCCTGAAAAGTCAACAGCGTGGACTGTGTTTTGATAAAAGTAAAGGACGCTTTCATGGCTATTTCATTAGACAAAAAAAAAAAAATCTAAATATTTAATTTGAATTCTGCATGGATTAAATGCCTTGGCAACTTTGTAAACATGTTTAATTGCATAATTTTGAGCATTTGCTTAAAAGCTTTGCAGATCTGAAGCCTTGCATCAGTTCGCAGTCTGAATTGCAGATGACTGTTTTTTTGTATGGGTATGGAAAACCAATGTGTGGGCTCGCTGCGTTCAATGGGATTCTAGTTGAAGGGTGCTTAAAGTTATAAAATTTTCAAGCTACCAGTTGCGATGGAGGCGTTACACAACTGTAATAAAGGCAGAAAGCATCGTCTGCCTTGCTCATTTAAGTGATGCTTTTGTTATGCCTAGAAAAGCTGGTAGACCCAAGTAATTAGTGATGCAAATATATTATGATGTAGGTATGAAAATAAAAAATGAGCGTCCTCAGTACTTCACTGAGACTAGCCTTAATTTTTGCTTTTAAGCATGTCTTGCATCCTCTTCTTTTACTTCACCAATGCAAAACTTTATGCACTCATCTTACACCTCAAAACGATTTTATCAATCTGTATTAGAAAGAATTTCAGGTACTAACGCCTACAATTTTGTTTATATATTTATAACTATAAAGGGATTCTTGTCAACATGTATTACCCAATGCTAATATTTCTCAAATAAGTAAGGAATATTCTGTTTTCTAAAGGAAAATTTACCTTTTCCAGGGCATGCAGTTTCTGACAAGATTATGAATCTGAACCTGAATCTCCCTCCTGGCTCTGGTCTTAAACAAAAGACTGTATTTCCTCCTCTTATATCATTTTCACTTCAAAGCCTGGTTTTTAGATACCAGTGAAATTTTTAAGGCTGTGATGATCAACAGCTTTCAGCTCACGGCGCATTTTGTTCCGTGAAATTCTTGCTGTTACTGTATAAAGACTTTTCTAAGTCATTAAACCTCCCAGCCATAGTCAGGGTTGTTGGGCTGTTGTCTGTCATTTGGCACAGCCCTTGTTGTAATCATATACTAAAAAAAAATATTGAGGCTGTTTTGCCCAAACTGCAAAGTCTTTCACTTTTGGAGTACAGCCTTTCTTATATATGATGAGCAAATGTGAACAATTCCTAGGAATTAATAACATACTGGGAATATGTCAAAATATGTAATCCAAAGCATTCTCTAAAACTTATTTATATATTTAAATGGTTTTAACTTTTAGTTGAAGCTGTGTTGTTGCTTGTTTTTAATTTTTTGAAACTGAATGGAGTGTTAACTTCAAACTGAACTATAATCTTAACATAAACTTCCACAGGGTTTACAAAAGGAGGCAGGTGGATGCCTGTGCCGCCGCTGTCTTACTCTGATGTTCAGCACCTGCGTGTGTGGCAGCTTTTAGGAGACAGAAATTTAACAAACTCATCACAGACAAGGTG
Organism: Haliaeetus albicilla; assembly: GCF_947461875.1. NCBI lineage: Eukaryota > Metazoa > Chordata > Aves > Accipitriformes > Accipitridae > Haliaeetus > Haliaeetus albicilla. The sequence goes on along the minus strand of NC_091508.1, from coordinate 2,619,075 downwards.
CAAGATCTAAAATTACTGCTCCAGGCTTCTGTATGAAGTGGAGATTTTGTTCATTTTGGACTGCTTTGTCTTTCATATGCCTGAAAGATAAGACTGTGTTAGAGCTGTGCGTGCAATTTAATGCTTGGTGTCTTCCAGTCTTTCTGTGTAATTGCTTCTTACATGCTGGGCAGGGGTCCTGAAAAGTCAGGGGTAACTGAGCTACATGTGAAGGTTTTGAATCTGCTGACTTCCACCTTCCCATTTGTGGTTTGATTCTGTTTTGCTTTGATTTCGATGTGCCTCCTGTTTGTATTGAGCTTATATGGCATTAACATGGGAGGAGGACCGCTCCTTGCAAAGCAGCCGTGGGGGACCACTAAGTCAAGGCAAGAGCGTGGACGGTTTTGGAGTTCAGCTCTGCCAGTTGGAGCGGATTTGTGTGGGTGAGAGGATTGCTGTTTAATCTGGGCGGGAGCTGGGGGTTGGTGGTGCTGTTTTGTTGTCATCCCACTCCTTTCCCAAGCTTGTCATCTTTTTATACAGCATGGCATTTGGGATAGGGGTGGGAACATCCTGAGAAACCTACAGTGCAGATACATGGAGATGCAGCTCGATACTGAAAAGCAGCTCAGGTTGCTTGTGCCTTCTCCTGGTGCTCTGTGCTGCGCAGGCTGTGATTCACTGTGTTGCTATCCAGTCAGAGCACTTAAAGCTTATCGCTGGAAAGAGTTGAAACCCTGCCTAGGGAGATGATCCTGCTTGGAGCAGGAACGTTGCTCAGAGTGCGTGAGATGACTGGGCAAGGAGGTCTCCTGGGTCTGAGTTTGTCCTTCTAGCTCTGTACATGACCTACCGAAGAATGAATAAGTTGGTACAGGAATTTGTTTCTGTACTTCCAACTTTAGTTTATAGGATGCTTAAGCCTAAAAAAATCATTTTGGTAAATTCTTTTTTAGAAGCTGAACATTGCATGCTGCAGAAAAGCAAGGTATAATTCCAGTCAGAGTGTATCTATCTGCCTGCTCTGGGTGTAAGTATTTTATGATAGTGCATATTCTTGCCAGGAGCTTTGCAGAAACCCTGTCCTCTTTGGGGTAGTTTGAGAAGCCCCCACTGTTCAGTAGAGGTTCATAATTGCACCACAATTCTTATAATCTGCTCAAGTGTAAAAAAAAAAAAGTATCAGTTTTAAAAATTAAGGATAACATACTATTACTTCTGTTTACTGGATCCTTCCCAAGATTGTAGGGTAGAAGTGTTTTGGCACCTTGGGTTTGTCATGTAACTAGTCACCTAGATACTCGTCTAGTTTAAACTAGTGGGCTTTTTCAAGCAGGAGCAATCAATTCCTGAAGATCATCTGGATTTGTTAAAGATATGACTGAGTATGGTGGTATCTTAAAATGTAATGTGTCTCTTAACTTGCCTGTGATGAAAACTACTGGCAATGACCTTTCCATAGAAGTATTAGAGGGACTATCACTTAAATACCATCATTTTATTCGGGGACAGTTACCTTCATGATAATGCAGTATCATTTGTGCCTATCAATACTTTATATGCTTCAAAGTTTAAAAAGGAAAAAAGTCAAATAGATGATAAACGTTGAGAATGACAAATGTGACTAAAATACAGGAGGTTGAAGATCCTTCCTTACCCTTTGAATTCATTAAAAACTAGACATGCCTGCTGAGTGCTACAGGGAATGTTGGACAGGTAGTTGCAGAAAGAGTAAAAGTAAAATTATGCAACTGTCTAGCATTATACAATACTCTGTCCCTCTGTGACCTAGGTAACTTTATGATCTGGTGATGGAAGTGAATAAATGCTTTGTTTTAAACGGATGGAAAACTTTTTTGTTGCTACTAGGGAGGTTTTAAATATGTAGCTGTCAGCCAGGTGAGCTTGAAATACAATAGAAAGGATTCTGCAATACAGGGCAAGGCTTAATGTGAGAATAAGAATACCTGGTGTTTAATCGTAATTTTACTACAGGCATCTTGACCTTGAATTAAATGTGCTTATTCACCTTCAGGCACTTGAAGCATTGGCAGCAGGAGCACAGTCTTCAGGAGGTTGTTCCTTGTCTTGAATGATCACAGTGGGTGGGATCGCTAAGGTCTACAAGTTTTAGGAAAGGAAAGGAGGTGGAAGGCTTTTTGGTGTTTAAAGTGGCTGTTAACCTAATAACCTGTGTAAATTAAAAGAAGCGAAAGCAATGAATTCAAAATTAAAGTGGTTGTTGTGACTGCAGACATAAAAAGGTCCTGTGTAATAGGGTGACCTGTGGGTTAGAGCATGCACAGCCTCTGACTCTGCCGTGGTATGTTCTTGGAGTAAGTCTGAAAAAAACCCCCAAAACTTTTGCTTGTGTAAGCAATGGGAAAACAAGCAGATACTTTATACTCTAGAAAGCCCAATAAGCCTCAGGAAATTCCTGCATTCTTGATTTTATTTTGTGGCAAAGAACTGTGTGGTGTGTTTTTGAAAGATGAGCAAGGTTGCCCCTCGCCAGCCCAGTGCCACAGACTCGATAAGCTGGAACTGAATAGCTTATTGTTCCCTTGCAGGCAGCCCGATCAGCTGTCACTGCTCCCCTCAAAAAACACTGAGTTTATTTATAAAGAAAAAGTGCTGATATCACATTTCTTACTAAAGGAAAAGGTTACTAGTTCTTGCTGCTGTTTAGCAGGAGAGCTGTGTGTGAAGTATCCCACCTTGAGAACCAAGAGTTTGAGCTTCGTTGTAATTTTGTAATTAAAATACATGTGCTCTACTGATCTTCTAGTCTTTGAGAACTACTAGTTTTTTGGAACTGGTCCTTTGTATTTCTACTTTTTCTCCTGGAGCTAGATTCTCAGTCGAGAATGTGACTGATGGAGAACGTCAGAGTTGCCAGGTTGTCACCCTCGTAAAAGCTCCATCAGTTGTAGCATGGAGAAGGGTAGGTGGCCACACCGTTACCTGTCTGAGCTGTATCTGGTGTTTCCTATTCCTACCTCAATCCTCCTTTTAAACATAGTGCCTACTGTTCATCCATACTAATAGGGTAGCTGACTTTTTCTGAAAAATAACACTGTGCAGATGATCAAGCCCTAAATGCACAAATAGGTGTGCATCATATACAAGGAAGATATTTGCTGCATTTGAATTCTGTGCCTCTTTATCGGCTTAGCAGAAAATGCCACATCTGCTCAAGTATTTTCTATGTGTGATACCTTTTCATGGGCCTAGGAACTAAGCCACAGCTTATTAAAATGAATGTCTTTGCCCAATGACTTCTGAAAAGGTCACAGAGTTGTTTCTATGTTGGGACCATCCCTTCTGCTGAGGAAAGGGTGGAGGAGAAGACACAAAGGGAGGAAGAGCTTTCTAATACTTCTTGCCTTGAAGGATGTTCTTTCTTGAATGTCAGACTTGCAGATGAGTGTTAGGTTAAGGACTAGGCAGACTGATTCATCGCAGCAAGGAAACACTACGTTACTGTGCATTTTGCTGCTATTATTGTCTAGCTACCTCACCTTTTCTTTATGAAAGTCTTAATGACAAAGCCACAGGTAGAATGGGGTTGTCTTGTTTGCATTGCACGTGGCTAAACATGTCACTTGTGCAGAGTTTTGCAAATCCATTAGTAGTTTTGTAATTGGGGACTGAGCTGAGTGAAGATGATGTATATAGCATACGTTGAGCATCAGCAGCAAAGTTTTAAATAAGTGCTAGCGGACTTAATGTGTGTAAGCATTCATTCATTCCCTGTGCCCCTCCCAGCCCCTGCCGATCCTGAAATACTTCTGCTAGCTGGAACCGAGCAAGCAACAAAGAAATCTCACAAACAAAGAAATCTCACAATTTGCAAGAAACGCAATACGCAGGTTTTACCTAGCGTTGCTCACGCCTCCCTGTGCCGCCTTCCCTGCCGACCGAGGGTTGTGCCCTTGGGAGCGCGGTAGGGCAGAGGTTCCCCCCTCTGGGTTTGTTTCTGCAGTGCCCTTGCAGCCAGCCATGGCAGCAGGACCCGATGGTGCTGGTCCCTGCCCAGGGGTGAACCCGCACCCTTCCTGCTGCAGCCGCCTCGGCTGGAGAGGGAACCGTAGCTGGGGCTTCCCTTGGCCCGGAGAAACGGGCGTGCTGAAGTGGTTTTGATTACAGAAGTATGTGGACAACTCAGGCCTGTGTATTTGCTTGTAGTTCTATTTCCTGACGAAGGAAGTTTTCTGTTTTCTAAAATTCTCTCCTGAGAAAAAAATAAGCCTGACCAGCTTTGCCCACACGTCGCAGTTTCAACTACTCAGTTTCCTTCTATGTTACGACCTTGCTGCCTGTATTTTCTTCACAGTGAAAGCTACAGAAGACCCTGGGTACTACATTCTCAGAGAAGTGGTACTACCAAATGAAAGTGCTAATCAAGGTCATCTTCAAGCCTGGAAACCCCACATTTTTGCAGATTTTTTTTTTTTTTTTTTTTTTTTGGCAAGCCTAACTAGGAGCTGTATTTGTATACATGTGTTTTGGGGTTCCTAAAATAAAGATGCGTGCTTTCTTCATTGCAAATCCTGGACCCCCTGAAACTGTTTGTTCCCACAGATGTGAGCACAATTCAAGGCAACTGATACTCATAGCGCATGGCAAGAGTAAAGCGCTTGGAGGTCCAGATGGTATGCTTTTTCTGGGCAAAGGGACAAGTGTATGGAGGAGGCCAAGCTGGCCTCTCTAACTGCGTATCTCGGGAATTAGCAATGAAGTAGTTGATTAAAAAATTGCATTTGGAAAATGATACTTACCCATCTTCAGTTGTGGTGACGAAATTGTGGGTGCCTGCAGTTGCAATGCATAGATATAAACAAAGCTGTGCATGCTGAAAACCTGAATGTTACTTATTTTATTGCCGATTCTGAATTCAGCTTGGAACAACACACCTCTGAAAACCTTTGGAAAGCGCAGCAATAATAGTCAAGCAATAGCGGGCATCTCTACAGTTTGAGTGCTCAATAGACCTTTAGATGAAAGTGCATATTTTATTGTTTTCATGTTGAGTTTATTGCCTGTATAAAAGCCAAATAACCTCTATTAGCTGCATCACTGAATATTTCTGCATTTTTATACTCAGAGATTGACATGCTTCTGCTACGTTTTCTTGCCCTGCTTGATGGTGAGCAAGTCATTTCACTATTCTGTCCCTCAAATTCGGAATCAGTAAGATAAGGAGAACACCACCCAGGCTTAAAGGGCTAATGTGAGAAGTTTTCATATTTGTAAAATGTTTGAAAAGTGTTTGTAAAATATTGTGTTAATACAAATAGATGTCTTCAGTAATAATTATGCATAATAATAATACTAACACCTATATCTGTGTGCTTTATGGGTCCTTTAGACATAGATAAGTTACTTGCACATATTTTAAAAAGCAAAATAGCCTTCCTGGAGATAATTCCCTAGCGGGAAGTGCTATCATGTTGGCTCTCCGAAGGGGTGTCTTTATTTTGATGGCTTGGTTTATAATGAGAGCTGCACAGCTGGAGACTCAGTAACTAACTGAATAATCCGAAGTTGGTGCCTTTGGGGAGTGCCCCAGTATGTGCAATGTCTTGTTTCTGCATCAAGAGTAGTCTGCAAAGGAATTTGATAGAAATTCCCTGAAGTGATTTTCTGAGCTGACGTGGGGTATTGCAGCATTCAGTCCTTTTTCCAGACTGAGATTCAGTACATTTTTAGGCAGTGACCACTTCTTCTTGATGCCAAAAATGCACTTGACACTCGTAATTGATGCACTGTTCAGCAGTAAAGTTTTGCTTGTAGGTCTGTGCACCAGATTGCAGGTTATTGGATAGATTTCCTGCAACTGATGCATCCGAGATGCAATCACAATAATTTTCTGTCTGCAGATATAGTTAATCATAATTGAGCTTTGCTGACATACCACTAATGAGGGAACATATTTTTAACTATATTTTACTGGAGAATTTTTATGGTGTTTTTTCTAATGGGATTTTGTTTAATCTTTAGTGCTTTTATTTGTTACAGAGATCCGTGCCCAGTTGGTAGAGCAGCTGAAATGCCTTGACCAACAGTGTGAGCTTCGGGTCCAGTTACTGCAGGACTTGCAGGATTTCTTCCGCAAGAAGGCAGAAATTGAGATGGATTACTCAAGGAATTTGGAGAAGTTGGCTGAGAGATTCCTGGCTAAAACTAGGAGCACCAAAGACCAGCAATTCAAGTAGAGTATTTGCCTTTTGTTTTTGCCCTTTTTTCCCTGTAGATGTGGTCACAAGGATAGGAATACAAAAAGAGAGCTGATATAGCACTGCTGTGAGTGTCAGAATAAAATGTTTCCCAAGTTTATGTTAGACACAGAACCCATTTCATGTTTCTACACAGCCTGGTTGCTAGCATCATTTCAGTAATTCCTCTTAGGTCCTGTGTTGTCAATAGGGAATGGAATGGTAAAAATTCACATGTATAAAAGGAGTAATTTTCTTGGGAAGGTGGGCACAGCTGTGCACCTGATCTAATGGACAGAGCCAGAATTTCCTTCAGCGTCAGTGGCTTTGGTCTGTTTTTTCAAGTATAACTGTTTCTAATCTGTTAAACGCTGTGATTTACCATTGCAGCTCTTGGTTTTCAATATCCTACACATATTCAGTGCAGGATTTAAGAGTGTTGTATCTCTGCTACTATTACTTCAAAACAGGACAGAAATAAGGCCAATAGTACTTCTAAATGGAGCTGTGCCGTTTGGTGGGGCAGAATCCCTAGATACAAAGCTGATGGGACTCATTAAAATTTAAAGATGTCCTTATTGACAATCAGTTGTCTCACCAGCTTGAAACATTATTTACAGGTAGGTCTGACTGTACTGTTTTGGTTGTTCCCTGCTTAGATGTTTGGGTTGGGATGACTAATGTGTATCAAATGTGGTTTCATGGATTCAAAGCCTTCTGATTTACTACTGACTCCTGCCTGGAGGAAGGGACACAGGTGCTTTTCTCAGGAAGGGGGATGCAGGAGAGGACCTGTGGGTGAAGAAGGGGCTGGCGCAGGCTGCATGGCATGGAGACATTAGCCCAGTGAGTAGGTGGCCAGCACAAAGCCACAGCCACATGGCTTCTGTAGCTGACATCTGGGCAGTGCGCAAGCTTGGTGGGTTTTACTGTCAGGGTAGCAGCTGGGGAAAACACCGAGCAAAAGCAGCCTTGGCATCTGAATCATTTCTGCTTTGGACAGATTGGTCTGAGAGGATCCGTCTGGGTCTGCCTCCACCCAAAGTGCAACGTCACTTTTAGCAAGTCGGGCCAATTATCGTGTTTTTGTTGTTTTGTTGTTCTTGTGTTTGGAGGGTTATGGGGATATATCAGCTTTGCCTTTCCACTAGAAGCTCTTTTTGTGAAAGCCATTAAGTAGGCACCATTTTAGTTTCCTTTCTGTACAGCTTTGATGTCATTTACTTGAGTTCTCATTTAAAACGCATATTGTGCTATGTTGTCGGGAAAGCACGACTCCCAAGCATAGCTATTTGACAGATTGGAGAAGAGTTATTCTGCGTATCTATAGAGCTGTAATTGTCTTAAGTGTTTTTTTCTTTTCCTTTACAGTGAAAGTGTTCTTGTAACTATAAGCTGCGCGTGTTCTGCATGTGCCTTTAAGATGGCACTAAAGAAATGGCATCTTGAACTATAATTTTCCTCTGCATTATGATTGGTCTTTTTCAGTTCATTTTGTTGTTATACCTGGTGAAAATTGAGGTGATTTCCTTTATATTACATGGTATGAAACATCCCATCAGAAGTGCTTTTGTATTCAGCTTTCACTGTTGGGAAAGTTGTATATAGCTTACTTCCTATTTTGAGATTTAGAGTGAATTTTTAATGTGGAATTTTTTACCCTAATTGAACAGAATCCTACATGGTGTCATGCTTCATGTGAATTAAATATGCTGGCTGTGATACTGCAGTGTTTTTTAAATTTGTTTGTTTGTTCTAATGCATTTTCCTCACTGACCCCTGCCCCTGGTTTTTGAGCTGTTTGTACTTTAGATAGGCTTTATAAAGTTGTGCCTGCACCAAATCGACCTCAAATATCCTAGCTATTGAGTGTAGCCTGAATTGGACAGGTGATTTTATCAGCACATAAAACTTTCACTTGAATTCCTGAATTAAATGTCCATGCTTTTCTGGTTAAGTCCAGGGCATTGCCCAAAATATGCTAAAACCTGTTACTGAGCATCAGTTTCACTTTGCTTTGCAGAGAGAGGGCTAATGCTGCTCAGGCTCCTGATTTCACTTACAGTAGCAGCAGATAGCTCCTGGGAGAAAAGCATCTTGCTCTTGGAATATGTTACCCCTGCAAGGTTTGAGTCCCAAATGTACATGTTGTTAATTTGGTCAAGAGTTGGAATAAGGGAAAAAAAAAACTATAAGGCTGCTGGGTCTGTGGGCAGTATTTTGTCAGAGCAGTGGCACACAGTTGTGAAGCTGTCTGTCCTGGGTAGTTCCATCTATTACTTGTTCGGTCATTTGTGTCCGCTGGCTGTAAGATTCAGAAGTGTGTCAGAATACCACAGGGACCAGTAAGGAAGCAATTCCAATTATAATTACCTATCCCCAGCACTGCTTTGTCTGAATAGCGAAGAGTAACTTGGCTGGTATCTTTTCTGTAGATGCTGAAGCTGTAATCTCATTTGGAAGCCCCCAGAAGACCATTTGATCAAAGCCAACCATCAGATCTCTCCTCCTAAGGAGCCTGGTATTACATGACTATGAGATGTGCACAGGCGGGTGGCTACTCTGTAATTGCCTGGCTGTGACCCTATAAATATACAGTAATAGCATGTTCTTTTGATAACATGATAATTATGTCGGAAGGTACCATATCATTCAGTGACTGCTTACCATGTCACTTGCCGTTTTTAGATCTCATAACACACTGTCAAGGAGGAAATCTGTCAGGCAGTAACCCTGTAATTTGCATGTGCTTTCATACTCAATAGCTATTATGTAATTGCCAAGTTGCTCCAAATGTGTTCATTTAAGGGAATGCTGTCAAGGGCAAGAGGCTTCAGTCTGACCCTTGAAATTGGATTGTGTGGCTTCCTCCACCATCCGTCTCCAAGCTGGTAAAAGCACAGGCTTAAAGGAAAGAGCAATGTGAAGTGCAGGCTTGTGTTGGGTTTCTAACAAATGCATTGCATGGGGTTTATTTTTCTTAGATGTGGCTGCATCAGAGGGTAAGCTGATCAGGTGGCTACGTTTTCCATATGGGTTTTGAAATGTAGGTGGTTGGGTCTTGACAGCAAACTGTGTATAGCTGGTGATGGACTTAAAGGGTGCTTGCACATTGCACAGTTTGAAGCTAGCTTCACTGGAGCATCTTAAAATGATTTACAGAGGTAGGTGTATGTTATTCTCATTTTATATCTTTGAAGAAGGGGAACAGATTGGTTTAGCCAAGGTGACATACGAGTTGATGACAGTTGGATATGTCCCAGGTTTTACTTGCTTTTAACTACTCTACCATGGCTATTAGACCTCACTTTGTCTATTCTCTTTTAAAAATGTTTTTTTCAATTAGACTATTAAAGAGAATAGTCATATAAAATGTATATATTTGGTAAGGCTTCTTCAGTACCTGTTGGTAAATGTCCTTGCACAAGATGTAAGGACTGAAGGAAATGCATTTCACGGCCCATGTCTTATACCTCTAGTTGTTACAAGAGCCTGTTTGTCACAAGTTTGGTATAGTCATTGCTCCTTAAAGACCTGCCTAATTAAAGGTCTCCTGTGTAGCAGTTAAATCAGAGCATCCATCTCAGCAGGTGTCCATCTTGCCTGTTGGGTCTCGGGGGTCCCTGCAGGCAGCAGTGCTGGGTTTTGATATGACTTCCATCCTCAGAGGAAGGTTCTCTCCCACTGCAGTGAAACCCTGGGACCTTTTACTCCAGACTTCAGTTCTCCTATTTCATCTAATTTTGTCCTAAAGGCATTTGCCTACTCAAATAATCAGTTAACAATATAAAGACTGTGGCAAACCTTGACTGATTCCTTTCAAAAGAGAAAATGAGGAAAAAAAAAAAAGAAAAGAAAAAAAAGGGGAAAAAAAGAAAAAATTAAAAGACAATGCTATTTTAAGGCTGTATTTTAAATCAAGATAATCTTTGGTAGTAGGATACTGAGTAGCAATTGTCAGCTGGAGAGCTGAATGTCCAGGATATCCCAGCATGAAATTCAGATGGCTTTCTGGCAGCCTTTGCCTTGAAGTAGAAGATGCAGAATAAGTCTGGCAACCTTCAGGCTGAGCACTTGTAAACAACAGATGTTCATAACTGGAATCTTTTGGAAGAGAAGGGCAGGGAGCAGCGTGTACGTCCATGCTTGTAATTCTCAAAATTTGCAGTTAACACTGAGCTGTGTCAGGAGGACTTTAAGGGGAAATCAAACACTGATTTGAATGAGCAGCTTGCAGAGAAGTTCAACTTTAGTATTCTTAAAAGTGGAATGATTTCTTTAGAGGTGAGATGATACAGGCTGTGAGGGAGGTATCGACAAAAGCATTTGGATCACGTGGACTTCAGTTACTGTTGTTGTTACTATTGTTATTTTAATTGATAAATATTGTCATAGGCTATCTTGACCTGTGATTCTTTTTGATGCAGGTGATTCCTGAACATTTTTTTCTGAGTCTTTCAACTAACAACATTTGGAAGATTTTTCTAAGCATGAAGCATTCATTAATTCAGTGACCTCACTGAATCTGGAGAGCTAGGGATACATGACCAGTGAAAATTGATGTAAAACCCCAGGGAGGATCTTCGTGGTGTTTTTCATCATATCAGCGATCCTAGTATTGCACTGTATTGGTTGGTATGATTGTAGCTACTCTTACGGAGCACGTTGCAGAGGACAAAATACAGACAGGTTTGAAAAAGTATATACAGAAACAATTACGTCTCTGCTCTAACACTTGGTCTAGCCCTAGCTCTAGCGGTTTGTAGGGTGGACTTGACAATTGCACAGATCCGAAAATAACTTTTTCATCTCTCCCTTCACCTCATATCTAATTTTAGCAGGTAGTTCAGGTGAGCTGGGCATGAGGTCAGTACTGCAGAGTGAGCACCCTGTAGAGCTCAGACACCTGAGCCCGCAGGTCCCTGTTGGGATGGGAGAGGTAGTGCATGCAGGTTACTCTGCAGAGTGAGAAATAAGTCAGTTTCTCAGTTCCCAGGATCTTGATCACTATTTCAGAATGTACCAGGTCTGGAAATGTCTGTTGCACACCTCTAGGAAACAGATCCCGAATATTGGGGGCGGGGGGGCAGGGAGGTGAAACAGGAAGCTTCAGTTTTTGTATGTACCACCGGGAGACTTGCTTTAAAAAACTCAGTTTGAAGGAGGGACTGTCAGAGAAATTTTCTGTTCACACGGATGATATGACGTGCCTATGTTAATTTAAATGTTTCTGTCTTTCTATTTAGTAATATTTTCGTTCTCATCTGACTCATTCCTTTGTCTTGCAGTCCTTATGGAAACCCAGTATTCCTATTCCTGGTTTGTGGGTGTGGGTTTTTTTGTTTTGTTGGTGTTTTTTTTAAATCTAGTGTGGGGGAGGAGGTTGTTTTTTAAGATAATTTTTCTGCTGTTGCTCTGAACAGGGTTACCTTGCAATGCCAACTAAGTGTCGCTGGCCTTTGTCCCTCTCTCCTAATTGCCTTAATGCAGATAAATCTTGGATTGTCTGTGAGTTCCTTGTATGAATGAGTAATTTAATTAAGACGATTTGGATACTTGGGACTCAATCTTCCCATCTGATCTTTTGAGACTGACTGAAACCTTTGAAGTGGAAGTTGCACAGGACCCAATCAAGATAACACCCGGGAAACCACAGAGCTTCATACTTTGTGGTTCCTTAAAAATCTGTGCACAACTTCCTCTTCCTGCTCCCAAACACCCCGGATTGCTGTGATCTGGTGTAATTTAGGCTAACCTAAATAAACTCTCCAGATTCACTATCATCACACGATCTTTAAATGAGTATAAATAGTGCTTGAAATAAACCTAGATCTTGGCATCTCCCTCCTCCTCCTCCCCCTCTCCTTGTGAGGGAAGTTTGAGTCAAACAGTTGTAGTGAACGTGAAATCGCCAGCACTTTGGGAAAGTTCATATCCAGGTCCTAAAGTTTTGGGTTGATCTCATCAATTTTACTTAAGGGCGAATACTGACTCCAGTCATTCTGCAGAATCTGTGGAAATTGAGCTCACTCTTGATTATACTCCGCGGTCTCTATTGCATATTTTTCTTCCCTTTTTCATCCCTCCTCTGTGGTGACATGAAACTGGAAGCAGAGTATATTTGCCAGCTCCTTTGAGAATTGAAATGGTTAATGAAAATTGCAATTTGCTTCTCTGCCATCTGCTTGTGGTTATGATAGAAAAGGGTCTGTTGTAAACAGTTGTATAACTTCTGCTCTGTGTTGTGAAAACTGTTGCCATATTCTACCCCAGAAAATGCTGCATTTTTAGAGGTGCTTTAACAGTTAATGTGTGTGTAGTTTTCAAGGCTACTTGGAAGGTTTGAAGCAAGTAACTGCCTCTTTCCTTTTCTGTTTCATTTCTGTCTTAAGGCCTGCCTTTATCTGCTTTTTGTCAGTGCTAGGAAAATTGTAACTAGCAAATAATGAAGGAGAGTTGTTGTCTTGCTTCCTGTAAAAACCTTGCTGTGAAAACATTGAACCTGTACAAAAGCGAGGTACTGAACAAGGTACTGAAGGGGTTAGTAAAACCAAGAGACACCAAGAAATTAAAGGAATTTAAACGAAAAATCTTGAAGCGTGCAGAGCTGTGGTTGCATGAGGTTGAGCTCAGGGTGCGGCGCAGACCCGAAGGTGACAATCCCGGTCGCGGATTGGAAGCATGTGGGGTTGTGATTATTTTTTCCTGCAGGATGGCCTTTCATGTCTAACCACACGGAGTGTGTCAACAACCCATCTGGCGCCATTAGACACCAGCAATTTTACTCACCATGCTTTTCATGGACTCTTGGTATTCGTGCTATGTGCTGCCTTAGAATAGCTTCGGGTGTTGTGGTAGGGCAGCCTGGACAGCTGGGAATTGTCCAGTTAACTATTGCATCTCTTCTGGTTCCCGTTTGGTGCTTCAGTTTTCTTTGGAAAGCAAGGCACTCGTACTGTGCTGCTCTCTGGTCCCTTGCATGTATTCTTGTCTATAGTCATAACCCTTGGTCCTTGTTGCTCACAGCTCTTCCAAACTGCTCAAGGTGGGGTTGGACTGATACCTCAGCGAGGGCATCCATGAACAGCCAGGTGCTCTTAGTAGAGTAGATAGCAAAACTTCGTAACGAGATGGAGGATGCGATGGGAGATACTAAGGATCGAAACAGCTGAGTTTCTGGGTTAACAGTTCGTGCAGATGAATAGTAGTAACTTGCCTGAGAAGGCAGGTTAGCAGGCTGCACACAGCTGGACTTCTGGCTGCTTAGAGGAGATCTGCGGCTGCACTCGTCTTAGGAAAAGAGTGAAGCAGCAAAGTGATGAAGCAGTAACAGGCTGTTACGGGTTTGGAGGCAGGATTTTGAACAGCTAGAACAAGATCAGCTGGTGGACAGTCTGAGCTTTTTGTTCCTAAGTTTCATTCCCAGACTTGTTTACAGTAGTTGATTAATTTTCACTTGCTGAAGCTCTTGAAGGTTTAGAGGGCAAATACTAATTTGCTGCATAAAGTACTTCAATATCATTGGTGTACAGGAGCAAACCAACCAACTTTTAACATCTTTTAATACTGTCCTTCATAAACTGCTCTTTACAACCATCCCCAATACTGTCTCATTTAGTTTGCTTCCTGTCTTCTACCTGAACCACAGTTTGTCTGTTGGTAGAGATGGTGGCTCTCCAGATGGCGTGTATACCTCCAACCCAGTGCTGCTCCTTGAAGGAGCTCTTTCTGGAGCTGCCTTTCCTTCTCCTGCCCTCTCTTTAGTGGAAGAAATCTGGGTGTTGTTTCTTGTCTCACCTAAATAAAAAAACCCACCTTAATGCATATATTATGTAATAGAATCATAGAATTGTTTAGGTTGGAAAAGACCTTTAAGATCATAGAGTCCAACCATTAACCTAGTGCTGCCAAGTCCACCACTAAACCATATCCCTAAGTGCCATGTCTACATGTCTTTTAAATACCTTCAGGGATGGTGACTCAACCACTTCGCTGGGCAGCCTGTTCCAATGCTTGACAACCCTTTCAGTGAAGATGTTTTTCCTAATATCCAATCTAAACCTCCCCCGGCGCAACTTGAGGCCATTTCCTCTTGTCCTATCACTTGTTTCCTGGAAGAAGAGACCGACCCCCACCTGGCTACAGCCTCCTTTCAGGTAGTTGCAGAGAGCAATAAGGTCTCCCCTCAGCCTTCTTTTCTCCAGACTGAACAACTCCAGTTCCCTCAGCCGCTCCTCACAGGACTTGTTCTCTAGACCCTTTGCCAGCTTCGTTGCTCTTCTCTGGACACGTTCCAGCACCTCAAGGTCTGTCTTGTAGTGAGGGGCCCAAAACTGAACACAGTGTTCATGGTGTGGCCTCACCAGTGCCAAGTACAGGGCAGTGATCACTGCCCTGCTCCTGCTGGCCACACTATTTCTGATAAGAGGCAGGATGCTGTTGGCCTTCTTGGCCACCTGGGCACACTGCTGGCTCATATTCAGCCAGCTGTCGACCAACACCCCCAGGTCCTTTTTCTCTGGGCAGCTTTCCAGCCACTCTTCCCCAGGCCTGTAGCGCTGCATGGGGTTGTTGTGACCCAAGTGCAGGACCCGGCACTTGGCCTTGTTGAACCTCATACAGTTGGCCTCAGCCCATCGATCCAGCCTGTCCAGACCCCTCTGTAGAGCCTGCCTACCCTCAAGCAGATCAATGCTCCCACACAACTTGGTGTCATCTGCAAACTTACTGAGGGTGCACTCGATCCCCTCGTCCAGATCACTGATAAAGATATTAAACACAACTGGCCCCAGTACTGAGCCCTGGGGAACACCACTTGTGACCAGCCATCAACTGGATTTAACTCCATTCAGCATCACTCTTTGGGCTCAGCCATCCAGACAGTTTTCTACCTAGTGAAGAATACATCTGTCCAAGCCATGAGCAGCCTTCTCTTGTGGTAGCAGCTTTTATCTCCATTTCAGTGGGAGTCAGAGCATATGGCTCCTTATCTGCATGTGTGCCCTTCGAGGGCTGGCTGCAGCCTGGTCAGTACATGTAGATTCACAGTTCTATTAGCCGGGTCTTGTGGTTACTAATTAGCTCTCTGGCATATTAGCAAAACGAATGGTATGCTGCAAAGACTGGTTGCAGATAGGGGTGCAACTATTTGATTTATATAGCTTAACATCTAGCAGTTTCAACCTTACACAGTTCAGCATTTTGATCATTCCATCTGGTTTTGTGCGTCAGCAATATCTGCAATACAGGACACTAGAGTATGAAGGAAAATACTGTCTCTAAATAAAATCTATGCCTTCTCACATTTTCTTTTCTTTTTTTTTTTTTTTTTTTTTTTACTTAAAACACCAGGAGAACCAAAAGCCCAGAATACTTTTTATACCCCCTCCCACTGTACACACGTGTGCACTCCAAACCTTGAAGCAGTCCAGATCACAAGCTGCAGTGATTTCCTGAGCTTTTCATTTTTTTGAGGAAAAGAAACAAAGCATCAACATCAGCTGTTCCGAAACTATTCTTCTTTATCTAAAACTATCCATATTGCACTACAAACCCAACCGTTGATGTCATGAGAAGGGTAATGAAAGTCTGCTATGGCTTAATTTTCACATTTTCACGATGTCAGACATTGCTTGCAGCAGAGATTGCTGTCCTTTTAAGTGCAGAATATTCCCTTTTTCAGGGGAAATTAAATGGCATTTCTTTTAAGAGGAAAGAAATCTGATACAGTTGCGTACAATAATCAAGAAGAGCTCTGGCTTTCCACCAGAGATCTGACTTACTCTTTTCTAAATAAATATTATTGTACTGTAAACAAATGATAAACAGATCTAGAGAGAAGTAAATGATGTAGTTAAGACTACACCTAGATCTGCCAGTTTCAAACACTGCTGCGGGGCTGCTGGAGGACCATGCAAAATCATTGCTAATGTCCTTGCTTTCATCTAGTATGAAATGCTGCCTTAAGAAATGACTTACTCCTTCCAGTGGATGAAATGTTGATCCAAATAAACTGAGGTTCCTCTCATCTCCCCTTTTGCCCTTTGTATTGCTTATTTGCAGGGTACAGGGTGAATCAGCCATAATAAGGTGGAGTAAGTTCAAAGATGAGAAAATAAAGCTGCTTGTATGAATGTTGCCTTCTCTTTTGCTTGGGACAGATATAGATGCTTGCACATAATTGTTGTTGTACATGAAACATAACATTTTGTTTCCTATGCAGATGCTATTTAGCTAACTGGATGCTTGAAATCTTTTTATTGTGGTTAAGTCACAAATGCCTGAGACAGCACTGTGAAACCTATTGTCAGACACTGGAGCCATCGCTCTCCCTCAGGCACTGTAATTTATGAACAAAATCTTGGATTCAAAGGAAAAAATTAGAGCCTACATTTGGCACACGGTAGCTTGCATTTGCCTGATATGTTTGTTGGGGGACAAAAGCCCATGGCCATGTAAATGTAGTCGTGTGTAACTGAGGGCGTATTTTCTGTATGTGCAATAGCCATTTTATAGCCTTCCTCTCCTCTCCCTCAGTAAATCCATACATCCCATAGCTGAGTTTCTAGTGTTTATAGATGTAGAACATCATGAACAGAATAATTTTGTCCCCTTCAGGTAAAGTCCTATCCAATTCTTGTTTCTATTTTGTGTCCTTTATAGGAAGGATCAGAATGTGCTATCGCCAGTCAATTGCTGGAATCTCCTGCTAAATCAAGTGAAGCGAGAGAGCAGGGATCATACCACCCTAAGTGACATCTATCTCAACAACATCATCCCGCGCTTTGTCCAGGTCAGCGAAGATTCGGGGCGCCTGTTCAAGAAGGTAACTGAGTGTTACAACACATGTATTTTTGTTTGGGCCTTCTGAAATACAAAGTTTTGGCTATTACTTCTGGTGGAAGTAATTTATTGTTGACTCTGCCTAATACATGGTGCTTTTTTTCCTCTTTGTGGATAACTATGCTTGACTTACCTTTGATTTCTTTAGTAATTTTCTTCTAGTATTCTAGGATTTTCCCAAAAGTGGTCGGTTGAGATTTGTTGGTCTAAATTCAGGCCATGTTTTTTCCTCTTAACAAGCTCACAGTTTTGTATGCATTCTGAAAATTCTATTAAACAAGCAGAAGCCCTCCAGGTCTTCAACTCTGAATATAATCAAGAACAGCTCTCTAAAGAGAAATTTGTATCTGCCATGGAGGAGAAACTACTGTTAAAAGAAAAATTAGGGAGAATTCCTACCATGCTAGATAATAAAAGGTTGTATTGTCCTTCTCTGGAAAAAGGAGAAAATGCAGCTGAAGTCTCTTTTGTTAGCCTTGTCCCCTTTCTCTCCCCTTGATTTCCACCTGGAAAAAAAGGTGGGACAGTGTGTGAGGGTATTTTTCTCTTAAGAATCTGTTCTTCCAGTTGAAGAAACACGATATGGAAGCTTTGAAACTCCTATTAAATGGTAATGCCTAGTCTCTTCAGACGTCTGTCAATCGCTGTAACATCTGCTAGTTAACATGTTAAAAACACTGCAATTCTACCTTTGAAAGCAATTTCTCTTCCCCCACTCCCCACCCCCTTGCAATGTGTCATGATCTTGGAGAGTTATTTCTGTTATTGCAAGGCCTAGAGAAGGGAGTTGCAGAAGGACTCGAGCTTTCTGAAGAATGCTTTTATGGAGACTCATCCTAGACCACATTGCCTCTGAGAGAAACGGAAGAGGAACTCTTCTGATAAAAAAAAACTCCTAGCGTACTTTCATGTCTGTCTTTGCCTTCAGTGGTGTCAGTTGTTATATTAAAAAAGAGTCATGTGAGTAGTTTGTGACTTTAAAATTAAAATCTGTTTAGGTGCAGTCAGCAGTAATTGGAGTCCTCGTTGGCTTTTCACTCTGGTCTTGACAGTCTTTTGAAATGTCTTGAGGAGAGAGTGTTCAGATATTTCTTAACATCTCTATATTGCTTTAACTGATAAAGAGAGTCTATGTAATGCAGTCCCTTTAGACCGCTAGAAGATGAACAATGCTCAATATTGTGTGTGATATTTCATGTCAAGATGCACTTGAAGGAGCAGCATCTTGTGTGTTACCTGGAGAGCAGAATGCATTTGCTCTTTTACAGCAGGTATTTGTGTGTGTTGGCAACTGATTTCTATGGGAGAATGAAAATAAGTGCAAGTGCACTGTTGCGTTCCTTGTCCTCTGCATATTTCTTGAATTTTTAATGGATGGCAACGGATTATGAAAAATAAAGTGTTACATTCTGTTTGTCTTTTACTTCTTTTTTTGAGATATTGCCCAAGCAGAGGAGGAACCTTCTCTTTTTCAAGTAACGTCACACTAAGGCCTTTTTGACCTTTTAAAACTTCCTGGTAATTACATTATGGTTGATTAGACACTTACATGGGATTATTGAATGGCAGTTACTCTTCAATTCCTTTAATCCTTCCAAAGGATAAGTAATCTCCCCACTGAATTTCAACAAGGGCTGTGCTTGAGGAAGGTGGCTGAGAAAATGCCTCAGCAAAGAAGTACATGGAAATTGATATTATCCCAGTTTGGCTGGAAACTAGCATCTTAATTTTCAGCCCCTTGTATAAGCATGGTTTTGCCCTGTTTTGTTTTATTTGGGGCAGTAGGACTGGAATAAAAACAAACAAATAACCAACCAACGACAAAATACCCTTCTGGTTTCTTTCTCACAAGCCAAATGCAAACTCTGTATTAATTTGTGCAAACAAAAGGCACTTGTTACTAAATTCCAACTACTTGTTGTCTGACTGTTTGCCAGGCATACCAAACTGGCTGAAGGCCAAAACAGGTATTAGATTACTATTCCACTTGTGCTGGGTGGTTAAAAACAAAAATTGCATCCTGTCTTATCTAGAGTGTCACATAGTTGAGTAAGATAGCACCTGATAAATAAAGAAATTTGGCTGAACATGGACCTGCTGCTACTTGTGCTGTTTCACTAGAATCTCTTACCTTCCCGAGCTGCAAGCAGCAGCATGAAGTGGTACAAAAGCTACTATAGGCTAGAAAACAGATGTGGTGTGTTGCAAATCAGCTTTATATTCCATGGATTTAAAGAAAATGCTATCCATTTATAAAACCCCTATGTAGCATGCTTGTAGTACTCAGTATATCCCAGGAACAGTACAGACAATCTCTCTGGACCATAAGCAGACAAGTGGTACCTTGTCCCTGTTTTTTCATCCAGGAAAAGTGGATGAAGTCACTTATCCAGGGTTGCTCAGCAAGTTGCTGGCAAAGCCAGGATGCCTCTCTGATCAGTATCTGTAGGAATTGAAGGGGAATAATTAGGTGACTCAGCAAGATGTTTAGGAGTGGCATATATTTTTGTGCCTCTAACCGGAAGTTAAAACCATGCTAGCCCAAAGGGAAATTAGTCCTATTGATGAGAAAATCTACAGGAACATTCTCCTCCCTCTCCCCTGTAGCTTCTCCCATCCTTTTTTAAACTTTTGAGACATCCTTTCCCATTTTTTAATGGAGAAGAGCTACCATAGTATGTGACAGCTCAGAAAACTGAGCACTTTTTAGCAGTCTTGAAACAGATGTAGTTTATACAGGAGCTACATGGAAAATAATGCTACTGTGCCATGCTGCAAAACTTCCCATGAAGCTGTGGAAGGCAAATTCAGAGGTCCCAATCAAAAACCAAATGTGACTGAGCTCTGAATGGCATAGCTGAATTAGTGTGGTGCTACATCTCAGCAAATTTATGTAGCTTCTTCACAGATCTAATTAGCCAGGCTACGTCAGTGAAATAACTGGCTGTATTACTTCTGAGACCTGAGTTTCCTGCCTCTCTTGTGCCATGCAGTCGTTCCAGCTTATTCACTGATTCCACACTATCTCCTGTGTGGTGTAACACATGCAGTATGGTCACGCTAAAATGCACTGCAGTTTAATGAAATGCAGCCTGCAGGAGGAAGAGCCTTAGCTGTGTTGCTGTTAGGGCACTCAGGTTTAGCTTAACACAAGAGCCGTTTTTTACTGTTTTCCAACAGAAATTGTAGCTGTTTGAATTGTGCTGCCAATCTTGCTGCTGGTTTGGGAGCTCTCTGTCCTTGTGTCATGCTACCCAGGGAATCTATGTCAAAAACAAGGACACATTATTATTTGAAAGTCTGAGGAACATTATTTTTACATTTCTCTTTGGAAAATACCTTCTCAAAAAAGTTATACATGTGTCTGGCTGATTGCACGTGCTCTAGTAACGTTTAGGAACTACTCACTGGGTTGTAAATAATGCTATGAAATATGAAGAGGATAGTGATATAGAGATCCCTATTTGCTGAGGGCAGTTGGGATAAAATCCTGAGACATGAGATCTTTTTCTTGGGCTATTTATAATTTAGGGCTTTCTCAAATCAGTGCTTTGTATCATGCTGGGATTGAGCAGGTGAGCTAGGAAGGACAGACAGGGTAAAAAGGATGCACTTAAGATCCCTTTTGGTGCTAAACTCTTGAGTTGCTCTATCTTGCACTGTCTGAAGTGGTGAGCTTTTTCAGACGAGAGAGATCTAAGTACAGCGTGCAGCCGTAATCCAGCCTTAAGGCTACAAAGGGCCTGGATGGGTGTGATAAGGTCTGTGCTGGGAAGGAAACACATTGTCAAGGGCAGTGGAGATGCAGAGGGAAGCGGGGTGGGAGCTGGCTGTGTTGCAGCGGGAGCAGCGTGAAGCCTGATGTGGGCAAACCAGGTCTCTCTTTATCAGGAAGAGTATCAGTAGTCGTGGCAATGTGGGGTTTTTGTCTCTTCCAGCGACTGCAGTGGAGAATCATCAGGCTGAGACACTTTCTCATGTGTTCACTCTTGGACCCCTCGGACCAGTTATACAAAGGGCACAGCAATGCTGACAGTTGAGCTTGGATGGGTCTGTCTTGATATCAGTGTACTTCTGAAATTCCAGTGGTCATGCCTGCATTGCACACAGGTTTTCAGAGGGTTTATGTTCACAGTGTTTGGATTCACAGCGTCATGGGAAGCCTGCATGGTCTGTGGCTTTGTCTCATGCAGTTTTTCTGTTCGTGTCTTATGATGAAGAGATCCCTCTCCAGGGCTGTGTTACGATGTGGAGGGTCTTAGTTGTTTGAGTGTTAGATGGAAGCCTGCCAGCCACTTCAAAGGTATCTTTGCTGATAAGAGAAGCTGTGTTTGCTGCCAAAGCCAGCACTGAAGTGGTGCTGGATGTATAGTGTGTGTCAGCCCTGTTTCTTCCTGGCTCTTGGATATGTTTACTTCCTCGGTTAGCTCTCCCTGCAAAATCTTTGCATGTCTGAGCACTGGGCTGTTTGCATCAAACGTGGTTTTATATCTTATTGGAAACTTGCAACCTAATGCGTAGGTATTCTTTGAACACTGTACTCTTTCCGTACCCTTTGTTTTGGTTTCTCCTGAGGAAACACTTTTACATTTCAGTAAAAGATGTCGTCAGTAAGGGGCTTGCTACTATAGCAGTCTTGCAGATGAATCCTGTTGGCATCAGTGGGGATCTGGTGTTTGGCTTCAGCGGTGCTGCTGGCCCCAGGAACGATGTCAGTGCAATTCTGTGCTACTACAAAAGAAAAGGAAGATAAATGGTGAAATAAATAACCTCTCTCTTGAGCAAATAAAACTGGAAGGGAACTGGTGGAATTGTCCTAATAACAAATTGTTACACCTTGCGAAGGAGGTAATATTTTCTTATTTGTCCAGTAGTTAATGACGTAGCCCTGGGTTTCATACACGGTTGAAGTTTAAAGCCCATGTGCCACCCGGCATTGCTGTTCTGGTCACCTCTCCCTCTCCTGGAAGACTGTCCTGCTTTGATGTCAGCACCTGTTCTTGTGCACGCTCTGTTTCATTCCTCCATCTACTTTTGTAGAGAGCACTGCTTTGATTTTTTCCTGCTTATCCTCCTTCAGTGTGGCCCTTTTATTTATATATTTTTATATATGTAGTCAAAATGTTTTTCTATTTGAGCTGACTCCCGTTTTGATTTGCCCTTTTTTCCCTTTTCTCTCTATCCCCCTGTCACCCTGTTGTTTTAATGTGGCCCTTGATTTCTCTGCATGGTACAACCTTTCTGTTTCTCACATGGTTATCAGGTTTTCTTGCCTACGGACGTGTCTTTTTAGTGGGATCGCTTGGTATTATTTATATATGTATAGCCTTTTGAGAAGCAGTCTCTTTAATTTGGTACCTTTAATCACTCTGTTGTCTCTTTGAGATTTCTCTAGAAGTAGACTGATAGTCTTGTTCAATTTTAAGGAAAAAAAAAATCTTTTAAAAAGAATGGGCTGTGGAAGCCTCAGTCACTTTGAGCAGTTTCTGAACAAACTGATTTTTTTCAGTTTGACAGATTTTTGCATAACAAAATTGTGAAGTAATTGGAAAGTGTTAATAGGCAGAAAGACAGATTTATTCTGCATATGTGTAAGCTCCTGTGTCTGGAGGGGCCTCAGGACAGGCAGTGGCTGTTAGTCGGATGCTTTTTACAGCTTTGCCTCTAAATAGAGCCAGGTACCTTCTCAGCATCTGCCTGCCTTGCTGTTATGTGTCCCTTTCTTGCAGCGTTGGTCCTGCTGTGTTTATACCATAGGTCTTCTGCTGTATTTTTAACTTGGGGGTCCTTGCAGCAGTGCTAATTGGGAGGCTCACTGGAGATGCTCGGAGCTGTAACCCTGTCCTGCCCTGCTGTCTAGCTTGTACAGGTGGATGTGTCCTTTTGGTATAGAGTAGTGGGGACAGGGAAAAGTGGTTGCCCTACAAATCTTGCTTTGAGAGCATAGCATTCCTTTACACTATTGTATCAAGTTCAGTTGTGATATTTATGGGGAGAAAACCTTGTAAGGAATGAAGAAAACAAAACTGGGGATTTGAAATTTGCTTCCTGTTTAATACCGTTGATAGTGGAAAAAATGGTTTATCTACAAGTACACTGCACAGTATTTGATGTGAAATGAAAAATGCACAATGAGTTGGCTAAAAGGCTTGCAGTAATCAAGGAAGAAGAATTATTAATTCTCTTAAGGGGCCTGTGCCAAAGATGACCTACTTTACAGCTGCAGTATGTCTCATTGCTACAGTGGTACCAGAATATGAAAAATATTAAAATACACCACACATGCAAAAGCCACGCAAATGAAAGAAATGCACTGGCCAAAATGCTGGGCATTTAAAAAATATTTCTCCATAACAGCGTAAACACATAAATATAGAAATGCCGTAAGTAAAACTGTCACTGAGGTGTAGAGGTGGTAAGTACGTGCTATATCCCTCCCTGCTCTCACGCTTACATCCTTACCCACTGCATCTTCCTCTGCCTTAGGTGCCTTAGGAAATAGTAATGTTGAGTTCTCTACTCTTTTCCCAAAAGTTAAAGAACACAGAAGCCTGTTGTGCAATGATACTTTCTGATTTCTCACTGGGGAAACGAAATCTCCCGGTTTTCCTACCTGCTTATTTTTAGAACAAGTGGAACGGGGGAAGGGAGAGGGAGTGAAATAATTTGTGTAGTGCTCTTATCTGAGTTAGCAGTACGTAAATCTGCTTCTGAGTTATGATACCCCCCACCTGTAAGTGGAGTGGATGGTTTCTGTTGTGCTGCTAACACTTTGTACCTGCTCAGATGCAATGGTGCGATCAGAGCCTATTGCCCTGGGTGATGTACTGGATACTGAAAGCTACAGCTGGAGTAGTTTTACTGCATATGTTACAGGCTAAAAATGTCACTTCTGCATATAGACTGGGCAAGGAATACACTGCATTTGACCCTATTTAATGTGTGAAAGTAGTCCATTGTTAATACATTTTGTTTCTCATTTCCTGTATGCTTACGTTGTCTTTCACTACACCAGTATGCTCATCTTTATTTTGCTGCAGTGTGAATTCAGGTCAACCAGGAACAAGGGAACAGCAGTTGTACACTCCAGGTCATTCATCTGACTCTGATCCCTCCAGTCAGTTTTTCCTAGAGATACATCACAGCAGTTTGAAAAAGGGTATTGGGGAAGTTGGTAGCACAAAGCTGTCGTGCAGAGCATTAAAAGTGTGAGCAGAATTACAGAACGTTACTTCCAATATTTTACAGGACTTCACCACTTGCTGGTAGGTCTTGCCACCTTCTGAAGCCCGTTTCGCATGCGGCTCATTCAATGAGAGCAAATGTAGCTGGCTTCACAACAAGAATGAATGCTCTCAGCCATAAAATTGCTTGGTTGGTTGGGATTGAGTGCCTGAAGCCCAAGATTCAATAGGATCAGCACAGAATTCTGCAAAAAAAAAAGGAGAAAAAGGGCGTGAGGTTTGTTTGGAAGCAACTCTTTCAGCCCAGAGCATGGGAGGCAGTGGTGTGACGTGGTTTCATGTAGGAATGGCTTTTCAGAGTACACTATTCCGCTGTAATAAGGAAAATGCCTTATTACTGACATAGTGGTGAAACAACTCACTAGTGAAATGGTGGAGAAAACTAGATAATACAACTGTAATTTAAATATGACTGACCAATGCATAATGGATCATTAAACTGGAAACTGATGATCTATCACCCAAAATATGCATGTATATTGTATGACATAGATTTTGTTTTCCTAGCTTTTCTTAAATTCTGGAGAGTTTGAAGCAGTCTTTACAGAATTCCTGTTCTGTAGGGCCATGTGATAATGGCCAAGCACTTTATCCGTAAAAGTTGTGGGAGAGACTTGCATAAAACTTGCACAGACTTTAGGTAGCTTACAGGCTTTGTTGGGAGCACATCCTTGTAAAATAAGGGGTACATGTATAACAAATGGATTGGATTGATGGTGATGATGGAGTACTTCCATACAGTGAAGCTAGTTGATTGTTTAGATGAGAACATGAAGGTGATTCATTCATTTGCGTGCAGTAGCACATATGATTTAAGGCAGGCCTGTTTAAAAAAAAGAAAAAAGAAAATTATCAAGAATCTACCTGTAAAGAATTCTAAACTTTAATTAGCAAATTATTTTTAAGTGCCACATGTATAATCTAGGAAAATTTCACCTGGCAAGCCATCTCTTTATCAAACTTTGTAAGTAGATGTTACCTAATGCATAATAAATACCCTGTATTGTAACCTTGATTTAGACAGGAATAAAAAGGTTCTTGCACTTCTGTGAATTTCCTCACTGGTCTCAGCAAGAAGTCAATCCACTTGCCTCCCATCTCCCGCTGTTGATTCAAAAAGCATTAGAACATTTAATATTTGTTTTCCACCTAGGTATATTTAATTATTCCTTTTTGAAAGATGTAGAGAAATGGTCTTGTTAGAGAGCAGTTTTCTGAATCAGCAGATTTGTGTTCCAGTTCCAGCCCTGTTACTGGCTAACGTAATTTTAGGCAACGTATTAGGTAAAATCTCTTATCTCAGTATGTTACGCATTCACCCACCAGTGGTTTCTGAGTGCTTCCTTGCTGTTGTTGAGTTTATACAGAAAGCATCTTGTGAACTTCACGGTATGTTTGTTTTGAAGCCGTACCATCTTTCTATCAGATTTGGAACTACGTTACTGAGGCTTGAGATCCGGGGCATAAAATGTTGACAGCATTCCTTAGCTCTCATATTTATTATCCCCCCTAAATATTTTGAAGCTGAAGTCGTTAATGTTTGGTGGAATGCGGAACAGCCAAGCGAGTGCTGCAGTAGATCCCAAAAACATCTTGATTAAATTAGAGGGGAGGTGGAGGGGAGGAGGGCTGGAACAAAGAGGCCGTTGAGAAGCTGGCATGGCGTGCTGGGAATTTATGTTCCAGCGAGGGGTGGCAGCAACCTACAGCTCTGCACATGGTGCATATACACCCTGTTGTAACAAAGGAGTATGTGTGCATGTGTGAGTGTGTATGCTTATGCATGTGCACGCACGCACACTTAGGGCAACTTCTTTTGCTTTCCTGTTTTGGGTTGAAGAAAAGGCTTGAAAAAGGCAGCTTGTGAGAAAAATACTGAGCTTGCAAGTTAGCACTCCTGGGCAACAGTTATTGTTGTCACCGTGCTGAAATGACTTTCTTGTGCTCTTGGGTGCTGTTGATAATTTTCCTGATTTGCAGAGAAGAGGAAGGCTGTGTTTATCACTGATCAGCACGTACTTTTGCAGCAGCACAGGTGAGGTTGTGCTGACGCCCTGCTGATCCCCTTCCCCAGCCTCAGGCGTGTGGTGGGTTCCCATGCTGTGCCATCTTGCAAGACCATTAATGGTGCATATCAAACTAGATAATCTCCCAGATCAAGAGGACAAGTGTTTAGCCCTGATGGGATAAGAAAGAGACAAGATTTGTGGGGACACCCCCTCCCCACAGGCACGCACAGTTTATTATTGGAGACAGTTAGGTAAGATTTTGTGGCACAAGCCCTTCCTCGGGCTTTTCTAAGGGATTTACAAATAGACTCTAGTTGCAGGTACAGCCAGGAATAGATAATAATAAAATTTATCAGATTTTCCTCTGCTTTTATTTATCGCTTTTTTCCTGGAAGACTGTTTACAAAATGAATCACTCTAAACTCTGTCTGCCTTTGAAAAACATAATATATAATTTGATGTTGAAATAGAAATTGATACCTGGAGATGTTTGCAACTGCAGAGACTATGTTGTTGTTTTGTCTTGGCATACATTTTATTCGTAATTCCACACCATATTCTATCATGATCTTGAAATCTATTATGCCCGTATGGCAATGGTTAAGGTCAGCAGCCCTTAATCTGCATGTACTTTGAACTCCATGGGACCTCAGAAAAGTTCTCGTTGTGCATCAGGTCTACCACCCTCTACAGCACTTGAGCAACAACTTTGATAATGTCTAAGGCATTTTCTTTTGACTTTCCCAAGCTAACCGTTCTGCTTCCTCCAATGTATTTTCATTTATCAGGGTCACCTAGCTCAGCTTTTTTCTCTTAAACCTTTTTTGTTGGTGGAATCAGTATGGGGAGCAGCATTAAATTAACAGTGTTCATTGCATAGCTCTTGTTTTCATGACACCTGTGATCTATCTTACCTTCATCTTAATGTAAGGTTTTTTCCAGTCCAGCAATCTGGCAGTTTCTTTCTTGAGAGCTCATTTGGAAGCACAAAGAGTTTTGTGTTTTGACAATTTGGCACTTACACTTCTTTTCTTCTTCAACCTGAATATGCATTAAAAAATTCATTTTAATCTATTTCGCATAATTGATGCTTCAGCAGTTTGTACAGTGAATGAGCAATTTTATGCAAGAAATAAGTAAATGGGCTGAAAAGAGCCGGGTGAAAGGCAGATGATTGGTCCAGTCCAAGCAGTTTAACCAGCACAGTGAAGTGTGCTGCTGAAAAGCTGCTTCTGTGTGAAAAGTTCAGTGCTCAGGGCATTTAAAACAGACCCAGCCAGTCACTTTCATTAATCATCTCCCATATTGAGAAAAAGGCAGTCATAAAATCTTTGCAACCCATATCACTGCAGTGATGAGCAGCAGCTTCAGCTTTTTTTCTGCTTTCAGAGATGAAAAAACTGTAAATCTTGTTTCTTTAAACTCTCTTGGAGATTGGGAATCACCGACTTTTTTGTTTTCTTTAAATTAAAGACTCCTCAGAAAAAGCAGGATGCTCCCCTTTGTCAGCATTTGTGTCAGACACTTGTTTTTCCAGTAGTGCATCTGGCCACCTGGGAAGCAGGTTTAGGAACATGGGACTGGAACATATGAAAATGCAGAGGACCCACCCTTGGATGCTTCTGCTTGTACGTCCCATTGCGCTGCCAGTAGTGCGATGCCAGGCTGGTCTGAATGGGTCACAACATACATAAACAGTCTATAATAAACCATCTATCATCTCAGAAACACAGTAAACTCTGAGCACTGCTGAACTGGACGGTATTCAAAAAAGGATAATATTAAATTATATAATCTTTCTCTTTTTGCTTTTTAATTTATGAGTTTGGTTTTTTTTCTCATGGCTTAATGCTATCTTGACTTCTTAGGCAGAAATAGTGGTTTAAGTGTGGGTTTGCCTGCATTACCTCTTCATCTTTTTATTTTCCTGAACTTTGTAGGCATAAATAATCTTGAACCTATCAAATTTGCTTAACCCAGTAGATAGTATATACTTCTAACATGCAGAGCGCGAAGGTTCAATAAGGCAAGCACTGCCTTAGTAGGTAGTGAACGAGTAAAATCTATAAACTGAATAAAGTTATTCTTGTTACATGTAGCAGTAGATGCATTTGCACTTTCTAATTAGTGGGAAAATGTGGAGAAAACATAGTTATTAGATTATGAGTGCTTAAGCCTGCCTGTGTTTTTGTGAATAGAAATGTTAGTGTAGAGAGACAAGATGTCTGCTCTTTTCCTTGGCTTCTCCAATTACTCACCTGGTTGTCTTTCATTAATAAAACCTCAGAAAAAGTGGAATTCTGTGTACTTATCTCTTTCCTGCACCTCAGAATGATTAGAGCTATGAAATTACAGGCAGGGGTTTGAAGACGTTAAAGATTGTGCTGCAAGTGCTAAGACTGCATTTCTGAGATTTGTGTCATTAAATACTAGTAACTGTTGGGGTGCTTTCCAGTTAAACATTTTATAGGAGCAAAGCTGTTGAAGCTGGCTGGCTCCTGTGCAGCCCAAGTGGAGACATCATTAGTGAATGTCAGAGATGGATCTGTCCTTTCCCTCTGGATAGTGTGTGCGGTTGGGTTTTTGTTTGGTTTTGACAAGGTAACAAATCCCGGTGTGTCTGTCTGCTCCCATCTCTCCATCGGCTGGGGGAGATGCTACAACGAAACCCTTGGGGATAGACCTTGCCCCCATAGCTTTTCCCTGCGCTCTCCGGAGCTGCTGGTACGATTCCTTCCCTTCCACCAGACTGAGAGGAACATTTTGTCCGATGGCTGACAAAGGCAGCTCTGTTTTATACTTCTCTCCCCACCCCCATTTCCCCCTATTTTGGTACTGAGCTTACAAGGTTGACTCAAAGGCCTCTTCCTCCTGTCGTGGGCTGTACCGCTCTTCATGTAAGAAATAATTGCCTGTTATCCTTAAGTTTGGTTTTTTTGAGGGAGCTTTCCCCTTCAGTTGTGTTTTTGGCCCAATATATGGCTTTATAAAATATCTCATGATTGATCTCTCCCATTTCCCCTCCTCTTCCTTTTTTTCACGCCTTGAAGGGTGCATTGTATAACGCTCTGAACCCAGCAGCTCTGGTATTTGTATAATATGCTTGCTACAAGGCAGGGATGATAACCAGCTCCCTGTCAGAATGGATATGGATTTTCCTGGAATTTCAAAGGATGATTGGGTGTGATAATGTGACCACAGAACAGGGTTGAAGCAGTAAGTTAAAATCATTCCAGCAGCCTGTTCGGGTGAACAGGATAACAGTTGGGACATCACTTCTTGGAGACCTCAACAGCAAAGAAGGGAAACATCTGTTTGGGTCTAACTGTAACTTTATTGGCTTTAATCTCTTTCAATAACTAGGCTGAAAGATGTAATTGCATTACAAATACAGACATTTTCCATGATAATTTACACTCCTGCTATAGAAAAAAGGGATTTGTTGAGGTTTGTGTGCACAGCAGTGCTATGCCATGGCAGCTGGAGACAGCAAGGCTGGAGTGTGTGGCTGCACCTTTGCTTTGCTTTGCAAGGTGTGTCAGCAAACGCTGCCTCAGTGTGCTTTTTGGTGTATCTGAATTTCTCAGCTTTTCCGTGGAAGCTCTTCAGAATGCAAACAGTGACAGTTTTAGCGTGAAATCCTGTCTCTAATGAAGTGAAGATTAATAGTACCATTGAACTCATTAAGTAAGAAAGTCTCTTCGCCTTCCTTTGCATACAAGCTATATTGCATGCAGAAACACCTCTTCAGAGAGGGCTTTGCATACAGAGGTGCCGTCCATCAGTAATTACAGATGCACGTCTTTGGACATTCCAGTGTATTTATTAGAAAACCAGAAGCTTAGTTGTTCCTGTTCCTGTATTAGCTAAAGCCAAATGTTTGCCAGAACCGGCTCTTCATGTAGTAGTTGAGTCCAATTGCAATGTAGAAGTGCTGGCCGCTTGTTACCTAGCAGGGAGTTTAAATAAGTAAATATATTTTTAAAATCCGACACTTGGCTGCAGGCTAGTTTGGATGTCAGCCGATTTTGACAAGCAGTCATGTCTATCTGCACCTCTTTTTTCTTTTTTTGTTCATTCTACCGTTTTAGTGAAAGAAACAAGTTCATGAGTCATATAGCCTTAGGTTTAACTAGGCAGCTCACTAATACAAGTGTCCCCCAAGACAGGGTGATTTGTATTGATATGGTTAAATTGTATTATAGTCCTTGTAGTTTAAAAAAAAAACCAACAAAGAAAAAACCCTTTTTGCTTTGTCTATTGAGGTAAATCCCATATTGATTTAAAATTTGAATGGAAATGGGAATGCATGCATGTAAAGCCCCATAAGAGTAAATTTTTTTTTTTTTTTATGTTGATGTGGTGGTTCTTTTTGTAGCTGGGGTGATGAAATAGAAAAGTGAAGGAACGTTTGCCAGAGGAAGCTAGAGGGTGTAGCAGGCTATTGTAGTATTTGTGGAAGAAGAGGTAAACTTTTGGTAAATCTCATGGAGACTCAAAGGAGAGATTGTGTATCTGAAAGCACATACTTTTCTTTTTCTTTTTTTTTTTTAAACTCTGAGTGGGTTTATCATACAAAACTAAAAAAAATAATAATACATTGACATTAATACTTTGCTCAAAAATAGACTGCAGGCTCTGTGTAGCCTTTCAAATACAGTCACCACAAACTGTAGTTGGATCAAAGCATCTCCTTCAGTACCAACAGGCAAAAAGACCTGCTGTTGAGCACATGTCCCTGCTCCTCCAGACTTCTCTGTGACAAACACCGCTTCTTCAGCAAGCCGTTTCCACTCCAGTATCCAAGAGTGACCGTTGCCCTAGTGAATCCAGGAAATAGGTTTAATAATCTGTGCAGAAGACTTATCAAGCGAGAGCTGGCAGACACTGGAGTAGGGTTTCCCTCCTGGATCCGTCTCTAAGTTGTAACACCTTGCCAGACCCCACCTGAGCAACCTAGTTTCTTCAAGAATCATCACGATGGGGTGGCACTGGCAACTCGTGATGTGCGTGTGGTTGAGGGACAAGGAATAAGGATAGGAGGGGCAGGCAGTACCAAAGGGCTGCAAGTGAGATGCAAGGTCAAAGGAAAGAGTAGCAGCAGCACTGCCTAGAGAGATGGGAGTGTGAAGGAGGTGGTGGCCAGCTGTCATCGCAGCCTCAGAGTTGGGCTTTGTCAAGGAGGTGCCTTACATCAGCAAAATTGAAGTATTGCCTGTTTTGTGATATGATGTTCAGTAAAGGAGGATCATTCCTGTTGGCTTTCTTATCCTGCGTTTCTTCAGCTTCCATACCGAGCTGTCCTATATTCATAGTTGATCCTGCTAAAATGGGCAAATCTATGTGTTTCCAGGCTTGTAATATTGAAAATCCCACATTCTCTGGAAATTTCCCTGTCTCCATACAGTAGGGCTTTCCTGACTGTGCATATATAACATTTCAGTTTATTAATACGTTTATGCAATTTGACCATAAGTGGCTCTGGTCCACGCAGTTACTGGATTTGTTAGCATAAATAGCGGTGCTTAATTGAGCCTAAATTATTTGTAGATGCAGAGCATGCTCACTTCCTCCGCCTTTTTACCGTCTTCCCCAATTAACTTTCATTTCTCTGTTTTGTTGCAGAGCAAGGAAGTGGGATTGCAGCTCCAGGAAGACCTGATGAAGGTCTTGAATGAACTCTACACGGTAAATCAAACTGATTTCTTGGCATCTTTTCAGGCAGAAGGAAGAAGTGTTTGACTTCTCCCAGCCTGCTGTTACAGCAGAGATTAAGCACCAAGACTGATAAATGTCTGCAGTCGTTGCAGTTTGAGGCAGCTTGTGTTCGCCAGTCTATAGAGTACCATAAATCACACTTTTTCACTCTATCCTTATATTGTTTCAATTCTATAAGTGTTGGCTCCACTTCTCAAAGATCTCACCTTAATGCACACTTGCTGCTAGCTGTAGTGTTGGTTTTAAAAAGAGTAAGAGATAGTAGAATTATTTCCAAATACGCTAAAAATCTTCAGTCCATGGTTTTGTGTGGTCTGAGCATACAAAAGGCAGCATACAGCTTCAGCAGGGGGATCCACTGTGTTTATTTGTTCCTCAACTCATTCAGCAAAACAGCTCCCTTTAGAGTAATAGTCTTCCATCTGTGCTTTTTGCTTCTCAGTATATCCATTGGAGACACCAAGAAAGAGGCACTGCCTCAGAAAGGAAAAGGAATGTGTTCATAAAAGTTCATATGCTGCTTGGGGATTTTTCTTCTCACATAAATGAATGGAAAAGCCTATTGTTCGATTAATTTTTTGCTTTCTGCAGCTGTTACTGAGCTAGTTCTTTTTTAAAAGCAGAACCTACGCACAGTTTTGTTGCTCCAAATATTTTGTCTTTCATCCTTAATGATACCCTGGGTCATTACACTGAGGTATATGTTATTTCCTTCGTTCTTTCAAAAGATGATCCAGGGTTGTCTCTCAAGCCATGGCATATCAACCTTGTGAAGAAATTTGGTATTAATATCGATGCTAGAGTATTAGGGGATTTCCCTGAAACTTCCCATATCAACAAAATGTATAGAAGTGAATTATTTGGCATTGAAGCCAAATATTCAGACTAATCTTTTAGGAAGAAAGGGAGCTCAGGAGTAGGAAAAACGTTCTTGCTGCTGAAATGGCAGTTGAAGAGGTGAGACACTGAATCTAGTTTATGATTTTCCTCCTTTTCTGGGTTAGTGTTTAGCATGACTCTTTTCTGTGGGCAAAGAGGGTTTGTGTTCCTCAACAGGAAAGCCAAGAACGAGCAGTACAGTGGAAGCTGGAGGCACTTTGAAGGTGACCTGTTGTTCGATGGACTGTCGCTGTAGATAGTACAGCCTTCGTTTACAATAGTATGAGCAAACTGCGTTGTGCTCATGTTCCTGAAAGGCAGACAATTTACTTTGGGTATGAAGGCTTTGTAAATGTAGCAGTGCCTGTCTTCAGCGCTGCCTACCTTCTACATCTAGAAATTATTTTTTATTTGAGGGCACAATCTGATTCAACTTTTGAGTCATGTACTTGGATGGGATCCTAAGGAAGAATATAGGTCTGTCTCTAAACACAGACTTTTAGGAACTGAGATTTATTTCTAATCCAAGTTCACATGGCACTGAAGTTGATAAGGTGGCTGATTAGTGGTGTTTACATAGACATATGTAATTATTTCTGCATGCCAGGCTCTGACAGATCATTGAGCCAAATACTGAGTCCTGATAATTTCTCTATCACTGGAAGGAAGATCTTCCAGAATTCAGCCTTTGATAAACAAAGCGATGTAGGGTATTAACTTTTTTAATGTCAGTGCTAGGAACTTGAAATCTGTTTATTCATTCCTTCTGCTGTAAAATTTTAAATTGTCCCTTCACCAGAAAATGTCTTTTCCTTTGAAAAAGCCACTTCTGCTGATCATATGAAAAGATACTTCTTGCTGGACTCAGTTTAATCACTGGTGGGATTGCTTTTATTCATACTTTTAGAAATACTTCCACCTCTTGTTCCGCTGGGTATCCAAAGGATTGGCAGAATCCCTGTTTTCAGACAAAATGGATATGGACAAAGTCTTTAGTTTCCCTACACAGAGAAAATGTAGAGGATTGCTATAACCTGTAAGTTTTTGTCCTGAATTGTCCTGTGCAATCAGTCCTTGACTGTGCTGTTGCCTTCAGCAGGCACTAGTGAGTCAACAGTGACCCCATCACCAAATGTGGGGCAGGCAGAGCTTGTGGTTGCCAATGTGGCACCATCAGTAGGATAAAAGAATTAAAATTGTGATTTCTTTTTCTGCTTCTCTTGCTTTCTGCCAGTTCCACTTTCAGTGATAGAGGAAAAGAAACTACTTTGCATCTATTATTATAAATGCCTGCTTTATAGTCTAAGCATATGCAGGAGCTGAAAGTGTGTGTGTGTGTGTGTGTAAATTATTCAGAAAGTCTCTCTTTAATACTGGCTGCATTCACATTCTCTTTCATGTTTAAATACAACGTCTCTTTGTATCTAAGAACCTATGCTGATCACTGCATAAAGAGAGAGCATGCATCCTACTTACGTGAAATTATGTTATGGTTCAAACTAAGGGGAAATAGGTATAAATGGGTTTTCATCTGAAATAAATCAAATGATTTGCAGGTAGGGTCTTTATTAATGCTGGAATGATACTATTGGGGTGTCTTTATGCAACTGCAGTTTTTGGCCCCCTATCAAAATTATATCATAGTAATGTTTGCTTTGGTATGTGGATTGAATTGCTTTGCATTTGTGGATAAAAGAAGCTAGTTTATATATTATGTCCTTTGGGTTTTTTTGGTTCTGTTTTCTTAACACAAAGCTAGGCATGAATATCCTGTGAAACAAATGTTTGTTGTTTTTTTTTTTACTTTGGGGGATATTTATCTATACTTAAGTATAAAAAATGTGCTATAATAGAAGTTGTCCATATAGTATAGGGCCCAGGTCTCCCTGAGCAAAAGAACCACACTCTGTTATTAGTATTTTTATTACATAAGGTGAACAGAAGTACTTTTACATATCAAATTTGATTTAAACAAATTGAACCTGAGTTGCTCTTGCAGCCATTGTGTTCAGACTATTGATTTGCATACAGTTCCTCAAGACTTGTGATGTTTAAAGGACTGATTCATCCAGATGAGAGACTGATAGGCATCCCTTCTGAAACCTTACCTGCTGATGAAAACCTGTCATTTTCCAACGTTGGCATATAATTTTCTTTGAATAGTAAGGAGGCTAGATTTAGTCTGTATCTCTTTTTTGGTTTTTATGACTCCTTTATTGGATCGTACAAGAAGGCGCATGCCAAAGTTAAACAAAGAAGCAGCTGCAAAATAATCCACTTTGATTTCAGATTCATTTTGAGAGCCACACTTTCATTTGTGCATCTTCTGTCATGCTTTTTCTAGATGTGAAATTTCCCTGAGTATTTTGCCAGTTTAGGTACTTCTAACTCAGAACTAGCAACCAGATCTGACTTGCTGGTCACTGTCCAAATGCCTTTGCTTAGTTAGTATGATATCTTGCATTTAATATTAACATGATGGACAGTTATTATGAAATATTTATGTTAAAGAAACCTACAGTTTTGGGGAGTGCATTGGCCAAATTACAAAATAAAGTGTCACAGCATGTGAATTCTTTCTTAGGATTTTTTCCTCCCTCCTAGCCTGTGAGCTTTCCAGATTCATCTGTTACTGTTCTCCCTAAGACTTTGTCATGCAGATAAAGTAAGGCAAAACATCTGTATGCCTAGTTTGTTTGTTAGGTAAACCCACTTCTTCCTCAGCAAATTGAACTGTGGTGCTCTCTGACTCTTGTGTGTCATTTTCTGCAGGTTATGAAAACCTACCATATGTACAATGCTGACAGCATTAGTGCTCAGAGCAAACTGAAAGAGGCAGAGAAGCAAGAAGAAAAGCAGATTGGGAAGTCGGTGAAACAAGAGGACAAGCAGACACCACGCTCCCCTGACTCAACTTCCAACGTCAAGTTTGAAGAAAAACACGTTCGACGAAGCTCTGTCAAAAAAATAGAGAAAATGAAGGAGAAGGTACTTCCATAGCATTGCTACTGCTTGTGTAGCGTGCCTGAGGAGGGGACCTTTGCAGTAGTTCAACACAGGAGCTACTGAGTTCCCTCCTTTGTGATATTCAAATGCAAGTGTCAGTTTTTTACAAGTTCTAAACATTCAGATTTAGGAAAGGCAAAAGCTAGCAGCAGGCTTGTTTTAGGACAATCAGATACTATTTTGAATTATCCCAGGTTATACAGGCATGGCACAAAAAGCTAAAATGAGGTTCGAGTATGAAAGTAACAACTGCCTTCTTGGAAGTCATGGTTAACATATTTTTTTTTCTTGTACAGAGTACAAGATTTTTGTTTACCATTTCACGCCAGCTAAAGATCTGACCTGTGCTACAGGGAGACATGCAGTCCCAAATTGACTTCATGGGCAGAACCAGTTGCCTTAGCAATCGGTCAGTCAGTTAAGCAGTTCAGCGCTAAGATTCAAGCCAATAGAAAGTGAAGAGTTATTTTTGGATTGATTTAGGCTCTGGAAGGACCAAGTTTAGGCCTAGCTTCTGTTGGAAGAGGTGGGGTGCCTGCAGACTACCTGTGGGCTTCTAGCAGCTGCTCTGGTAGTGCTGGAGCTGGGCCATAACCTCATAAACCCACCTCGTTCCTTCATATTCTTCCCTTAATCTTCTCCAACCCTATTTTAAGAGAAGACTTTAAATGCAAAGCTACCTAATATAGTAATGCTTGAAAACATCTAAATAATTGATCTAAAATCTAAGTCTTTGAGTCTTGATAAAACTGGAATCCAAATGAACAAAAACTGTGAGCAGAGTAAGATTTGTTCTGTATTCTCTGGTGTTACTAAGAATGCTATTACTCCTGCTGCACCCCTTTTTAAAATGTATTTTGTTTTTGGTTCTCTTTTAGCGCCAAGCAAAGTACACAGAAAATAGACTGAAGGCTATTAAGGCAAGAAATGAGTATCTGCTAGCTCTGGAAGCCACCAATGCATCTGTATTCAAGTATTACATTCATGACCTGTCTGATCTCATTGATGTAAGTGCTGCTGCTTGGGTGCCTGCAATGAATATCATTGCCATTAACCCTCACATGTGCCTCTCCTTTTTCAACATCTTATATACCAGCACAACTAGTAACCTCTGTACAGCTGTGGAATGATGGTCTTGGATGGGCAGCTCAGAGGGTAACAACAGGCGTGATAATTGGTCATTAAGCTGTTAAGTGAGCTTTTCTTAGATAGCTAAGTCAGAGTTTGTTGCACAGACAGAAGCTTGCACAAGAAACCTGGCATTGAAATGTGTAGAAGGAGGAGTTGCTTAGTTAAAATGAAACTCAGCTTCAGTATCACACTGTTGCTTGACATTTTCTATTTACTATTTTAAGCAACCTGCAAAACTATAACTCAGAAGCACATTTAAAAAAAGAATGTTAACTGGAGAAACAGTATACCAGTTGGTAAAAGAAATCAAGGAAAGAAAGATTTTCTAAAGCTGCTTTTAACTTGTTTTGAAAAATTCCATATATTTCAAGGTTAATGCTTTCTCTAGCATATTTCATAAGAGGCTTGAACCTTCCTGCTTTTTAGACCTTCCATTCTCTGATACCCTGACCACCAGCTCTGCAGTGACTTGATGCATTTCTTCTGTCATTGGGACTGCAGAGCACTTTCAGTCCAGTTCTGAAAGGTGTCAGAGGAGCATCAACAGTGATGGAGGTTCCACTGCTTGCCACTTTGCCATCTCTCTGTCTACGCAAAGAAACAAAGAAATAAACTGGCTATAGAAACCAGTCCCTCATTTCCTTAGAATGAGAATGCTCTCTGCAGAAACTGGGTAATGGAGCAGAAGGTGGAGGGAGCTTGTTTGCCAGCTGCCTGAAAGCTCTCTGTTCTGCAGCTGAATGATGCCCCCAGTATTCAGGGGGCATCAATTCTGCTTTTAGTAAAATGCAGAACAAAAACCCCCAAATCTCTCCTTTTTGAAAACTCAGAAAAACCAGTTAGGAATCCTGAGTTTTTGCACAAATACATAACTGCCCACTTCAACCTGCAGAACTAGAGTACCAAATGCACTGAACATGTTGTGTCTGGGTCAGTGACCGTTGCTTGATCTTACTCTGCTTGCCAAGGACAGCACACTGCCGTCGCTATTAGAAACACTCAACTGCAAAGCCTGAAGGGAACTTTCTTTGTAAGAGGGGGGAGTAATGAGCAGAAGTGTCTCTAGACACAGGCAATAAAGAGCACTCAGATCACTATTAATTAGTCAGCTATTATAATACCTAACAGTATATATAATACATTTATTCAGCTGATCATAAAATCACATGAAGTGCTCTTCTGGTAGGTATTTATTTAAACCTGTCCTTTGGAGGTCAGGATTGTCAGTGCTAGATGGTTTTGAAAAATACCATTATTTAAAAATGTCATGTTTTGCAAAATTGCTGTACTGAAGAGGCATGTTTCATTTATACCTGCTGCCTGTTTAGGAGACCTTTTTTGGTTAACATTTGCTTAACTTGAATTGTGCCATCTTGTTTTTTTAACAAATTATACCTGTCTATGTATTTTTATATTGAAATCTACAAGATAGGGATTCATTTCACTGACATCAGCATAATTCAATTGTCTTCATTTTTTCTTTTAAAATCCTATCTGTAAGGCCTCCCCCAAATACTGCAAATGGGCTTGGTTCAGTTTTCTGCTAACAGACTGTTCTTAGTACGTTATCATGAGTCGTATATAGTAAAGAATCCATTTGGATTTCATAAACCCATAGCAATTTTTAAGCACAGACCTGAGATCTTTCAAGTAGTACATTGACAAATGGAGGTTATCCAGCTTTGAAGGAAGTGCTTCTCTCACTAGATAGTCTCAGCCGTCTCTGAGGCATGGTAGGCAGTGGTGCAAGACAAGAAGCCAAGCTTCTGCAGTATGTGGATTTGTCACTGTTCCTAGAGAGGAGCCATCGTGGCTCTGGGTGAGTCCATGCCCATGTTAACCCCCTTGTGTTCCTTGAAGCATTCAATTTAACACTACATTGCAAGTTCTCATAATCTTTAAAAGAAAAGTACTATCTGCTCTGTTTGCGGAAGAAAAACGTGGGATTGCCTGGGAGCACAGGAGATGGAATTCAGTTATCTCATTGTTAAGACGCAGGGAATATGGATTTACTAATGCCTTTGATCCTGAAGGATCGAAAATTAACAATTATAACCAGCGATGGTTATCTGAAGCATCTGACTTAAATAAAAATGTGATTTTTAAGCCAGGTCTTAATTCTTTTCCTTGATCTAATCATTTGATGATATTGAATTTTGAAATATAATATAAAAGCAATCTTCAAAGTTACTTACAAGTAGATTGTGTTAGGCCAAATAGCATTAAACTTGTCATGTTTATACAACACATTGTGTTCCCCCTCCAATGTGCATGGAAGGATAACAGTGAGTTAATTCTTCATCGTGAGTTAAGAGCAATAAATTGTTCCTGACATAGCCCAGTAGTTTTGAATTTCCTGACTTTGGGGACTGAGACAGCTCTTTGATGCTAATGAAATATTACAGTAATGGGGAAGTTTGTATTAACTCATTTTTATGAAAGGGTCACTAGGACAGAATTTTAAAAAAGATAAAAGCGCATTTGTATGTGTCAGTCCTAATGTTTGGTTTTCTACGAATAGGTGTACTATTGCTGCTTACTCCAGGATCTCATACTTTCCCTTCCAAATGTAAATTGCATTTTAAAACAGAGGGGTCTTTCTCCTTAAATCTTCTGGTTTGGGCCTGTTTGAAAACTGCTATCTGGCAAAGGGTTAATCAGCTGTCATGTTGAGAAGTGAATCTGAATGAGTTATCATTAAATTCTTATAAAAAATTGATTTCCTTGGGGAACGATTCCATCAAACATTTATATAACCCAGAAAAGGGATGACAAGACTGATACATTTATAAATATGGTGCGCTGGACTTTTTAAAATGTTAAAGTGGGGGAGTGGGCTGAAAAATGTTTCCTGTCACTGGCTTCAATAACATAAAGCTAAAAAACTTTGCTGTCTTAATGTAGTCCTGCTGCTAAGTGAGGTGGGGTGTAAAACATTAAGTCTCGTTTGACTTCCCAGTCCCACCAGCGAGCTCCCCTTGTGCAGCAGATGAGCTTTCCTTCTGGACGCAGATGTGTGCTGGTGGAGGGCGAGCGCAGGGAGGACAAGCTGGGTGCCCTGGGTGGGTGTGCAACTGTCTGGCCCACAGCAGGAGGGGAGAAGGAGTGACTGCTCCTGTTAAATCTGAGCTGCTCCTAATCCTGGCTGGACTGTTGGCCCAACTTGGACTAGCTTTCCCCAAATTACTGCAGAGGATGGCACTGTAATGTGCATGCAAAAGAGCAGTAGCTTTGAGTGGCTGTTGATCCAAGACTGCCTCCACACGTGCAAATTCTCAATCAAGCGTCTTTTGTTTGGGTTTTTTTGGCTAGTTTTTGTTCTTTCTGATTGAATGTAATGTCCTTTAATTCTCTGCCTCCAGCCTAACCAGCAACTGCAGCTCTTTTTACAAGACTCCACACCTGCCACAGCTTGTTGGCACAGGAGGCAGGCATCTAGCAGCACTTGGTGACAGAAATTCTGTGAAAGCAGGGAATGGTCCAGTAGTTGCTCTCTTCTCTCTCCCTCCACCCCTCCTTCTCCCTGCCTTTTTTTTTTTTTTTTTTTTGCGTTTGCACACAATGACAGTGATGAGACCCAAATGATGGGTGAGGAGGAGATTTCATGTGAATTTTGCTTACAGAACAGCACAGCAATCAAGCAGATGGTCTCTTTCTTTTTGGATATTCTCCTAGTGTATGTAATCTTGCTTGTAATTCCAAGAAGGTGGGCTCCTTTCTCACTCACTTTATTAGATGTCTGAAAAATTCAGGCTGTTTCTGATCAGCTAATGAAAAGCGCCTTTCTCCCTTCTGAAACATTAAGACTTGGCTGCGCAGCCATGGTGGAGATGAAGCTGCTTGATTGTCTTCCAGTGACATCATCCTGCTGTCAGTAATAGCCAGGAAATTCTTGACCACGACCACTTTTTGCTTGAAAGTTTTTGCTTTTCTGTTTCACCCCAGCAATGAAGTCATCCCAACTGATTGCTTGTTGCTTTTTGGATTTCTCTGTTCTTTATGCCTGTGATGTACAGGTCATGTTCTTGCTTCCTGAAGTACACTGAATTAAACAGTTTTCTTTATCTTGGGTGGAAAAATTTAGATGCAGATTAACCTTTGCAGATGATCCAAATCCTTTGTCTTGTTTCTCTGGGTAGTACTTTAGTGCATTGTTTCCCTCTTACTTTGAGTAATTTTATTTAAGGATTTTGGAGTGTTTTCAATGGGAATCAGTGCCCCTGAAAGTAAAAATCCAAAGAAATACACTGAACGTACCCATTTCTAGGTTGCTTTTTGTTTTTTTTAACAGCATTAAGTGAACTCTCCAGTACTCCATGAGAACTCTGCAAAGTGTTACAATAGTTTAAGCTGTACTTGTCTTGGAGACTAATTATAACATGATGTTGAAATTTGTATGGGATTAGAGGCTGAGAATTCTGTTCAGGGCCAACTCTGAGGACCAACTCTAGTCAAGATGCCTCTGCATTGAATGAGAGATGTGAGACTGCTCTGGTACCCAGAATATGATAAATATCCACGACTTGTTATCCATTTATATAACTTCTGGCTTTGGAAACATTTTAATTTCCATTATAGAATTTCTTCGCTTATTCATATGGAATTGTGTGTCTTTTTCCAGCAGTGTTGTGACCTGGGATACCACGCTAGCCTCAACAGAGCTCTCAGGACATTCTTGTCTGCTGAGCTAAACCTGGAGCAGTCAAAGCATGAGGGTCTGGATGCCATTGAAAACGCCGTTGAGAACCTGGATGCCAACAGTGATAAGCAGCGCCTGATGGAGATGTACAACAATGTCTTCTGTCCGCCCATGAAGTTCGAGTTTCAGCCGCATATGGGTGATATGGTCAGTTTATATTGCTCCTCCGGCTCTAGCTCTGTAAACACTTGCAGCTTTGCCTGTTTACTTCCCTCATCTTTGATAGATAGACCCACTAAAAGGCCACCTGTTTGGCTCTATTTTTGGGAGGTAGAAGGGAGCCTTGGAAAAGGGAGCTGATTTGAAGATTAAGCAGAGGCTCATGGCACAGATGTCTGAATACAACTGACTCTCACTTTTTGACTATCAAAGCTACTGAAGATGAAAATGCTTAATTAGGTATAATACTAAATGTAGATTGGAAACACTGTTTTAACTTTTCATTCAACCCACAAGTTAACCCCTGCACCCTGAGACAGACTCTGAAGTTAGAGATTTGAAGGGGCAACAAAATAAGAAACTTAAATGCTGTGTTTTGAGGCATTTGAGTGTGTAATCTTAGAGCACAAATGGTTTATAGTGGTGCTTTATGCATCTTCATTGTGAGACAAGGCGGTCAGGGGACTTTCATTTTTGGCAATGAAAATCTCTCTCTTTATAGGTTTATCAAGATGTGGTTACTCATCTGGGAACTGTTTAAAGTTGCACAAGCTGAAACCGGTTCTAAATGGGAACACATGTACAATGTAATAATTTAGGTCAATTGGTTGGATTTCTAGATTATCCTGAACACTGAGGAAACACTGTAAGGATGGTCTCTTGCAGCCAGCCTCTTCTTTTGGTCTAAGAATTACAATCGCTGCTTAAGGCTCCTCCTTGTCTCTTCCCTCTTAAGTGAAACCCTCAGACTGCAAATGACATTTCTTGGGTTTTCTGTGCTTTGGTTGTATCCTGTAATATCATGGGAAGAAAAAGAATTACCTGCAGACTGTCATTCGGTTAACAGCTCACATTTGCCGAATCATTTATCTTGGTTCTTCTCAAGGCCAAATGAGTGTTTATAAATGCAAGCTGATAGTCTTGTTGCAATGGTCCCGTGTATACCAGATTGAATATATGATGGCGTACGTGCACGCATGTGATAAAGCTCCAATTCCAATTTCTTTCTTTAAAAAATAGCCTTACTCAATGAGGTCAGCATTTTCCTTTTAAAAAACAACAACAAAACACAACTAAAAGGAAAAGCTGCCTCATGCTGTGAAATAGTCAAGACTAATTCTTAACAGTACGAGGAAGTCCACAGTTCTGGCATGTTTGACAGGTCTCTAGCCTGCTCTTTTTTTTATTTTGACTACCCTGAATTTATCAAATAGTGAATTGTACTTGTTGCTGCAGTGTACAGGTAGTTCAGCTGAGCAAGCTCAGCCACTCATACCCTGCCCCAGGATGCCTGGCTAATACATTGAACCAAATTCTTCTTGATGTGCAATGTGATCTAACCTAATATCTGTAATAAAGCA
Organism: Haliaeetus albicilla; assembly: GCF_947461875.1. Taxonomy (NCBI): domain Eukaryota; kingdom Metazoa; phylum Chordata; class Aves; order Accipitriformes; family Accipitridae; genus Haliaeetus; species Haliaeetus albicilla. The sequence goes on along the minus strand of NC_091508.1, from coordinate 2,575,827 downwards.
CCTTCAGACTTTCAAAACGCATGATGAGCTTACATTTTGGAAAGTAGCTAATTTTTTCTAGTTCTTCTTTGATGTTCATGTTCTCTCTCTTGCTTACTTTTCAATACAGTCAGGAATTTGATATTGATATTTGGTAGAACATGGACCTATCCACTGGTTGAAATCCAGGGCTACAAAGTTTTAAAATGAAGCACTTTGAAAGATGTTTGCTTGTAATAATTGAATGAAGTAATCACGATGTTCTTGATTATGTGTTTTTTTTCCTAGCCCTCTAAAAGCGGTGCTGTTTCTCTTCCAGGAGTCGCAGCTATGTGCCCAACAACCAGTCCAGAGTGAGTTAGTGCAGAGGTGCCAGCAATTGCAGTCTAGATTATCTACGCTTAAGATTGAAAATGAAGAGGTGAGCTAATCAACCAAAAATCAACAATGCTCTTACCACTTCCAGTGGGGAGTGGGGACTAGTTAAGGAAGAATCTAGTTGCTGTGATCCTCTTTTATGAAGACTTGTGGTAAAATTCCAGAATAAGGCAGCTGAGGCCAGCAGCACATTAGTGTGTGATCTTGCATGAAAGCTGGGTGTGTGGTGAGGATTCCTTAAAATACCTCCACATACCTCTTTTCCCATCCTTAAGTTGATAGGACTGGCTATGTTGCAAAAGTTGTATTTGGATAGCTAAGAGAAAAAGAGGAATTTAGTGTTTTGAAGTGAAGACAGTGAGTTTGCCTAACCTAAGGTAAGAGCTAATTTTTGTTTAATTGGTCATCTGAGATGAGAAGACTAGATCAATGGCATTTGTTTGGGAACAGGTCAAAATACCTAATCTGCACCTCTGTGTTCAAGAATTTTTAATCCTCCTTGGGCAAAATTTGTGACTCCTTTATGTCTAGGAAGTTGATTCTGGTCTTCAGTAAAGATTTACAGTGCCGCAAAGTCCTGTTTTTAATATTTAACATTTGATGCCCAGTAGATGTAGTTACAGAAGACGATTATAAGATCTTTGTTCCAGCACTCTTTGCTTTGAGGTTGAGTTGCCTTGCATCTCCTCCTCATCCCAGCCTGTAAGATCACAACTGTTTTCCTACTCTTGGCAGGTTCTGCGTGCTGCCAGCCCTTTGTTTATATGGACTGTGCTGTTAGTGAGCAAAACTTGCACCTTAGTTATGGCACACAGGATGTGAAACCAGTAATATCTGTTTATTAGTAAAATGCTCCAGGGTACTTACTAACTCTGTTTTTTACTTGCAACATACTATCTTCGTTTTTTAAGTACTCTTATGCTTGCTGGACAGGTTAAGAAGACTATGGAAGCTACACTCCAGACAATCCAGGATATAGTCACGATAGAGGACTTTGATGTCTCTGACTGCTTTCAGTACAGCAACTCTATGGAGTCTGTTAAATCCACTGTCTCGGAAACATTCATGAGCAAACCGAGCATTGCCAAAAGACGGGCCAACCAGCAGGAGACAGAGCAGTTCTATTTCACAGTAAGGAGTTAATTTTCAGTATAAGCACGTATAATGTATTTAGAATTATACTCACAAGAAAGTGCAAAATGATGCTATCATCTTACAAAAATGCTTCTGTAATTGATTTTGGACAAGCAGAGTAAGCATGTTAGGTTTTAAAAATGGGTTCTTTGAATTCTTTACAAACATGTTGGGATACCTTTGTTGATGTGGATAAGTTGTGTAAAATTTGATTTCTTCTGCATCTAAAAAGGAATTGTCTGAGAAAGAACTTAATAGCTTGTAAATATCAATTTTCAAAAATAATACAAACTAAAAGAATGTTTCGCTCTTTCATATTTTTGTTATTATCATCTTAAAATTTCAGCTCACATAAGCTTTTAATTGAGTCGATGCATTTTTACAAGATGCTAAGAGCTTTTTATATTGAATTTCATACCAAACTATATGTTTTTTTCCTAAGTAGATTTATGTTAAACTGTTGAATTAATTTCCATTTTAAAAATATTTCAAAATAGCAGATGAAAATCACACCTCTTACCCTGGTTACTTTGTCAGTCCTTTGGGCATCTTTTGCTATACTTAATGCCCTTTACAATCCTCTTCCAAGAATGGTTTTGCTTATTAAAAGCCTGAAGTTTCTGTGCAAATTACACTAGCTGGCAGGATGGTTTCTGCCAGGCCTTGACTTACAAAAATGAAAAAGCCTTTGTAGAAGGTGAAACTGGCTGTTGAGAAAAGTGGGTGGAGAAACTGATTCAATTAAGAAGGGATTGACCACCCTGCCCAGGGTTATGAAACTAGAAAAATGATGTTTAATTGAACTCTAAGCATTCCCTCTCTAGAGAGGGACTATTGTAAGTTCAAATAGGAGACCGAACCCAGGACTTTATTTGGATGTAATATTTTTCCATTTCATCGTGTTCATATCCTGCTGCAGAGCAGTGAGGTCCCAGCAGGACTGCGGAGCCATTTCAGTAAGCAGAGGTGCAGCCTGTCATGTCCTGCACAACATGGGCAAAATACCTATCAAGAGAGCGAGGGAGGCCCTCTTTAACCAGCCTCATCAGATGCTTGATTGATCTACTATTGACCAGACTTATAAATATCCTTTATAAGGATTTCAAGCTTTGAATCTATGAGTTTTTTCAGTGTATGAGAAAATGCTCTGATGATTATTAACGAGACTGAGGGCAGAGCTGTGCAGCAATATGGGCGAGGCATTCTTTGTGTAGGGGGAAAAAACAGTGTAGTGCAGAATAGAGATTTAAATCCCCTCGTACCTTATGATGTGCTAAATGCTGAGGGCTATGAACTGAAAAAAAAAATACTAATTTGAAAGAATATTCCATATTACTATGTCACTCAAGTTGGAAATTCCACGTACTGCATTGCTAGCTAGGCAGAGCTCTTAGGTAAATATAGTGATGCCACCATGGGAATTGAATTGAAGGAGTACTGACTGTAGTATCTCTACGCTGGTATAAGCTGTATTTCCACTAGAGGCATATCATCGCACGCTGGTGCCGAGATGGCTCTGTTGTTAGGGCTTTGAAGGAAGATTTGTATGCAGAGTAGAAGCTTAAAACTTCCCCGTGTCAGTGAAAAGCATAGGAATGATGATTGACTTAGCACTGAGCTAATGCAGGTAGCTAAAGCAAGGAAGCAGCAGTGACTTCAGGGAGCTGAAATCCAGGGATGTGTCCTGGGTGCCTGGCAGGAGGGTGCTGCTGCTGCCATGGCTACACTCCTGCTTCCTGAGCCAGCAAAATTGGAGCTAGCGTGAGGATGCCTGTCAGAGCTGAAATCCTACTGCTAATTGTAATACAGCTGGCACTCCGCCCTACCTGAGAAGTGAAAAGGGGAATGAATGATTTGATTCTTTTTACCTGTAAAATGGGATAATTGTAGCTCTTTGTCGAAACGTTATTTTTTCCTCTAGAAAGATTAAAACCCAGTACAATGCTCATTCTGCGAAGTGCTTTAAAAATTAATGTAAATTTGTTATTACCAAACCCTTAAGACATGGGTAAGTATTATATACAGTTCCCCTGCTAATCGATCCCACAGAAATGTCATGCTGGTTGTGTCAATGTGCCACTGTTCCCACGTTCAGTCGCTAGCAGGGGCGCAGGGGAGCGGGGATCTGATTCACCCGCTCCTTCAATCGAGTGCCTTGTCTGAAGTCGTTCTTGCGGGGTGGAGGAAGGGAGGAAAACTGCTGAGCTTTCCAGATGGGAGACAGTTAAGGATGTGGGACAGTGGCAGAAACTGTTTTTCTTTATAGCCTCAAAAGCATAAAATCTCCTTTCCCACAAGGCAGGAAGATATGGTCTAGTTTGCATTTCGCTTCATTATGTATGCCACCTGACAACTGGTTCTCGCTGGAAAAATACTGCAATGAGTTTGGGCTTAGAGAGGGTGTCAAAGTTGCATGGTTTTGAGGAGATGATAGGTGCAAAAATGCTTACTGTCTCTGGCTGACAACAGATCTTCACCTCTTAATTTTTACAATGCAGAAGTAACGTGACTTGAGGATGTTTCTACTGCTTTGTGTCTGATTGTACTTACTCTGACTCCAGCTGTGCTCTGCCAGAAATGAAATCCTTAGGAGTTCTCCTGTAGTTTGATTTTTTTTTTGACTGTTTTTATTAAGCCAGAAATCAAATGCATGGATCTTTGTAATTCATTGAAAAAAGCCTGAAGCCTTATTTTGAAATTACCTTTTTTTTTTTTCATAAGCGTACTTGTAACAGGCAGGGTACAGAATGTTAGGCATGAGGAAGTAGAAAGAACGCGTGAAATACTGCACTGGATAGGAACCTTCTCTTTTTCTCCTTTAAAACAATCCCCGGTACTCGTCTGCGGGCAGGCGATGTTCTTATTGCGACCGCTGCAAATGCCTCAAAGCCGGAGCGATCAGCCAGAGCATCTGTGAGTGCCAGCAGCGTGCCTCTGCTCAGGGAATTCGCCTGCCCTGCACTGAACCACAGCTACCAGTAGGCTGAGCTTAAGTTTTTATATCTGCTTCAAAGGGAAGCTTAACACTTTTCCAAATCGAGTTGATTTGCTGATCTTTAAGCTGCTGTTTGAGCTATTTGAAGCTGAGCCTTCTAGCCCTTCCGTCTCTTCACCTGATCATGATTTTGAGACAGGGAGCTTGGCACTTCCCAGAAACAGATTTATCCTCAAATTCCCACTTCAAATTCTCCAGTTATTTTTGCAGCTTATCCTCTTCATGTTTTCTTCTGTCAAAATTTGATGCTAAAATTTAACTGATTGAGCAAAATACATAGTTGGGGCATAGCAAACAAATTCTAATTAAAAAAAATATGGTTAATTTTTTTTTTGCCGCAGTGATCATGCTTCCTGTTTTCTTCTAAAACAACAACAAAAAGTTGAAGTATTAGCATAGGAAGCAGGAAGTGCTAAGATTCTCTGAAGGGACTTAATTCTTGTGAAATTTTTCTTCCAATGTTGTCAACCAAAGCAACATGAAACACAAACTCCTGGCAGTTAATTAAAGCCCCAGCTCAGCCATTTTTGTCTGTTGTGTCGGTACACACTACTGCTGGAGGCCACACAGTGGAAACTTTGTTAGCTCCCGGAAGGTTTCCCCCCATCCTCAGTACTGCCACAGTATATCTGTATGTATAGAGTACTCCTTAGTTCTTTACACCTTGCACGGAGGCTGCCGTTGTTATGACCTGCATAGGACAAGCAGGGTCCAGGCACTCTCATTGCTAAAATACTGGTTTTAACCTTAAGGATTTGCAGTCTAATTTGGCAATACCAAAGCAGAACTGGAAGAAAGTGGATAGAATTGGGAAAGGCTGAAGACAAGGACTGAAACATTTCATTATTAAATGAGACTCCTTTCTTTGTGTTCATTTTGCTAGATGAATTTTTAAAATATCTCATATCTAAAGAATGGCCTGTGGTATTTTAATAGTTATGTGCTATTTATGTATTTTTGAGTGTAAACATGTCCTAATTATAATGTGGACAGCTACCATACAGCAGAGTATTTTATGTGCTGCAGCACAGTGAAGATAAATAATGCTGTTCCGAACTACAAAATAAGAGATGAAAGAGCTGTAAAAACCCAGCATTTGCAGAGCTGTGAAAAATCAGAAAGAAGTGGGAAAAATGACTGCATGATTGTATAATATTTCACCGAGAGAACAAATCTGAACTTAAATAATATCTTTATTTGTTTTGTCCCGTGCCCCCCCTGCAACCCTGTGTATCATCCAGCGTGGAGGCAGACACACTATTTGACAAGTAAAGTGGGGTGAGAGAGGTTAAGTGAGAGAATAAGCACAGTAGCCGCCTTTTAGTTTGTTAAAACAGATTGCTCATTCAGTTGCCTGTGACGTGCGAGGGAAGTGCATTTCCATTTCACCCTGTCTGGAGAGGAGATGCATGACAGCTTCTCAGATATCTTAAAAGATGCCAAACATTCAGCTGATTCCCCAGTGAAACAATAGAAATTGCACTGCAGATACGTATGGACAAGCTTCAGATTTGCCTGAGTATATAAACCAGGAGGACTTAGCTCATCCTTAGCACCGTAAATTTCAGTGTAATTCTGTACTTCAGGATTATGTTCAGAATCCAGTAACCTAAAGATGCAGTCAGAGAAATTAATGTCCACTCATGATCTTGTTTTTTTCCACCTTCACAGAAAATGAAGGAGTATCTGGAAGGCAGGAACCTGATCACGAAGCTCCAAGCCAAACACGACCTTCTTCAGAAGACCCTGGGAGAAAGTGAGTCTGGGACCCGCTCGTCACTGCTATTAGCCAAGCTATTGCACTTATTGAATTAGTCAGGTGACTGAGTGTAACGGTCTTGGTTTACTGATGCAAAGTGGACATACTCATGTTTTATGAATTTATTTTTCCGATCTGCATCATGGAAAAGCCAAATGACCTACATGGCTGCTTGATTAATGGTGAACAGAAAATGCTTAATGAATCACTAATGTGCATCACTTACTTGTTAAAATGAAGCATATGCCCACTCGTTCATCCTGTCCTGTCCCTGTACACGCACATTCTGCTTCTCACTTAATAATCTGTACTAGGGTAAACCTTGTGATTTACAGTTTACTGATAGTTGAGAAGTATTGCCTTGTTAGGCTGGTCAGAAGTTTCATTTGCATGGTAGTTTAGCTGCTTCTCACCTCTGTAGGTTCAATCCAGACCAAACTAATGTATTTGAGTGCAAGCTTTTATTAGGAGAATAGCAAACAAATTTCAGAGTATGTAAAATATGTTGCCTATCTAGAGGGCATTAGGCAAAGGGCAGCAGCCAGAATTGAATATGCGTTTGCTATTAGTGTCAGAACAAAGGAAGATTTCTTTCCCTTCATGGTATGGGCAAATCCTGTTGGCCAAACACATTTAAACTATGCATCCAAGTTTCCATAGAAACCTGTCTGCCTCGTATTTGCAGAGGAGAAGGTTTTAACAGTCTAAATGTCAGGTCAGAAAAATGGCTCAACTCATTCCTGGGTTTATACGCTGGAGCAGGGCTTGTGTTTTGATATGTAACTTAACTGGACTCCCCACAGTTTATGGTGTGCAAATCTTCTGAATGAAAACTTAAACAGCATGTGGTCTTTGAAGTGCTCCGCTTTCAGTTTAAAAATGCACTATAAAAATAAAATACTTATTGCTACAGTAATTAAGAGTTTCATGTTTATCAGACCCAAACCACTAGAAGGTATGGAAAGGATGTTGCCATCGTTTTGAGCTTTCTTGTTTAAAGTTGCTCGTCTCTTCAGCTGTCCTGTAGAAAGGGTGGATGAAGCCAAAGATCTATGTCCTTAGGGTATTTTTCTTCTGCCTCTAAATATCTCCAAATGACACCCATGCTGCCCCTGTGACTAATCACATTCCTGGATCATAGCTGACCTCTGCATACCGAGACCTATTTCCTCTTAACCTGCCTGCCCCTTGAACCCATCTCAAGCTGTGGTGGGGGGAAAAGAAGAGGAAATTAAATGTGATTTCTGTATTGCTATGTAGATTTAAAGGCTGCTTCTGTTTTCTTGTGGCTGCTTTGCAAACCAGAGCTTTCTTAGTCACTCTGTGAAGGGACCCAGTGTGTGTCAGGGTGAGCTCCTGCAGCTTCTGAAAAAAAAAAATCACTTCTGTCATCTGTGAGATCAAAAGGAGCTGAGAAAGGGAGGTACATTTCGTCTCCAAAACCACATTAGCAGGTTAATGGTACAAACTGGGGACTGTGCCTAGACTTATCCATAAAATGTCACTTAATTGGGAAATGGGCAAATAAAATTCCTTTCACAAGTCCCTGGAGCATGGTTAGAAGCTTTACTGAAACACGTACATACAGCTGCATGTCTTCAGTCCCTGGAAAATTCATGTTTTTGTTATGATTTTTATTCTTCTTTGCCCATCCTCAGGTGACATTTATTAGTCCTCTTGCAAATTACCTTAATCTAAAGATGACAAGTTCCAGTAATAAAAATAGCAGCAAGTCTTCCTATCTACAAGTAATTATGTCCCTGCCTACTGTACATATTTGTCACCCTAATGTAGGAGCCCCTTGATGTTGCCACAGCCATGTAATTTATATATATGAATATTCTATGATGGAAATGGGACAGATGGCTGGAAATTCTGCTCCAGAATAACATTTTCATGTAAATTATGCACTGTTTTGGCTTTACGTGGGGAGAGGAAAGTGGCTATCGAGATGTGTTCAACTAATTGTCAGCCATCAGCAATTAGACGTTTCCCTCATTCATTCTTCCATCTCCCCAGGAGCAGGAAGACAACTGTAGGGAAGGTGGATTTTCAGCTGTTGTAAATCAGTATGGTTTCACTGATGATGATCTATACCAGCAAAAGATCTGGCCTGTACAATTCCCAAAGGCACAAACTAGTTTTCTGTCTCTCTTACTCCTTGTTGTGCTATTTTAAAATGATGCCTGCATTAGTAGTAGTCGTTAGCTTGGCTACTTCCTTGCAAACTCAGTGCAAGTTAATGGAACGTTTTTATAAATATGGTTGTGGAAAATATCATTAAACGTCTGTCTCCCAAAATAGCTTAATGCCAGCACATTCAGTCTGTGGGCTAACAAATCTGTGAATGTTTTCAATCTTACTAAGTGGCTTTATAAAGTATAATCTCTCGCCCCACCAATTCCCCTGGGAAGGGGGAGGGAGGGAGAGGTTGACAAGCCCAGTTTTTTGGCAGCAGAAGTCAACAATTAGAATGCACAGGGAACTAATTTTCAAAAACAATACTTTCCAAAGAAAGAGTCCTCGGGCAGCCCAAGCTGTTTGCTGCGTTTCCTGGTCAGCCACAGCGGAGCTGTGCCAGCAGGGATGGACTTTGGTGGTCTCCCCAGCAGCGCTCCTGGGGGAGGCAGCCACCGTCTGGCTCCCCAGAGCTGCCCCCTCCCTGTCCAATGGTTCTCTTCCTCCATCTCCTTCCGAAACTGGCTTTACAAAGCCTTTGAAAATATTTTCCCATTCCTCCCTCCTAATGCTGTATTTCTTTGTTGTCTTAACAGGTCAACGGACTGACTGTTCCCTTGCCAGGTAGGTGTGGCTCAGGGGATCATTTTTTTTTGAGGAAAATCTGATGCAGATTGGTCACTGCCATTCTAGATCAGTTACCAGCCCAGGATATGTATCTGTTAGAAAAAGATATTCATTTAGCTAAAACATAAGCAAATTTGTGCTAGTTAATATGGCTTTAAATACCATCGCTATTACCTACATCAGCGCAAGGTAGTGGCACAGCTTATACGTACGTTTAGTAACCTCTGGTCAGGTGAGTAATGAATATTTCTTTTGATGCAGTGCCTGCTTAACACCTCTTCTTGCTTGTTGCTGCCCTGTGCAGCTGCCGCAGTTGTGACCGTAAACCTGCTGGCAGGGCTGCCTGTAGCAATGGGTTGGGAAACTGGCTGGGGTTAAAAATAACCAAAGGAGAAAAAAAAAAAAAAAAGGTATATGGAGGTCTTGCACTTTTGATTGCACTAGTGCATTTAATCCAGATCAGGAAGGGGACAGGCAGATGTGAGAAACTGTTTAATTTGGCACTGTTAGCCAGAAAAGTAGTCTTCGAACTAAGATTTTTATAAACACATTTGTATTTCTGTAAGGGAGATGGGCCCGTGACTCTGCAGGGTTTATCCACATGGTTGGTGTACAGGGCTGAGTAACATTAATCGGAAAACTCTTTATCCTGTTGATGCTCTCTGCTCTGCCATGGAACTGGATTGCAGCAGTATAGAGGTCATGGAGAATAAACTTTTCATTTATAATTAGGACCAATCACAGAACCATAACTAAGCTTCTCCTGATGGGGTTTTTATAAAACATAACAAATCTCCATCTCCAAATTGATGGATTCAAGGGGCTCCACCGGGCACGAGGAGCTGGAGTAGGGGCTGTGCATCATCCTGCCTTGTTAACAAAAGGAAGGTGATTACTACTGATCTGGAGTCATTACTACTTTTCACATTCCTTACAGCAAAGCAAAGCTGACAGGTCCTAATTAGAGCCTGACATCTGTAATAATAAAATATTATTCATCATGAAACAATTTTAAATATCAAAGAATCATTACTGCTAATAGTTTAAAATAGACCTTATTGTCTGTGACAGCCCATGGAATCTGATTTTTTTTTTTTCATTCAGTGTTTTTGATTTTTATAAAAGGAATTTCCCCTGAATTAACACACTGTACAGTCTTTTTAAAAATCATGGTTCTAATCATCTTATTTATAATTCAGCAGCCATCTGCCCTAGCAGGGAATTGGCTTGAATCATACATTAGGGCCTCTCTACTGTTATCTCTCGTGCTTCATTTTTACAAGAAACTATAGGAATTTTAAACCCCAGTAATAAATTTTGAGAGGAAAAATCCTGGCAAAGCAAGGCTTTTTCCTGTTTTTCTACAATTAATATCTACCAAGATAAATAAATGAGACCATCATGGTTTATACTGAAAAGGCTTAGCCTGGCTAGTGTGTGCTGGTGTTTGAGAGGGTTTGTGTTATTTATTTATTTGAAGTCTTATCAGAAACTATAATAAAGACTGCACAATGGCAGCTCTTAACAGCACAGTAGGAACCAGCATGCTCCCACCTGCTTCTCCCCTCTGTAGAGTGGCTCATTCAGAGAGCAGCTATGTGCAATTTATAGCAAACTTCATCTTGAACAAGGAGCCCTATATAACAGATTTCCATGTGTTTGGAATTAAAATGTCAAGGGTAATCTTCTGTCAAAGCAGTGGACTCCCTTGTGTCTATTTCAGGTTTTTAGTGATTTAAAGTCACTTAAAATCTTTCTGAAGTTCCATAAATTGAATGAGACTAAGTCGTTATGATTGACTTGTATATCTGGCTCCTTCCCTCCTCCAAAATACGTGTGGTTTGGAATACTGAACGAATGAACCGATGATAGTAGAGGATTATCTTGACTTTTCTGTTCTGTTTTTTCCCTCCTGCACCAATGGGCGGTTCTGATCTTCTCATCAGCGGCAGGCGCAGCTCCACCATGAGGAAGCAGGTAATAAACATTTCCTTAAGTAACAAAACAGTGGTACGTGTATGTTTGTGTAGAGGAGGATAGATGGAAAACAGGCAAGTGTTGTTATCCTTCCTTCCCTCTCTGCCATGGACCTTTTCAGTCTTGTTCAAGTGGAACTGGTGTCTGCTCTTTCAGTAACTGAAATCAATAAAACACAGATTCACAGCCTTGATTGGTTTTTTTGACAAAATTTAAAAATAATTTTACTCTGTGTTTTGACAGACCTGGAACCAAAAATGCCAAACAGCCTTGAGCTGTCTGGACAGTCATGGTTTATGGGTTTCATGCTGTTGTTTCTTTGTCCCCTTTCCCTTTACTTTCACTGGTATCCCAGAAAAATGCTATTAAACCAGTAACTGCTCGCTTGTTGTGCCTTCTTGTAATAAAGACACAACAGCGATGCTTTGTTTCCCTGGCTGTGGTGGATAATCTGTTACTTTTTAGTACCTGATGAGGTAAAATGTGTTTCTTTTAGATAGAGAGAAACCAAAATATTTCTTGTTGATACTGTAAAGACAAAATTTGGTTTGGGATTTCATTTCATAGTCTGTCTTGGGGTGCTGCTTTGTAGTTTTTAGGATCTCTGTATACTGGAAATTAAGTAAGAGGGCAAACTGGGGTTTTGGTGTGCAGAGTGACACCTCATTTTCTGAGCTTAATTGTTATTCCTTTATTTATGCTCTAAAAATGGTCCTTTCCTATGCTGCAAATGAAGTATGTATGTGTCTTGCCATTTTCACAAGTAGTTTTTGAGGTGTCTCAGAAGCATATTCTGACTTGAGTCTCTGATTTGGAAACCTAAATTAAAAACTAATCTGTTGGCAAACACTGAATCCACAGCTCGCAGTAACCTATATGATATCACTTGCATGTGGTTTTAATGGGGTTTTTTGATTGTGACCTAACAGTTTAAAACATAACTGCTCTGAGAGTTTTAATCTCTGCTGGGGACCCAGAATATGTGATTCTCTGTGAGTTCCTACTGTCGAACTCAAAAATAAGTCTGGGAGCTTATAATGCTGTTTGGATGATTATTAATAAAGCATGTCTTCAGGGGCCAGTTGAGTGGCAGAATGGCTTCTGAAGTATTCTTAATTGGTTGGTGGTGTTCTGTACAGCATATAGTTCTAGTTCTAACTGCCTATGGCTAATTAGTAGAGAAATCATTGTCAGTATATGACCAAGTTCTATGACATTTCAATAAAACAAAAAATCATTAAACCTAAACAAGTTAGGAAAAGTGTTGAACTGGTTTTTTTATATATATCTTTGAGCAGAGGGTTGTCATCTTTTTTAACTGATCCAAATGTGACACTGTAGCATCCTAACAAGTGAGCATTTTGATATAAATTAGAGGCATTGCTGTCCAAAACTACTGTAGAGTAGGCCATACATAAACAGAAACTTGGAAGTTTTAATCACATGGTAATATTAATCACTGGCATCTAACCTTAAGCAAACTGCAGCACTTCTGTTGCTTAGTTGCTCTTCCCCCAAATGGGAGGAAGAACTGCAGACATTGCAGAAATTCAGTTGTCTGAAAAGTAATCTGTGACCCTGTGAAGCAGAGACTAAGGAAGTGTAAAGGCTTGTTTCCATACTGAAAAGTCTCAATTAATGGTGTTTAAGCTGGAAACTGTCAATCTAGAAGATTTTACTGTGTTTGGGCCTTGGACTGATGACAGCGTTTTCCTTGAGCAGGTACCTGTATGGTGCACCTTATTTAATGAATTGTGACCGCAGGGCACTAAACACATGTGGAACTGCATGGAATCAGAATATGGCAGATGAGAGGACAAATTTGCTTGCCTTTTTTTTTCCCCTTCATTTTTACCATCACTCTTCATTCTGACTGCTGCTCCTCTTTAAATTTCTCTTTGCGCAGGACTCCTCACAAGCCATTCCCCTGGTCGTGGAGAGCTGCATACGATTCATTAGCAGACATGGTGAGTTTATGGACAAAAGGTATCCTGTGATATTTCTATAAAATGAACGGTGATGTAGAAGCCTTCTGAAAAATGTTCAGAGTTGCTCGAGAGACGATGCTTGTGCAGAGAAATCCTAGAGACTGCAGTATAAAAAGTCACACTGACTTTTTTGCTGTATTGTTGGTATTGTGTGTGATCACTTTTCCAAATAACTGACCTTGCAAATGTTGTTCTTCCAACAATATCCCTTTGTTTCTTGTAAAATAAGATTCCCATCCTTAGATACCACTTATGCCTCACCTCGCTTAGAGCCCTGAAATGTGGCCTTCACACCAACAATAATCATGCACTTCCTAGAGGAGGAGGAATACTCTTAAGTATTTGAATGTAGGAGGTTAAGTAGTGAATTAATTGCTTGCTTATTGCCGCAGTGAGATGATTTATACCTGTTTTGAAGGTTAACTTCACAGTCTTGAATGCTGTAAAAGATTTTATACGTTTATTGTAATTTGTTTTCATTTTTAATCGATATCATTTGTTAGTAGTATGTGAAACAGCTGTTAATTAACATATGTAGAAAGAGGTTGAATTTATCTTCATTAAACAAGACACAGAGCCAGATAGTAGGTCCCGTTTCATTTTCCTTGTTTAATTACCACTTTAGAAACTATAATCTAGAGTCCCATTCTCATCATCACTTGGAAGAACCAAGTGCTATAATCCTTCATTAAGGCCATACTTGGCATTTGCTGGAAGAAACATTGAAACCATATTGCAATGTGAACCAACACACGACAAATCAGGGCCATCAGGAGATTTCATTTTTTAGACTCATATTCCTGGGTCAGCTTAGATCCCCAATAGAAAGATCTTCCAACAGACTCAACTGATTTCTGCACTGGATATCAGATCATGGTGTAAAGGTACAGTTTGGAGTTAGAAGGAATGTGCTTTTATACAACAAATCTACTTTAGGCAGAAGAAATGATAAAACTGCCCGCCTGACACACTTACACTGCAGGAATGAGTTTTGTTGGAGGTAGCCTGACTGACATTTCTAAATGTTTTGCTGCGTAGGTGTGGGATGAATGTCATTTTCATTCTTGGTTCTCTGCACTTGGGATTGTTTCTTTTCACTGTTCATAGCTGTGTGTCACAGCTACCAGATACAGCCACATACTGCAAAGGTTTCAGTGCGTTGTGATAAAAACAGTTGCAGAAATTGAGAGGAAGAGGCCACAGTTGCAGTCAAGAGAGCTTATTAGTTTATAGCCGTTATTATAAATAAAGCAAAGACATTGCAACATTCCTTGTTTCAGAAAGTGTACAGTTAAAAGGCTTGAGTGAACGGGAGTTGATTTCCCTATGTGAAGCATATACTTTGTTCATTAGTTGATTTGTAACAGTTGTTGCTCATCTTACATGTACCAACAAAATTGTTATGATGGTAGTATATTGGAGCGTCTCGCCTACTTGATCATTGGTTTTAATGACGTTGCTAATGCTTACTTTTTAGCAGGAAAGTCTTAAAGACTATCCTAAAACCCTAGATAGCAAGTCATGCTGGGGTAATTAAATGCTTCCGTTTCAACTGGTTGATTTGCTCTGGGCCTTTGTGGTATCGCTCTTGCAAAATAAACTGCTTCCTTGTATAGTTAGCCATATTTTACTTCTGGCTGGTATACCTTTAGTTTATGACTTTCTCTAGGTTGTAAAATCCTCTGGGGATCCTTCAGGGTAAAAGATAACATGCATGGCTGTTATAACCCAGTTATTCTGTCAGTTTACGAAGAAGGGTTAATATTTTTTCTCCATGTGCTGAGTTCTGTATTTACATATTCTGTATGTGCCTGGACATATAAGGGAAAGGTGGCTTTTAAAACAGTGTATTTTTGCCTGTGTTGCTTATGTTTCCTTTATCATATATGCTGTATCTGATGAAGGTGCCAGCTTATCTTATCTTATTGTTATCAACATCTCTTATTGTGTTACAGGTTTGCAGCATGAAGGAATATTCAGAGTGTCTGGGTCACAAGTTGAAGTGAATGACATAAAAAATGCATTTGAGAGAGGTAAGGAAGATCTATTCCAGTATCTCAGAAATGATTGCCAAATGTATGTGTTTAAATATTCTGAAATGGCCTGTTTTGAATGCAACTTGCTATGTTTTGTCCCTTTAATTTCTGTGTTTCCTAAGTGAGCCTAGCCCAAACACTTCCCCAGTGCTCATTAACCTTGAATACTCAGTTGTTTGGCATTATGCTTTATATCTTGTAGAGTGTCTATACAATAAATACCCTGAATTCAATCTTCTCCCATGTCTGATAGCTTATTGATTATTTGTAACACTAAAGGATATAGAGAATTTCATTATTGGGTGAAACTGCATTTTCCTACCCTCTCCCCCCAGCTCTTTGTGAATAGGCTGGCTGCTAGAGGATGAAATTTTATGTTTTGCATGTTCTTGAGGCACAGCTTGGCTACATTTATTCTAAATATCAGCAAGTGAGAGAGTAAATTTCAAGACACTGTTAACTTGACGTAGCTTTTAATAGATTTGATTTTCTATGTGAAGAACCATTCCATACAAAGGCAAAGAACGGCTGGGAGCCTCCTGACTCATCAGCTTCTAGCTGAGCTGTTCTCCCTAGCAGAGCAGGTTCAGAAGAGCTCGCTCTTCAGGCAGTCCTTGCAGCCGGTCTCCCCAGTCTTGCTTGGGTCACTGAAAACAACAGGGCTTGTGTTAATTCCCTGATTACATCACTCTAAAAGAATATCATGTGTTTCTGTGCTTGCTGTTGGAAGAGATGAGCAGTAATTAATTAGTTATAGCAAGTTTATTTTGCTGTTGGGAAGAGAGAACTTTAATGAGCAACATGTGTGAAATGTGGCATCTAATTTCACCTGTCTTCATCTCCATCTACCTGCAAATTAAAATCCTCAAGAATAGAGGAAGCAGAACTGTGTATCATAGGCTGCAGGTGAAGGCTTGATACCAGAATCAGACCCCTTTTTTACATAAAGGAAATACCAGTCATCTTGGGAAAATAGCCAGTTGTTCCAGCACTAACATGCATAAATAAAAAGGTGGGGTGGGTTTTTTTTGTTTAGGTTTTTTTTTTTCCTTCATCTCACTTGTCTCTGTAAAGCATATGGTGGACAGAACGCACAAAGTTAACAATAATGTCTCTGCAGTTTATTACTTCATCCAGAACCCTTGGTGGCAGTTAATATCAAGGATAATGCTCCTGTTTGTAGTGGCCCATTTATTATCCTGTGTGTTATTAAAATAATAGGCAAGCTTTGGTAATTTCAGTCACATAATGGATATATATAGCTTCAGTTTGAGGATTGCCCCGTCATTAAATCTAATTATATCTGATAGGGAGTTTTCCCTAGGGAACAACTCCTTAAGTGGGCATCTTTTCTTTTGTAATACAGACAAACTGTGGCATATCTGCAGCAACAAATTCTCTGTCCCAGAAACACTCCTCCCCCCCGCCAATTCAACATAAGATGTCTGCATCCTGCCGAGCCAAGTGTATGATGCTCAGTGGCCTCTTGTGTGTCCACTGAATCCACTTTAGCTTCAGTTGTGAGTTTGCGTAAAGACCTGCTCCTGGACTCGTGTAATGTTCACCTCCGTGGTGGATCTGTGGAGTTCACAACCTACCAGAATATCTGGAGTACAGAGCCTGGAAGTGTAGCTACTGCTGTAGGAGCAACACCACCCTCTGTGGGCGTGAGCCAGGCGCTCCGGTGTCAGACTGTAATCTGTTTGATAGAAAGCTGTCCCAGGTCTCCTGGGATTGCTGTCAGAGGCTTCCCTTCTCAGCTGCGATGCACAGGAGAGATCTCTCTCTACCTCATGCTGGTTGTAGTGCAGTTGGAGTAGGTGGGATTAACTTTCTGCTGCATAAATCCTTTTCTCCAGCTGAGGTGCATCCTCCCAGTCTGATACTTTTCTCCAGTATTCTGATTTTTCTTGCCTGCTTTTCTTTGCTTGTCATGAAGGAGAAGATCCATTGGCTGGGGACCAGAATGACCATGACATGGATTCAATAGCAGGAGTTCTGAAGCTCTATTTTCGAGGGTTGGAGCACCCTCTCTTCCCCAAGGATATCTTTCATGATCTGATTGCCTGTGTCAGTAAGTATATAAAGATCTGAAAAAAAATAGGATTAATTTTTCTAATCTCCCACTTTTCGCCCCTCACCCTTTTTCCTGACTCTAAAATAAGTTTTTTTGTGGTTACTTTGGTTGGGTTTGTGTTGCACTGGTATCCTAGTCTTTATTAGCCACAGTCTGGGCAGTTACCTGGTCACAGCCATCCTTATTCCGATAGCAATTTTTTTAGGAATGAGCAAGGAGATAGAAATGAATAAATTTTAAGGGCTGTGTCATGGATTTTTCTGAGACAGTGCTTCGTGACAGGGTTCTTTTAAAACAGAATAAAGCAAAGCCCTCCACTTCTGAAAAATGATCTTTAAGCCCTCTCATCAGAAGGTGTCAGAAATGCCCTCTCAGAAGCAGGGATTGCCAGCAGGGTTTCTTGCCCTGTGTGCTTTCCCTAGCGTGGATAGATACACACTGCCTGTACGTCTGCTGCCATGCTTCTGCATGCTCTCTTTAGCTGGCAAGGTAGTAGTCCTATACCTTTTAGCTTCATAACTATGAGGGGCCATCTACTGACTCCTGTTAAAGAATTTCAATCAAGAGGGCAGTCACAGTCTGGTTGTAAACATTTTTGACAGTTCCTAAAGGTGGTTCTGGTAGGCAGAGGGTTGTTTGTGGGTTTTGTATGTGAACAACCTCATTTTAAATGGCCTGACTATTGCCATGTCCTTCAGAATCGAAGAATGATCCTATTGTCCAAGTATTGAAATGGCTTTTGCGGTGGCAGCCTTTGAAGTAAAGCAGAAGATAACTGCTTCTAAAATGGCTCATGGTTTTCTTCTCCTGATAAATGCATTTACAGAGTTGAATTCACATTATATGAGAAGTAAAATCTGCTTCCAAATAAGTTCTCCCTTCTGAGATGATTTATGCTGCCCACTTATTTCTCAGTAGGCTGCTGCGCACAGAGCTTTTTGCCTCACCCTTTAACTATGTTAATTTTCCTTTGAGTGTTATACAATTTCTTTTTTAAACACCCACCTTTCTAAGCTAACTTGAATGAGCTATTGTGCCAGAACTATTGAAACAGATGACATCCAGTGCTCCCACGCTAGGAAGGAGCTTGCAGTGAAGTTTCACGTGTTCAGGGACCTTCATTGTCAAAGGCTTCACCAGCAGGTTCTGCAGCCTTTGCGTTCCCATGCTGGGCAGCACCGGAGGGTCCAGGAAATGGGCAGACCCTTCCTTCCTCCTGCTGCTGCTCTGCTGGCTGCCCTTCTGAATAGTTTGCACAGGAACCATCACAGTATACTGGTTGCGTTTGGACTCACTGGCAAGTTGTGGGTATGGTGATGTGATGACTCACTGGTGCTCTTTCTTCTTTCAGCAATGGATAATTTACAAGAGAGAGCGCTCCACATCCGGAAGGTGCTTCTGAACCTGCCGAAGACCACTCTGATTGTAATGAGATACCTCTTTGCATTCCTCAATCAGTGAGTATCCTTGAGAGCACCATGGTCCTGCTGTAGGACTTGGTATAAACATGATAAATGACAGAACCAGCCTTGATATTGCTTCATGTGATCTGTGCAACGGTTCAAGGTACAAAGTGCACAGTAGCTTGCTATTGCATCTGCCTTCCTGGGCTTTTCAGCCGTGCCAAAATTCATCCCAATGATAAAAATGGAGTCTCAAAGGAGTTCCAGAAATGAAAGTGAATAAAGTGCTGGTAACCCAAGCCAAAAGTGATACGAAAGAGTCAGAAACTGGGTTCCGCACCAGCAAGGAGCGCTACGTACTGAGTAATATGAGTGGTAGAGAGTGAGTTTATTTTTTTAAAACAGTCCACTGAATCAGGCTTGGCAGCAAGGAGTCAATAGTTTCCTCCAGTAACATGGTCTTGACACCTGAGGTAGCATAAAGGAAAAATGTCCTAACCAGAAGGTTATATATACATTGTCAAAGCCCTTCGAATATCGTTTAGGTGAAAGAGAAATACGACTGTAAGACAATATTTTGACCTGACAGAGACCTGAGGCTTACTGTCTGCTTTTGTAAAGCTCCAGTTCATCAGCTACTTTTGATGAACATCTTATTCCTTACATTAAAATGAGGCAATGTTAGAGTTTGAGGTTTTTCTAAAAGATTTGTATTAAAATGGAGCAGGACATTTACTAAACCTATCCATATATTCAAGTGGTTATTTCTGTTTGGAAAGCAGGGGGGTTGTTTCACAGATGTCACTGCTGGAGTCACTGAAATGTGACTTTCCAGTCTCAGTAGCTTTTAATTATTCCAGGTAGTGATCTAGAAAACCGGGAGTTTCAAGGGGAATTGTATTGGAACTTAGTTTTCTGTTCATTCTTTAATTGGCATCTGAAAGGCTTAAATTGCAGGCTTGGGACAAAATTTAGTGAGGTAAAAATTGTGTTTTAAAAAATGGCACCATATAGAAACTATAAGATTCAGATTTGCTGGGAAATCCTGAAGAAGAGTCTCAAAAAAGGCCCACTTGAGAAGCTCCTGGGCCTTGGAGAAAGGATATAACACTCTGCGCGCTTGACCACATGCACTTAGGCAGAGTGGACCTGATATAACTCTGGTGAGTGTTGGGCTGCAAGTGGGCTATGAAGAACAATAATACAGAGTAATTAAAGACAAAGGTTGATGTCCTCCCCTTGTAAAGTCAGCACCCAGTACTTTTCACATAGTCTCGAGCTTTCAAACTCCATTTGCGGTTTCTATTTCATTTCTCTGTAAATGCCATCAGTATCTCATCTTTTACGCAGACCCAGAACATTCATGTCCCAGCTGATCAGCTTTAAACAGCAGAAAGCCCAGAGCAAACTTTCCCAGATCATCTGTCCTCCAGCAGATGATGGTGATGATAATATTGTTTTCTGCTGTTAACCCTCTTCCCCACTTCTGTTTTGTGCAGCTTATCTCAGTTCAGTGAAGAGAACATGATGGATCCCTACAATTTAGCCATCTGCTTTGGGCCAACACTGATGTCTGTGCCTGAAGGTCATGATCAAGTCTCTTGCCAAGCTCATGTCAATGAATTGATCAAAACCATCATCATCCAACATGAGAACATCTTCCCAGGACCAAGGGAGCTGGAGGGTCCCGTCTATAGCAGAGGTGGAAACACTGAGGATTACTGGTATGATAGATACCTCTGAGGAGAAAATGAATGGGTGGATATTATTTACGGATTAGTATGCTAGAGTCATGTGTTCTGTGTTGTCTAATTCTGGATTTGAGCATCTGGCCCAGCCTTTCAAAAATCTGTTTTATGGAAGAGAAGATGGCTGTGGTATCTCTGGAGAGTCATCAACCTAAAAGAAAGAAGCTGGTAGAAAGTAGCTATTCGGTTGCCAAACCTAGCTCACTTACCTTGAAGGGCAAGGTTGTGTAGGGATTTTCTTGGATGTTCTGGTATGGTAGCTGCCCAAATCAATCTTTTTTTTCCCTCTTCTCTTTTCTTTTTAATCCTGCTTTTGGTTGGGTTTTTTTTGTTGTCGGTTTTTTTTCCTGCTTGTCTTGAGTGCCTTTGCTTCAGATACAGGGGTCACTTGCAGCTGAACCTAGAAAGCTGTGGCATGGTTTAATTTTCAGGGCAGCAGTGATGGTGGGGGAGGGAAGAGGGAGGAATGCAAAATCACCGTTTCCATCCAGCTTAAAGCTCAAGAGGCCCGGCCGCATGTTCAGTCTGAAAGCCACATCTGGAAACAATTCAGCCAGAGCGGCTCCTGTCATCTGGGGTGGAAGGTTGGGGAGTGGGGGAAGGAAAGGAGGTGTTTTCTTTCCTACTGGCCAAGCTGATCTCTCCCTCTGAAAATGAGGAATGTTAAATTGTGTCCTGCTTCTCCCCCCACTCCTTCCCTCCTCTAGTGTCCGAGGAATGCAAGTGATTATTTTCATATACTAAAATAAATACATTTTTTAAATGAAGTCACTCTGGTGACAGAGCTAGCCTTGTTTCCCTGACTTGTTTCAGAGTAGCTTTAACTATCAGCTCGCTCCACGTACGTGCAGTGAGGAGAGGCTCCTCTATACTAACTGCTGTACGCAGAAGACTTGCCAGAGCCCCTTTTGGAAATTATGTTAGTTTTACCCTTCACTCTGATGTTTTTAGCTGATGTTATATGTGAAAGAATTGCAGGGGAAAAAAAATTTAAGAATCTTTATGACCTTAAAGAAACACATTAACTTTGACAAGAGGTTTTGTCCCATAAGGTGAAGGGGATAAAAATGTGAAATGTTCAGTACCCTCAGTGCGGGTGCCACTTCACGTGAGTATGTAGAAGGCAAAATGTCCTGAAAGGTAATACCAATTTTCTGAAGGCATTTGGTTTTTCTTCATTGCCCTTCCTAACCACCCTGACCTGAGACCCTGCGAAGCAGAGCAGGGTAGAAGCAAGCAAGGGAGACAGCTTAAAGCCAGGAAGAAGCATCTGGTTCCCATTCAAGCCTTCTCATAGCCCTGGTATTTAGATAGTTGTTAGTTATTGCCCGTAGGGCTCCTTGCCGCAAAGTGTGCAAGCAGCAGAGTGAATCCTTGTCGTTCAGCTGATTCATCAGGAAATGGAGCCTGCTATGTTTGTAATCGCCCGGTGCCACTTCACTGGGCTGCGTCGTCTTTGTGCCGGGGAACTCGCAGACGGTGCTTTGGCGTGGAGGCTGCCCGGGCTCGGCGCCATGGCTCGTGTGCTCTGCGCCTCCGTGCCTGCGCTCTCGCTGCGAGCGGCACTCGCTTCGAGTCAGCAGCCGCCGAGGAGCTTTGAGATGGCTTGCCTCGGGCAGAGGAGGGTAGGGCAAGGTTCAGAGTTTATGACAAATTCAGGGCTGTGCTGCAGGCATCTTTGAAATACTGCCTTTGAGTCAAGCCTAGGACTGTGCTGCATCTCTCTGTCCGTTTGAGACTGCGCAAAGACAGCGTGGGGAGAGTCCAGGAGTCCTGCGTCCCGGCAAGTGAGACCATCAGAATTGCAGGGAAGAAGATAGCTTATAGATGCTCAACTTGCACTGCACTCCTCTGGCGGTATATGTTGCTTGCACTTTCAGAGCCCTCGGGGTGAAACCCAGCAGCCTAGCACTTCCCACTGCAGCATCCCGGGGCTCACATGACAGAGAGACTGAGTGTGCAGCAAGGACAGTTTTTTTGGTGGAAAGTGCTGTTGGAGGCATGGATAGGAAGAGGCACGTGGTCTTTGTGCAGTATTTGGATCTTTAGCATTGGCTGTACGCGACATTACTTCACAGTCTGTGTGAAACTTTAGCCCTCAATGCTGTGCTCCTCTTGGGACCTCCAGTTGGCTTCAGATTCTTCTGTAAACTTTATTAAGTAGCATAAAGGCTTTGCAAAGGATGGGAAAGGTTGATTCCTGAGGTACTGACTCAGAAGATGGTGGGGCAGCTTCATGTCACGTGGATTAAGCGTAATGAGACGCCAGAATTATTCAAACATTTTACGCCTTCTCCTTTTTCTTTTTTTCTCTTCTTTAAAAGAGTATAGGAGGTAGATTACCAAAGGGAGAGCACTCTACATCCATGCTCACTTTAACCATTGCAAGGCCAAAGCGAGGGATGAAGTTATTACTGTGTGAAGAGAATTAAAAATCACCTTTAATGAGTTTCACTGTCAGAGTGCAGCAAACACGTTTTGTCTTTAGCAACAGCGTCTGGTAAGATGAGGAGCGAGCACTTTTCTTCTTCCAAGATGAGCAGGCAGAGCAGGCAGGGCAGGCAGGCAGCGCTGCCAGCTGGCAGCAGGTCTGTGGAGCTGCTTGGGAGAGGCAATGGATCCTCTTCCAGTTTCCTTTCTGCTCCTGTCCTGAGGGAACTGCTCGTGTAGCTTCTTACAAAAACATAACCTTTCGTTGCCACTTGTTTTCTATTGATTCTTTCAAAGCTTTTCTTCATGCAAAACATAAATGAGTACTCTTGGTGGTTTAGGTGCTCTGTAAATAAAGATTCCAGGCAATTAATCTGGCCATGGGAGTCGTTCAGTGAAATGAATGGGACAATTTAAGGTTGTGATAAAAGGGAAGGAGGGAGATGACAAACTCAGACCTGGAAACATCATTATGAATTGAGAAATAATTTCCCCCAGGAAGTGGTAGCTATCTCATCAGTCATCTAATGAGCTAATTAGAGCAATGGAGAATACAGCCGGGGGAATAATTCTGGCATGGCAGAGAGGAGCTAGACCCAACATGCCACTGTTGTCTAACTTCTAAACATCTCCAGAGGTCCGGGTTATAAGATCTGAAGTTGGACTTTCCTGATCGCATACAAGAAGGTTCACGAAGATCTTCGGTTTGCTCGATCAAGTAAAAACTTAGCTTGATTTTTAGACGCACTGACTTCAGTATATGCAAATGTGTCTGTCACAGTGGAACCTAGATATTGACTTCCGATACGGATGTTCCTAGTTAAGTTATCTTTGATTGTTGTAAATGAGGAAACTCAATTTCTATCAGTGTAAAGCACTGTCTCTATTTCCTTCTGTTGTAGCGAAAGTCCTCATGGAGAGAGAGCCTCAACAGAAGACTCGGTTCAGGATGTTACAGCTGAACACCACACCAGTGATGATGGTATGCAAAGTCTATTAACTCCTTGGTTAACTGTGCAGCCTGCTGTGGGGGAGGCAGAGAAGATAGTGCCTTGCAGTTTAAGTTCAAAGTTAGATCCAAAGTGGGGTTTAAATCAGAATAGTCACTTGAAACACCACATACAGCATTTGATGCCAAAAAGTAAAAACATATAGGATCAACATGAATCTTTAGAAGTTACCTGACTTTTTTTAAAGTATCCCTTCTTTTCAAGGGTATCTCATCTTAGCAGCAGGCCTGGGCACACTCCATGCTTGCATTACTGACTGAGCTCATCTGTACCCTAAAAGGACCCTAGAGTTGGAAGTCATGGGGTAAGCGTAGAGCCAAGGCTGGATATGTTTCAGCGTGTGCTCCCGCTCCCCTCTGCGTGTGCCAGGCACTTCCCCTTTTGGTAGCTTTGGCAAGGGAATTGTGAGTGCTTTAAGCCCCAGTGGTTCTGCTTTAAGGAAGCAAGCAAAATAAAATCAAAAAGTGTTTGTCTTCCACTGAGAGCCAGGTTTTAGGGTAGAGGGTCCTCGTGGCCTCTCTCATTGATAATTTTGGGGTCTTCTCGGGGAAACTGTTCCATTTCTTGTCTGGTCAGTGAAAAGGTGTGCCAACACCAAGAATTTCACAATATTTCCTAAGGAAAACGTGATTCTTTGAGTGTCTGTTGTTGATACTTCCAAAGCCGCCTCCTGCAATGGGGAACAGCTGCATGTGAGCCCCATCCAGAGCAGAGGAGAAGACTACATTGTGAAACGGTGATCCCCAGAATACTGACCAGCATGTAAAGCAGACTGACCAAAACAGGACAGAATATGGTTTTATTCTTGGGTTTTGGCTCCTTGTAATTGTCTAAGCAAGTTCTGCGATGGCTTTACTTGTGATGGCCTCAGCTGTAAAGGTGGGCAGAAGGTAGCATTCCCTTAAAATTAGATGGCATCCTTTCTGAGTTGGTCTTCAGTAATTTGCTCAATAGCCCTACCATGTGCTCTTGTGCTGCTTTTTGCTCTTTGCTCCAGCAGTTGCCTAACAAACCTTTGCCATGGCATTGCTGTGCTCTTGCTGGCTTTGTGGTGTTGACACACCAATAACAAAGTAAACGATGTTGAGCACTGCTAGAAACGCTGGAAAATCAGTTCTCCCTCAGCAAGGTCAAGCACTGTCATGGCGACTCCTCACCAAGGTTGTTGGGAGGAAACACAAAGCCTATGGGAATGAAACATGAGTTCCCTGTCTGTCTTGAACGGAGTGTTCTTTCTGAAAAGTGTAAGCTGCTTAAAAATGCATGAAAACATGTCGGGTTTGAGTTTGTACCTAAAGGAGGAGCAGTTTCATTACTGTAATGAAGGAAAGACTAACTCATCCTGTATCTGTAAAGCCTGGGACTAAAGCCTGCAGGCTGATACACCATGGTGTGTACTTGCATTGTTTCTGTATGGGATTTTTAGGATCGCTTATGTGGCTGAGAAGGTACAATGATGATAAAATGAGCACTTAGAGATTACAGAAGGACAATGTTTTACAGCGTCTGGAACTAGATTGCATGGGGCCCCTGAGCAAGGTAAAATTTGGAGGCATTTTGGATGGAGTTCTGCAACCTACACGGAATATTCCATAGGAAGCATTTGGGAGGGACCATTTGGCACCGAAGCAGAGGAGGGAGCTGGGCCTCTATCTCTTTGAGGGAGCAGCAAGGTCTGGTTAACTGAGGAGTCTCATGTCCTTCTAACTGAGCTGTGCAGTGTCACACCTTGGGCATACTTGTCAGAAGTGCAGCATACAACTCCGTGACTCAATGGGATGGACGTTCTTAGGTTTTTCTCACTCCTCAGTCTTTAGATGTGACCAAGCACTTGCTCCTTTAGCTCTTTTGTGAGGCTGGCACTAGTCCTCCCAAAGTAAAGCTGTCATGCCAGCTGTCTTCATTCAAGGAAGGAATTGGTCTTGGTGTGGGGAGAGAGGTCGTGTGTTGCAGAGTATCCATGTTGTACAGCAAGGCTGACGGCGAACGAGTGAGTGGACACTGTGAGACAGGCATAAGAGGTCAAAAATGCTGAAAGACAAGCAGGTCGTATGTTCGTTAAATTATGAGTGGAAAGATTTTTAAACTGCTGCTTTCCTGCACAGGCTGTCAGACTGGCAGGGGTAATTGTTTGGCTTAGCTGTATTGCTCTTTATTCACACAGCTTTCTTCTCTGAGCATAAGTGTAGTAGGAAAAAGCTACTGGAAATTAGAGTCTAAAATCACTTCTCTGGATGAAAGCCAGAGTCCTAAAAAGCAAATTGGAAACATAAGAAACCTGAGTGCCGCACTCATCTGGAACAATAAACACTTCTTAATGAAACAGATGGAATTTACAAAACCACACTCCCATCCCCTTCATAAATGGAGGGGGACACCAAAAAACAGCATTATCGTTTTTTTAGTGTTATGAAGATGCTGGCTCCAGAGGCAAAACAAGCAAGAGGAAAGAAGGAGCCAAAACCAGATAACCATGTGCTTTGGGGAGTCTGGAGCAAGGCAGCTGTCGCAAGCTGCAAACGTGGGCCAGGCTTTTCTCACCCTTGCAAATCTCTCACTGGTTGCTGAGGGCTGATAACGGGATTCGTGTGAGTCTGACCACAGGCTTACCTGAAATGTGTGATTTGACAGAATTCTGAGCTGTCTGGTTTAGTAATGGAGAAATGAATTGTTGGGGAGGTCTATCTAGCAGATCCTGTTGCTGGTTGCCCTCAGCACTGGGTCACTTCGTGCTTTGTAACTACAGATGCTGCTGGGGCTCTTTGGTGGGGGATGCTTCTGCTCTGCTCTCTCAGACCGGCTGATGGGACGGTGGTACTGCAGCGTCAGCTCACTCAGATGGATTTACGCTATATATTTTCTCAAGCCCAGCTACTACCTTGCCTGCCTATGGTCCACCTTGGAAGACCTAATTCTTGAGCATATGTTCTCCCAAGGAATATTTGTAAAAGCTGTGGCTCCTGTTTGGCTTTCCAGTCCTTTTTGGCTGGCTGTTGCACTGTAGAAGCTTCCCGTGATGCAGAGGAGATTTCAGGACAAAATGGCATATCTTTTCTTGTCCTGGAAGATGAACTGCAAATCTTTTTCTCCAGGAAAAAAACTCAGTTTCCGTGGACTGCTTGGCTGCATTAAAGCTCCTTTAAAGTAATTAGAGGCTGAAGTCCACTGGGGCCATGTGGCTGAGCTCATCTCCATTCCCCTGACGTCTGCTTAGAATTGGGAGCTGGCTTAATATATATTTAGATTCAACCAATGGCAGATTTTTCTAAGTCTTAAAAATAATCCACGTGAATTTCATATTGATTTTCCCGAGTGTCTAAATGCCCATATTGTCCCTTTGTATAATATCGGAGTCCTACAGGAACCCAGATTAGTGGCTGGTTGCAGACACGGCATGGTTGTAGTTTTTCTGTGAGCTTTTCAAGTAGGAGCAGTCAGATTTGGAGCATGTGGTGCAGCTCCAAGCGCAGCACCGCTGTGCTTGGCGTGCACAGTGCAGCCCAGCTGTACGGAGCCCGGGGGAGCCGCTTGCTCTCCTGATTGCTGCACAAACCGCAGTGGTGGAGGCACTGAATGTTTTTGTTAGCTTCCATGACAGTTCGATGAATAGCATGACCTCCCACAGTGCCAGAATCCGGTCTCCTGGGTCAGGTGAACCTCACAGGCAACAGAAATTTCTTTCTCAATAGATGCTTTATTTCTGAAGCAGCTTGGAATCAGAGGATGTTTCCCTCCCTAAATGCTAGTAACAACTCCTGCTTGCCTGCCCAGGAGTTTAATTTAGCTGCCTTTAAGAAAGGTACCATAGGCAGATTTTGGTCTGGAACATACCTTATTGCTACGCAGCTTTGAAATTTTTTTTTTTATTTTAATGAGATACTAATTTTGCCATTGCCACTTCCATCTTTGTACACTTGAATTGCTGTAAGTGGGTTTATGACTTGGAAAATACGAATGCGTCCACCACGTAGAGATTAGGTAAATGCTGAAATTGCAACATCCTCATATTATAGGGGTTCCCCTCTGAATCTTGCTGCTTCAACCCTCTGCTGCCTTAAGAAGCAACACTTTATCCTCTTCCATGCTCTCATCATAAACTGTTTTGTGGTAGGTTTAAACTGTTGAATACTTACCTGAGCCCAAGTGTTTAGTGAATTATTGTTTATTCCCTTCTATCTCCTAGAGTGTGAGCCCATAGAAGCAATAGCGAAGTTCGACTACATTGGCAGGACTGCACGAGAGCTGTCCTTTAAAAAAGGAGCTTCTCTCTTACTCTATCAGCGGGCCTCAGATGACTGGTGGGAGGGACGCCACAATGGAATTGACGGCCTTATTCCTCATCAGTATATCGTCGTTCAAGACACGTATGTTACACTTTAAGCCCATCTGCAAGACGGGCTTGCTTAAAACTCAGGTGTGGAATGGAGTGTTTGTGTCGAGATGTTGACACCAGGTGGGGAGAGTTCACCCTTTGGCCTTCCCTCCAAGAAGGGAGTCCTCTTGAAACAAGCAGAGCTCCGCAGAGGTGTAGGTGTCCACGTATGTGGAGGCGTGATATAAAAATTGTTCTGGTGCTGCCAGCCTGTTAAAGATGCAGAGCTGGGATCTCCAGGTTGCTCACAGAAATCAGGCTCTCTCATTTGAGAAATATGTAATGATTCTTAAGAGAAAGATGCTAGCACAGTATTGTTGTCCTGTATGTTTACATACACAGTGCTGTATTTGAAATTCAGTGCTGTTGGTCCTGTTTTGGTTGTGATTCCCTTCCCTCCTCCTTCCTAGTGAGGATGGTATCTCTGAAAGATCCAGTCCGAAGTCTGAAATAGAAATAAATTCTGAGCCACCGGAAGAAAAAGTGACTGCTAGAGCTGGTGCCAGTTGTCCAAGTGGGGGTCACGTCGCAGATATTTACCTTGCAAACATCAACAAGTAAGAACAGCCTTGCATTATTTTACTTAACTGTAAAGATCTTGGTGATAAGTCCAGTAAAATATTTCCTTCCTTGAAAAAGGTCAACTAATGAGCGCTGCCACCATTTTTCTCTGCTTCCCCCTCTTCTAACTTGCTCACATTTTGCTGTCCTCTCTCTCTTGTCACCAGTGTGGCCAATGCTCATTTAAAATCCCACTGGTTATTCTTCCCTATCTCTGAGGTACCATCTGTTCCCGTTTTCCCAAATATGTCCTATTTTATAAGCTAAGCACACAGAGAAAGGGAGGGGAATAGCAGAATGAGTTCTTGTAATCATGTGTTCCCATTCGTTGTTATGTTCTGTGATTTGTTTTGTCTCGTTTACATTTAACATGTTTTGTTTTATGGGGTGGGGGACAATTTCTTCAGAAACTAGTGTCACATTTTGTGCTAAATGACATACCTTAAGTCCCACCATCTGGCATTGCCCATAACATTCTTTCATTTCTCCAGCACTTCTCACCTTAGGTTACTAACCATATGCTTGCAGTGAAACAACACACCTCCCTGTTGCTCTAACTTTACCTCCTCAACCAGAAATTGTTACTTTAGTAAACACTCAACATAATAAAAAACCTGGGAAATTAAGTTAGTAACAGACTAAGTTTCTTGATCTGTTATTTAATTATTCTAGAGCAGACTTATCTCCCATATTTTTCTGATTATTTCTTTAGTATTAAAAAACCCCACCTCTCTCTATTGTGCAGTGAAGGTATTAATATGATAATTACAGTTTTATGGGAGTGGATATTTTTAACCTTCAGTAAATTTAACAGAATGTAGTCTAGAAAGGCATTAACAGAAATGCATCCTTTTTAAAGGTTTGGACCTGCTAATGTCCTACACAGAGCCTGGTCCTTGGTTTATGGGAGTCAGCAGAGCTCCACTGCTATCTGTGAAGTTATGTTAATCTGCATCAGCTTGGGATCTGGGCTTTCTTTTATGATATTTATTGTCTGAGCCATTGAAGTATGCCATTCTGCCAGTTACGGAAAGATTTGTATAATGAACAGACCTATGTTGGAGCTTCAGCATCTGCTGCTTTTGGTAGTGTTGTATGTAGTGTTTTTAAGAAGCCTGGGTAATGTCCACTCCGGTTTTTTTCCCTTTACTAGGGAACTGATATTTAGCAATAGTAGCATAAGACTCATTTTGTTGTTTTTTCTTTAGGAATGAATCTTCTGACCTATGTGTGAACAGACTTGGGCAAAATTAAATCAGATGGTTTCGCAATGACAGTTGTGCCACCCACTGAATTATTATTTGGATGCCAAAATCCTACTGGAGTTAACACTTTCTTGCAGTTATTCATGGGGCTGGTGCTATATATAAATGGATCCTTCCCTGTATAATGGATGCCAAGCTTCAGACCTATGGCATAAAGTATTCTGCTGCATTGGCCTTCATATGATTTGAATGGAATCGTGCTGTCAGACCGCATGGTGCTGGGGTAGAAACTAAATTGGTTGGACCAGCTCATCCATTTGACATCATCTTTTGGTGTATCTGCAGCCCTACATAGATAATGCCTTGTGGTCCTGCTAAAGCAATGAAAAAGAAACATCTATTACCACCAGCAAATATTGGAAATGATCATTAACCCCAAACTATGGGGTTCTTTGCTTGCCAGTCTCTGAAAATAATAACTTGATGCCTTGGGCCAGGAGCTTAGTAGACTTATACTGTGTCCTCCAGTCAAGAATTGTAGCTCTGCTCTTCTAATGTAATAAAAACAGATCATCAAAACCTGTCGATGGCACAGAGGGTTTTTGTTTTGTTCAAATATAAATTCTTTTCCTCTTGACCAAGTTAATTACGTTCCATCCAAGTTTTTCTGTTTTTGCTATGAATGTGCACAGCTGCCAGAAACTCAGTCTTGTTGTTAGAAGTGTTGAACTGAAATGATTTATAATTTCACTGTTTCACAATGACTTCTAAAATCCTGGGTGTATTTGTAATCTGAGTATCTTTATGTCTCTTCCCATTGTCCTCTGTGTTGTTTTGGGGGGATATCTTCAAATTGCAGCCCGTTATGTGTACCTGCTTGTATTGACTTGTTTTGCTTTTGTGACTGAAGGCAAAGAAAGAAACCAGAGTCAGGCAGCATCAGAAGAGCCTTCCGTCAAAGTGACAGCCATGGACTAGGTAGTTCAATGGCAGAACCAGCCTCCCCAGGAGCCATAGCCGGTTCCAGACCCTCATCTCAGCCCATTATGAGCCAAAGTCTTCCCAAGGAGGTTCCAGATAAATGCTCCATCAGTGGCCATGGCAGCCTCAATTCTATCAGCCGACACTCGTCTCTGAAGAACAGGATAGACAGCCCGCAGATCCGGAAAACTGTGACAGCAGGGAGGTCCAAGAGCTTCAACAACCACCGGCCCATGGACCCCGAAGTTATTGCACAGGTAAATAGGAGTGCTTTGCTTTAAAGATTTGTTTTGGAAACTTAAAGGATGTTGGATACAATGAGTTGTTTTAATGCAAAGTCTGATTTAATCTCATATCCCTTCCCTTCTCTCAATGCAATATTAGCTTACTACACGGCTTGAGTCTAGTCTTTCACCCTTGCTTTGTGTAAGTCACTGAGGCCGCTTTCATGAGCGAAGATAAACAGTAAGGTCCTTCCTCCATAAAAACTTGGCCCTGTTCATTATTCAGAATTTAGTTTCAACAATAAAAACGTCCATTTCAGAAAGTTACACAGATTCCAAAGCTGTCAGCAAAAAATTAAACAATCATAACTTCAAGACTTGAGAGAAGTAAAGTATTTAGCGTCAATTTAACATTCTCCTGTCAGTTGTGCAAACTTGCCTGTGGTTAGACATTGGAAGCATACGGAGTAGTACAGTCAAAATAAAAGCAGGCTGCTGAGTTGTACAGTGCTCACAGTGGCATCTTTATATGCTTACAGCGTTCAGTGTGTGATTAGAAACCAACTTTGAACATAATACTGCTAGTTTTCATTAGTTATTTATTTAGACAAGTGCCTTGAAATGAGGACAGGCTACCGATGCGTATGCAGCTGTGCTTTAACTTTGCAAAGAGCTCTGCTTTTGGGACTGACTCCACACACTGACCAGACGACAAGGAAACAGTCTTCTCAGGTCCCTTCTGTGCAGCTTAAAGGAAAAGGTGTTCTTAGTATTTTTCTTATAGCGTGTCAAAAACTAGCAAAGACTTTTATTGCAGATTCTTCATCTCTATGCATATTCTCTGCATCTCTATACACAAAGATCTGTCCCGTCCCTGTGTCTGGGACTATATGCTGCCACAGGAGTGACTGGTGGTCACAAAAACGCAAGTGGTGTCTTTGCATCCATCCATCTGCGGTTTCACAAGTAGAACAGAAAACAATCGAAAGTCAGATTTCGATTGGAACAACTGACAGCTGTTAATGGGGTGAATGATGTAAATGTTATAGATTTCCCTCTTCCATGAAGGATCTTCCCTTTCTCCCACTCCAAGCTCTTAGATGTGCCTGCACATGTATGTTGCCTATACCAACTGTTTTCAGTATGCAATGGATCTATCTAAAGCCAAGGAATGCTTGGGTCTCGGATTACAAAGCCAGCCCTGGGAGACCTGACGACTTTGCCTGGTTCAGGAGTCTGTAGGTTTCTAAGGACCTGGGGGAAGATATGTGAAAATTATCATTTTTATTGACAAAATAGCAACGCGAAGTAATAAATAAGGTCCAAATAAAGATCTGATATCTGTTCTGATGGAAAGTTGTATTTTGCGGTTATGATATCTTCAGCTCATTTGTTACAGTGGAATTGTAATATATGGTTCTTGTTGTCTTCATATTTCATTGTCCTTCCAAGACTTTGGTTGACATAAATTAGTTTTTTTGTTTTTTCAATTAAGCTCTAACTGAAGTTGTTCTGTCTTCTCTTCCTGCCAGAACTTTAACTCCATTGTTTTCACTGGAGAAGAGTCTGGGGAGAAAAAGAAAAGGGCGGGGGGGAAGAAAAGGGAGCGGGGCGGGAAGCTGTGTTAAATTAGTGTTTCTCTTTGCCCTGTAGTATCTGTTCAAACACCATGTAATAATCATCCTGCATTTTACATATTTTCCCTAACTTCATAAGTAAAATCTGCCTGGCCTCAAGATAGACTCGGAGGTGTCAGATTACTGTCTCTGGTTTCTTCCACCATTCCTTGACTGATTTACCTTCCCCACCCCCTGAAAAACCTCTAAGGAAGCTAAAAAGCTGTAGCCAAACTGTGAGTCACAGAAAGGCTGAGCTTTTCTGCTCTCCAGTGAATTCTGTGCACCAGTGGGCTCCACAGCACGGGCTGTAGCAGACATGTAGGTCCTGCTACAGCTGTGAACAAAAAAACCCCCCTCTTTTTTATCTCAAAGTTCTCTTTATTTTTTAATTATTGTAATATTTTATAAGAGGAAGGAGAAGTGCCAACTTGAATTTCTATATATGTTTCTGATATCTTTTGTGTTCTCTAAAACATGAAAATTTTGAGTCCCGTGTAATACCTTTCTGGGAAGGGAAGACTACTCAGACAGCAGGAAAACCAGTGAGGCAGCAAGAGCACACAAGGATTTCAGCATTCGGTGTGTGGCCCTCCAGCCAGTGTCAAAATGATCAATCCTTTCTTCAAGAATTTACTCTTCTGAATCTCACGTGCCAAATAAAGTACAAGAATGGATCCTAATACTTTGAATCACGTGCTTTTCTCCTCGTTGCTGCATTTGGGGATTGTAGTCATCTTTGAAGTCCAAGCAGCATCAGGACCAGTAAAGGACCAGATTAGCATCGAGAAAGTGCTAGCAATTATTTTGTTCCCTGTTGATGGAAAATATTAGTGCTTATTGGCTTCAGTATATAATGCTGCGTAGTTTGGCATGGGTTTCACTTTGACACCTGAAGGTCCCCAACCCGCCGGTTGATTCGAGTGTTGGTGTTTACAGGCTAAAACCAGATGCGTCGTTCTTAAAGACTGACTTTTATCTCCATATTTATGTGCCTGAGTTCTGTTACTCACTTGGTTTCTCTTTTGTCTTTGCAGGATATTGAAGCTACTATGAACTCTGCTCTGAACGAGCTGCGGGAGCTGGAAAGGCAAAGCAGCGTAAAGCACACACCAGATGTTGTCCTCGACACCCTGGAGCCTTTGAAAACATCTCCAGTGGTGGCCCCCACCTCAGAACCTTCCAGCCCTCTGCACACTCAGATCCTCAAGGACACTGAACCAGCTTTCCAGCGCAGCGCTAGCACAGCTGGCGACATACCATGCACCTTCAGGCCAGTGAAGTCGGTCAAAATGGCCACCCAGGTGAAACCTCCGGCAACTCGGCCGAAGCCTACAGTTTTCCCCAAAACAAACGCCACGAGCCCTGGTGTTGCCTCCTCTGCATCTCAGCAGCCTACTGACAAGTCCTGTACTGTCTGATAAACTTGATGCTGCTCTGTGGATATAACTGTATTGTTTCAGATGAAGAGACTCTGTTAAAGACATTAAAATTCCTATTTAACTAATTTTTGAACTTCTGCTGAAGGTTAGTTGTGAACTGCTACTTACTGCTGGGAGCACTTCCTGGGAGTAGTAACAACCTCGTCCCATATACCCGTATCAGTGATGTTCGTAAGGCAAAACAGTTCACGCCACACTTAGGAAATCCAATATCGGGTCACTGTGAAGCTGAGGAGGAAAACACACAAAAAGCAATGAGTTGGATCTTGGTTTCTAGTTGATGCCTTGTTCAAGTGTTTGGCCACTGAAAGAAATATTTAGTGGCATCATGTTTTGAATACTGGTGTAGTGACTTCTATATTCTGTGTTTCATTTATCACAGGGAAACAATAGGATAGATTTTAGTCTATTGCATGTTTTGGTGCCACTGGTTACGTGGAGCTTGGACATGCCTGTTTCTTGTGCATTATTATTATTATTACGTCGCCCGCTGGTGCCACGGTGGTTAAGGGTCTGTCTCGACTTCCATCACATCCTCTGGTTTTGTTTGTTTGCTCCCCCATTCCTCCCCCCAGGGCCAAAGCTCTTGGCCATCCAGCCTCATCCTTTAGTCGACACTTGTCATGAAAAATAGTTTACTCTGGAACACTCTTAGATTTTGTGGAGTTATATGTAATATGTGTCTGTGCAAATATAAACAAACATGTTCCTGAGGTTTAGGAGCATAAGAAAGAGCCCAGTTGTTGCTTATGGACAATCTAGCTGTTTTCCCCCTTTGCTCTCCCATATTTAAAAACAGCTTTATTGTTTTTCAGTGTAATTTTCAGCCCATAGGCTATGATGTGGTGTGTGGTCTCGGGAGACTGAATGTAAAAACAAGTTAACTTTTGAAAACTAAGCGTACTCTGATGGGAGTTCATTTACTAACGCACACGTTCTTGTTTTGATCATGTATCAAGATGGATCCTTACCAAAATCCCAGTTAAAAGCACTGTAAAAACTTCAATCAGAAGTTCTCAAGCTTTGTATCTTCTCCCTCTTTCTGGTTGCAAATGCTTCGGTCGGTGGCTGTGACCGCTGTGAACTGCTTTAGGGATCTCTGCTCTTATAGAGCGGTGTAGGAAACGCTGCTGGGGACGGCGACGTGACAGCATGCAGCTTCTGGAGTGGCTTCCCTACGTGTTCGTTGGTAGACTGGCATGCCTCCGTAGGACTCTGCAGACATGTGAATGAATTCTTAGTACTTGTATTTATATGGTAGGCAGCAAATGCTTCAGCCGCTAGCAGGCTGCATGAACTCTTTTGTACTCTACTGAGAATTTTCCACAATGCTAACATTTATTTAATTTAAAAAAAAAAAAGGCATGTGCCACTTACAACGGTAAAGAAGATCTCGCAGTCCTGCAAGAGAGGAGACTCTGGCTGACCCTCAGTTCACCTTGTTCCCAAACTTTTCTGGGATTTAAAAAAAAGCTGCACATCTTATGGTTTCATCAAATAAATTCAGGCAAGGACAAGATAAGAAAAGTAATTTTTCTCTCCCATTTAGCTGAGTTTCTTTTAAATTTGTGGGTTTCTCACACAAGGCTTCCTTGTGACTGCAATGTCGTTTTAATCGGCACTTAGTAATTAAAGAAGAAGAAACAAAACTTGCATTTCTAAGAACAGTTTCCGAAATGTACTTTTCTGATTCATTTAGGATGTTACCTGGAGAAATGAACAGGGTTTTACTGTGTCCCTGTCCATCCCCACACGCACACCCCCATCTCTACAGATGTGTTATATCCATATTAATGATGGTTTTTAAAAAGACCAGCTTTCTCTGTGCCCTAAATTAAGAACATCTGAAAATTGGGGAACACCGGAAAGATTTCAGTGAGAACACTCCTTATTATTCTTTTTTCCTTAGCTGATCTGTAGCAGCAGTTCCCCTTGGGAAGCACCGCGGTACGTGTGTGACTGTCACTGGACCTTACCCTGTTCCTTTTGCAGGGGAAGATCCCCAACAGTGCGACCAGCGACCTTTGCTCTCAGGTTCTGATGGACTTCTACCACCAAGGAATCACTTGTTCTTTTGGGGAAAAATAGAATTAAACTTGTAATTTTTTGCTCAGGCAGAACTTTCTGGCATTTACTTTTAAGTAGGGAGTTTTTTGTTTTCTTTTCTTTTTGGTCATGAACGACCAAAGTTAATCTGTGTCAAGAGCAGGATCTCTGTAAATTTACTTCGACTCATTTGTAATGCCTTATTTTCTTTATATTTTTATGCCTAGCATTCATGTTTCTAAGAATAAGTGTCCAGCCATGCACAGCACATTTGGAGGAGATGCTCTTTTCTATCTTCGAGGTCTGAAGTATGAATGGAAATTAAGAGATAAAAACCCCCCAAGATTTCAGGTTACTGTAACAGCAACTGTCTGTATATGAAATTACTGTGTTTATCTCTAGCATCCACAGCTCTGGGACAATCCTACTGTCAAGGGGAATATGCTTAGCAGGATAACCTGTATATTGAGCAACTCAACTGGAATTTTGGTGTGCACTGTGATTGACACTTATACTTACAGCAAGCAATATGGCAGGCTGAAGATCGTCCTTCCTCTTCCACGTGCTCTGGGTCTGGCCAGCCAGCAGAAAATTCACACACGCACACACACACGCGGGAGAATAAAAAAAAAAAAAAAGGAAACTTTTAGCTTGTCTGCTTCACTCTGTGAACATACAAGGCTGAGAGAACATTTGCCACAAGTGTTTTATGACCAGTCATTGCAGGAGAGGTGGGAAGGAGAAACTGGAAATGTCGGCACTGCTCCCTGCAAAACCAGTGGGCATCTTGTAGAAGAGACCAATGTAGAGTGGACAAGTACGACACAGTGGTTTGCTTGGGGAGGTATCAATGTTACTTCATATCTTCATATTCAGAAGAAATATTAGCTCTTCCATGGAAATTCTCTTTCATGACTTTTATGTAATGTTTGTGTCAAATATAAAGACAAGAAGTGTTTGATAACTGGAATAACATATGTCTGTTTGATAGTGCTTTGTATGAACAAAGGATTCTTGTTCATCAGATGTTGGATTGCAATAATCCAAAGCAAAACTTTTAAAATAAAATACAATTTTAGGTGATCAGTCTTAATAGTTTCTGAAGCTCTAACCTTTTATGTTTTATTTCCCTAGTTGGGAATTGAGCAGTGTGCTTTAACAATTGCTAAATTTCTGCCTCTCTAAGGTAATCCAAAGGCTCGCAGTTTATAACTTGTAAATTTGTTCTTCATGTCAAAGCAGGGACATGACCCAAATCTCTCACTTTATCTGTACTGGATATTTTGTTGCAATGAAAGTGATTAAATAATTAGAGTGCACTGTGACAGCAGAAAAAAATTGTTGTATATGTATGTATTTTGATACCTGTTCAAAAAGAGTCTTTGGGTTTCCTGTGATGAATACCTCATATGTTGGGTTTTGGGAGTTTTTGTTGATTTTTTTTTTTCTTTTTTCTTTTTTCTTTTTTTTTTTTTTAAGGCAAGATTGTTCTTGCACAAAAGTAGGTTAAGGTAACCGAGTTCTCATAAATTTATTTACTGAATCAAAACACTTCAGAGTTTGGCAAGAAATTCCATCTGTTATAGTTCCCCACCTTGCACTTGGTACAGGGTGAGCAGTCACTCGGCTGTTCGCCTGCGCGCTTGGAAGAGCTCTAGCAATATTAAGACAAAAGAGGTCGTTGCAGATGGAGTTTGCTGCCTTATTTCTCTTCTTCTGTGTGTCAAAACCTCAAATTCAGTTGAACATTGTATAGGTTTGGGGATTTGTTAAGCATTTGAGAGATGTACTTCAATAGAAATAAATGTCTCTAGTTAGCACTTCAGGTCCTTTACATACATGTACCTGATAGACTGGAATGCTCTGTCGCCTGATGAAATACGTATTGAGGGAACACTTAAAGGAGATTATGCTCTCAGCAGGGCATAGCTTGCTAGTAAGGCAACAGTAACGATGGAAAAATACCCATCGAGACAATTTGTCTGGTCGACCTGGTAAGACCTTGAGCCGTCTGGCCCCTCTCCAGCACATCGGTGAGCCCAGGCTTGAGGTTAAGCACGGGAGCAGCCTCTGCCCGTTACCACTCCGAGTTCGAGCGCGTGGTGCTGGCGTGGTGGGCTGAGTCAGGGTTACTTGCGCTTGGCAGGATCGAGCCCTGACTGTAGAGGGGATGTGCTGCAGAGTATAAATACATTTACTCACTGG
Organism: Haliaeetus albicilla; assembly: GCF_947461875.1. Taxonomy (NCBI): domain Eukaryota; kingdom Metazoa; phylum Chordata; class Aves; order Accipitriformes; family Accipitridae; genus Haliaeetus; species Haliaeetus albicilla. The sequence goes on along the minus strand of NC_091508.1, from coordinate 2,537,456 downwards.
CCTATGAACCACAAGCTAGGAAAACTGCTTTAAAAAAAAAAAACAAACTAAAAGGAAAACAGAAGCATTTGGGCACTCCCATCACTAATGAGCCTATCCAGAACAGAAAATTAGTTTTAACAAGCTGGGGATTTATTTATTTTGAGATTTTTTAGTTTTCACAAAAATAATGAGCCTTTTTGTGGGCTTATCTGGCCTTGGCTAACATCCCACAAATGCAGTTATAGACATAAGGCTGTTTCTTTAGCGGACCGGTAGCACTAGAGGCCTTCGCAGAAGGGAGCGATGTTCTCTCGTGGGTGAACGTCGTTCCCTGCAGGTTGCTTCCAGCCTCCGGGTCTGGTAAAATGCCGAGCACTTACTGGTGCTCTGGACTGAACTTTGGGGTTTGAGCTTACATATCACTTTTGAAGATAATCCTCTCTCCGGATCAGCTTTCTGCTTGTCTCTGTGTGTGTGTGACAACCTGGTACTTGAAAAAAAAAAAAAAAAAAAACAAAACTTGACCCACTGCCTTGTGCCCGCCGAGGCTCCGACGGGGCCGGGATGGTCCGGCGGCTGCGTCACGCACAAGCGGCAGCGGCTGCAGGGGCGGTTTTGATCGCTCACCTCTGCCTCTGCTGACTGCCCCGCCAGAAGGCAGATGAATTCTTTTCCAGGCTTGGTTCTAGGAGTCTATTTTGGTAGATCTAGAGATGCCAAAACAGCCATTCAAGGCCTGGAAAATGTAAGGTTTTGGGTTTGGGTTGTGGTTGGGTTTTTTTCCTATTACATTTTGTGCTTCCTATTACGTAGTTTGAGACAAGAGAGTGTTGTTTTTCAGTGATGGGCCAAAAAGAGGTAAAGGTGGAGAGGGAGGGCAGCTCCCTACTGTATTAATACTTGATATACCAAGCTTCATACAGGGTAAATATTTAGCAGTTTGCAATGGAAATAATAGATGGACCCTTCCTTTTAAAGGCACTATAGTAACCTTACTTCTGAAGCGGACTTCACCAGCCTTTCTCTCCAGGCAGAGTCCTGTAATTTGAATAACTGAAGTCCAATGGGATTGGACTCGTGAGTGTGCCAAACTGCTGGAGCAATACTTGTGAGCAGCAGGTTCTTCAAAAGACCAGCTCTATGTAGCCAAAATAGGGCAATTATTGAAAACCATCTCTGACGCATTTTAAAGGATCGCAGTGATGTCATGGTTCTGCTGTAACGTAGGAAAGTTCAGTCGCAAAGTCTAGAAATCTTTGTTTTCTCTGTTGGTCTGAAACCTCAGTCCTGCAATAGTGGGCTCGAGCTCGTATGGTGCGTTGGGTTTTGGGTTTTTATTAACAGCAGTTGTTTAATGGTGGGATGGAATGTTCTTGCTAAAACGGTTTCCATTGTTTCATGTCTTCTACACCAATATATATATGGTGTATATATTAAACTGTGTAAAATTGTACTTTGTATATATAACTCTGTACAATATGGAGGTACATCCTTTTTTTCCTTTTGGTACAGTATTGTACAGTATTAGGAGTATATGTGTTGGAAATGTTAAATCCATACTGGGGCAACAAAATGTATCCATTGTCATTAGCAATAGTTTTGGAGAAATAAATGTTTTGGGTATGGTGGAAATACTGACCTGTGGAGACCCGTACGTGATGTACAGAGCGAGCGCATCTGTGTGAGAGAGCGTGTGTGTCTGCGAGCGTGGGTGCCTGTGTTTGAATGAGGGAGAGGATGAGCATCTCCTGTGGGTGCCTTCCTCGGCAGGCAGCACCAGCTTTGGGAAGTGCAGGGAATCCTTGGGAATTTTCTTTGAGCAGCGACTGGCACCGGTAAGTAGGTGAGGAAGAATCTGCAGGATGCAGAAATGCACAGTGTCATTCACAGGCACTGGGATGCTTGATTGCAGTGGGGAAGGAGACAGTGGTCCATAGCATGGCGATAAGGAGGATCTGAAAAATAAGTGACTCAACTGTGGTGCTTTGAACCGCACCAGCCGCAGTCAGAGCCCCGTGTTTCCCCACCCTTGGCTTGCACATACCTACCAGTAATAACAGGATTCAGTAGAGCACAAACTTCCCTTGCAATGACCTGATTTAAAAATGCTTAATCTTCATCATTTTCCTGGAGAGGATGGGTCTCCAACTGTCTCAGGGAAAGAGGATTTAAGATTGAGATTATGGGTTGAATCGTTATTATTACTGGCTTTCTCCATCTCAGTTTTTCAGTATGCCTTTTTCAGAGCACGGTGGGGAAACGGTTTCAGGGTTTTGTCATTTTGGATTCTCTTTGTTTAGGTTTCAAGGAATTAATTATTTACGGTGAGGTTTCACGTTTAACCGAGCCATTTTGTTCTGTGCTGGAAGTCAGCTGGGGACAACCCAACCCCACAGCCCCTGGGCTGAGCTCCTGCGGGAACGGAGCATCCCTGTGCTCCCCGGGGACCAGGGCGAGGAGGGGGCTCGGGCAGCCGCTCCCCCCGCGCTGGTGATGGCCCACGTCTCCTCTAAAAGCAGCTGGTGTAAGGGTTCAAGAGCTGCAAAGCTGGGATGCTTTTACTCATTAGTTTAGTAGCTCAAATCACAGCAGCCTAAATGGTAATGCCTTAAAGCAGGCTGGGCACCCGCGGTGGGCAAGGCAGCAACTGCTCTGTGGTATCTGCCTCTCGTGTCTCAAATTGCTGCTGCAGAAGCTTGTTTTGCTGAAAAAAAACAGTTTTCTGCAGAGTGCAGGTCTACTTTGCAGCAAGGTGGGACGGACCTGTGCCTCTAATACACAAAGTAAGTTATTTTTTTTTAACCTGGGGACTGCACTTTGAGGTCGTCATGGTGCTTTTGTTGCTGCCTTTGCAGATGCGCCTTTGCCACCCCAGCGCCTGGTCCTGCTGCGGGGCGGCTGGCAGGGGTTTAAGCAAACTCCGGCTGCGCAGGGTGGGAGAGTCCTGCCCGGCATCCGTGTTAAACTGAAACTGCAGCGCAGACCCTGAAACCGGACCATGGCTTGTGCAGCCAAGCACCCACCTTGGCTGGCCCAAGGCTGGCCCCAGCGCTGCCCGCCGGGGCTCTGCCTCCTCCGGGATCGGCCAAAGAGGCCAGGTGAGCCGGGAGCTGTCCTCCGCAAACTGGCAGCTGGGGTGAATCCTGCTTCCCTTCCATCTGAGTGAATCTTCAATTAGTGTCCATTGATTTCTGGGGGACGCAGGTGGCTTCTGGCATGTTGGTTGTTGGGGTTTTTTAAAGCATGAAATAGGAGTCAGAAAGGTAACGGGGTGACACATATAACAAATTACTTTTTATTTTCCGTTAGTCGCTGCAGTCCAACAGCACAGAGGAGGACACTGTAATTAATCCCTTAAACCCTTCCGACCGCATCATTTCTTCCAAACTGCGGCTAGGTCTGACCCTCTCCTCGCAAACCTCTTGTTACGTTTGGTTTTAACAGATAAAGAAACACGGCGGTAAGGGATGGGAGGATTCGGCCACTTGTGAAGGGGCGGTGAGGGTGGGAAAGGTGATGCTCCGGGCAGGACCGTGGGATCGGGATGTGAAGAGATGGGACATGCGGCGAGGCCGCACCTGGGTCCTGCTTTGCTTTGCTTTGCTTTTTTTTGGTTGGGACAAACCGTGCTGCAGGCAAAAGTCAACCTGGGTGTGCAGCAACCTTGCACGCAACCGAGTGTGCAACCGGGCGTGCAACGGGGTGCGTAACGCAGCGTGCAGCCGGGTGCTCAGCGGGTGCCCCCGGCACAGGGGGTCCCTGGGGCTGCGGTCTCTCCTGGACGTGTCCCACACTCCGCGTGTGCCGAGGAACTGGTTTTTGTCGCAGGGACGGTGTGGGGACAGCAGCGGGGCCGTGGCTTTCCCCTGCCCCTGGTTGCGCCCCAGTTTTGTGTCCCAAGCCCCCCCAAGGACAAGGTGCCTGCTGTAGGCACAGCACGCTGCTTGGCCTTTATTTTTTAGGCTTTGCTGCCACCAGCTGGAACAATTATTTTTATTACAAATTTGGTTTCGAGGCGGTGGTTTTGCTCTCCCAGCCGGTGCAAAACGGGCACACGGGTCCCACGCAGGATTTGTCTCCCGTGGGCTCTCGCCGCAGGTTTGGTGCTGAGTGTGACTGACTGGTTTCTGGCGATGGACGTGAACGGTCTGAGCGGGTCAGATGGGATCTGGGTGTCAGCCTTGAGACAGAGAGGATAAAATCTGCTGTTGGGGCAACCAGGGAAAGGAAATAAGCTAGGGAATGTAAAAGGAGACCAAAAGAAGGGAAAAGGGGTCTGAAAGGAGCTGGGCTCTATTTCAGGGCAAAACCCAGCGGGTGAGTTCCTGGGGTTGGACTGGGATCTCCCACCGAGGCTGAACCTGAAGGTGCGACCAGCCAGGAGGGCTGCTGGGGTAACTGGGATGTCCTGGAGTCCCTGGGCTCCAAGGGCTGGCACCATCCTGGCATCAAGGCATGTTGGTTTCCCTTTTGGGAATTTTTATGGAGAACTGCGTGAAAAGACTTGCAGCACAACCTGAAAGTAATCTTTTTTGGGGTGTTATAAAATATTTTGATTATTTCCTTCCTGTCTGTCTTTACCCCGCACCAGCCCAAACCTGCTTGCCCATCAGTGAAAGCTGAAGCAACACATACAGGTCAGAAGTCTCAGAAAAATGCCTGAGTCTGGGTTTTCTGCCTTTAAAAATCTTTGTTTCAGTTTCTTCTTGCAGTAGACAGCTGAGTTGCAGAACGGCCCCTTTCCACCATCCCTGGACGGGCTCCTTGGGCTCCCAGGGCTCCTGTGCAGGAGCTGAATTTGCAGAGCCGCAGCAGGTGAGCATGTGGTACACGATGCACCGTTGCATCCACAGCAGCTCCTTGCCTTTGGGCAGCTCTAGGAAAAAGCTGGGATTTCCCTCCAGAAGTTTTACTTGCCTCTCTTCCTTGCATTAACTGCTCTTATCTATGATTTCAGTGGTGGTCAGAGACGAGAAACGAGATGCATTTTTTTTTTCTGCCTGGGGAAAGTCTTCTCAAGCATCCCCAGTTCTACTCGACAATCTTTTTGTCTGGTGAGGGAGGGATACCGCAAAGCAGCCCAGCCAGCACGTACCCACGCGGGATCCTGCACCCACAGCACGTGAGCTTGGCCAGTGCTGTGTGGAGAGATTAATGGTCCCATTTGGAGAGGACAAGCACAGCCTGAAGGACACAAGTTACCACACGCATAGAAAATAAGGCTGGAAATGACTTCAAGAAGTCACCCTGTCCCTTTCTCTTCCTGTTAGCTGAGCTGCAGCAAAATGACTTTAATCAAAGTGATTAAAAGTTTCACTTGGTTAGACTTACGTCACGCCGCTTCCGCAGCTGCAGACTATCATGAACTCTGCTACCGGCACCAGCCTGAGCCGCCCCTTCGATAAGCTCAGGGCAAGGGCCAGCCCGTGCCCTGCAGTTTGGCAGCTGAGCAGCTCTCTGGCAGGTTTCTCAAGCAGACTCGCACGTGGCTGGGAAGTGAAGCTCAGCAGTAATTAGCAAACTATAGGCGCAGAGTTTGTGTGCAGGCTGGTGAAGTGTCATATCAATTTTCGGATGCACCACACACTGATGTACTCGCATACCTTTGCAGGCTTCGTTTTGTGAGGACAGGGCCCTCAGACACACATCCACACCAGCCTGAAATAATTCCAGCCGGTGAGACCCTGGCTGCTGGTGCTGAGGCTGGGCAAGGCGAGGCGTGGGTGTCTCTGAGCCAGAAAGCAAGCAGGAAGCGTGAGCAGCCCCGCTCTGCCCTGTGCAGGCAGCAGGGGTGTGCTCTGAGCACCCTGCACCCCGCACCCCGCATCCCACCCTGCATCCCACATCCCACCATGCATCCCACCCTGCTCTGCATCCCACGTCTCACCCTGCATCCTGCTCTGCATCCACCCTGCGTCCCACAACCCATCCTGCCTCCTGCATCCCACCCTGCACCCTGTTCTGCCTCCTGCATCCCACTTCCCACCCTGCACCCTGCTCTGCCTCCCACATCCCGCCTTGCTTCCTGCATCCCACATCCCACCCTGCCCTGCATCCCACTTCCCACCCTGCACCCTGCTCTGCCTCCCACATCCCGCCTTGCTTCCTGCATCCCACCCTGCATCCCACATCCCACCCTGCCCTGCATCCCACTTCCCACCCTGCACCCTGCTCTGCCTCCTACATCCCACCCTGCTTCCCGCATCCCACCCCGCACCCTGTTCTGCATCCCATCTGCCAGCTGCCGGCCGGCGCTGTGAACCCCTGCCTGCTCTCCCTGCTGCCTCTCGCCCTGGCAGGGCTGGGTGCCGAGGATTTGGGGCTGGTTCTGGTCCCTCTCTGGAGACATCCCATGGAGGGACCACTGTAGCTCCAGGTTCCCGGTGGGGCTGTGCCGTGGCCCTGCCATGAGCATCACGGGGTGCTGCCCACTGACAGCGTGGGATAGACGGCATCCGTGTTCATGTGGGGAACAGCGATGCTCAGCCCCGACACAGCCACCTTCACTTTTTCTCACTGAGATGCGAAATCCTTGATCTACCTGATCGATCTGAATCACCGCGTGACTCCTGGTGAGAGCGATGCTGGAGGTGCAGCTCGGGAGCGGCTGTCGCTGGAGCCGGGAAATGCCCCAAAATCTCCCCTCTGCCCCTTGCTCACCTCTGAAACCCTCTGGAAGCGTTTGTAAGTGCCGGGGCTGGGCCGGATCCATTGCTTCACAGGGATGGGGGATGGGTTTGCGGCTGGGGAAAGGATCAGGGCTCTTTATTCGATTTACACCTGCTTCCTCCCTCCTTTTCTGCGCTTTATTATGAGCAGTTTTACCTGCTCGAGGGCTGCCCCCGGGGATGGGGAGCTGCAGTTCTGCAGGAGCCATCCCTGCAGCTACAGGGATGCAGGAAAGCTCTGGGACCTGTAACTCCTGCACAGCAGCTCTCGGAGACGGACAGCTTGAGCTAAACCACCTCGGCCCTGGCATGGCTTGTGAGGAGCCATCCGGAGCAGGCGGTGGCTCTGTAAAGCAGGACAGCGGCAGCAGCTCATTGCAAATGCATCCCGACGTGCGATGCTGCATCCCATGCCAGGGACAGCCAGGGCCGAGCACTGACCCCGCACACGGCGGGTGCTCGCCATGGCTAACGAAGGCTGCCGCAGCCCCTGGATGCAGATCCCGAGCTGACTTTGCTTCCCGACTCCCGACTCCCCGTCCCAGGCAGGGCTGCGTGGTGGCTGGTGCTCAGCACCGTTTGCTGTTACCGGAGTCCATCCCAGGCCTGGCCGCTGAGCCGGCGGAGCGGCTGCGGAGCCCAGCACGCCTGGGGATGGCTGCAATTCTGGGAATTTTTTTCTCGAGCAGGAAGCTGAAGCATTTCCTCCTCCAGCCGCAGCTGATGCTTGCAGAGCGGGTTTTGCAATCCCATAGGTTTCTGTTCTCGGGGCGGGGAGGCGCCTCTCGCCACCTTGCAGCTCGGCAGTTTGTTTGCTCGTATTTTTTTTTTTTAATGCATCTGTCAGTGCTTCGCTGCCAGCCCTGACAGGTCCCAGCGACAGGGTGGTTTTTGGCAGCACTAACAGCTCCGTCCATGCGCGGCCCTTCGTGTGGTGTTGCCCGCTCGGTGCTGGCGAGGTAGGAGGCTGGCGGCTGCTGGCCAAGGACTATGTCCCACGGCCGGCTTTTTTTCCCCGTGCATTGCCAGGCCAGGACGGATAAACGCCGGGGTTTGGTGGTGGGGCTGGAGGAGGCCAGCAGCCCCCCGGGGGTGACCCGTGTGCTTTCCCCCCCTTCCCGCAGCGGCGCTGCTGGAGATGCAGAGCACCCCAAACTACCTCTGGAGCACCGAGGACCTCCTGGGCCAGGGTGCCACGGCCTGTGTCTACAAAGCTCGCAACAAGGTGAGCGGGGGCACCGGGGGGGGGGACAGCCACCCCAAAACCACGGCTCCCCTCTGTCCCCTCCATCCCTCCTGCCCCGCGGCGTGGGACGCCCGTGGTCCCCTCTGCTCGCCCTCCTGGGAGCTCCCCGGCTGCCGGCAGCGTTGGGGGCTGCTTTGGGTTTTATTTTCGTTTTTCATTTGGCTCCTTCTCCCCCACCCCCTCCACGGCACCAGCTCGGGGCTGCGGTTCAAGAGCAGCTTTTGGGGTTGCTCGCAGCTGGGTCCGGCTCACCGGCGCTGCCGTGCATTGCGGGGGGGGCGGGGGGGCGGGAAAGAAGCTGTTTTGGGGGAATGCCCAGAGGTTTTGAAAACCCCGTCCTTGGCGATTTGCATATTTCATGCAAACACTTGCCAAGGTTAGAATAGAGACTCTCTGCCTTGCTGGCCTTTGAAGTTTATTGAGCAAGCTGTCTCTGCAGGGCGCAGGGCAGGAGAGGCGGCTTCGAGGAAGGTTTGGAAGCAGCCCTGTCCCGCAGAGAGCAGGCAGGGAGCTGCCAGCCGCAGCCCCAGCTATAAACATTTTATGAAGCTGAATAAACACGCTGCCATGTAGCACGTGGGCTACAGGGACAGGAAGCAAAGGGAGGTGAAAAACAGCCGGTTGCTTTTGCAACGGAGAAAATGAAGGCTGTGGGACTCCCGTTCAGAACACACGTTATGGTGTCAGCGCAGTTTGCATCCCGAGCGGGATGTGGGAACAGTAACGGAGCTGATGGAGCTGCTTAGGGTATGGATGGTGTCCCCTCCCATTTCCTTTTTCTCCTTTTCCTCTTTTCCCAGAAATCAGGGGAGCTGGTTGCTGTGAAGGTGTTTAATAAAGCCAGCTACCTCCGGCCCCAGGAGGTCCAGATGAGAGAGTTCGAGATGCTGAGGAAGCTGAACCATAAAAACATTGTCAAATTATTTGCCGTGGAGGAGACGGTAAGCGGGACCTTAGCTCGGAAACCCACTGGGCCAGTGAGCTGCCTCCTCCCACCTCCCTCTGGCTCCACACCAAGCCTCAGCCCAGCCCTTCGGCACTGGGGGCGCTGGGGGCACTGGTAGCACTGGGCTGGAGCACAAACGTGACCTGCTGTTGTCCCCTGGCCAGGCGCGTGGCACAGCGGGGACATTCTCCAACGCTGGTTTGTCTGAGCGGGAGAAACCCAGGGACCCACCAACCGAGGGAGGGGATCGGTCCCACCTTGGGGGGTGGGGAGGCGCCACCGGCTGGGACACGGGGCCGGCCGAGCCCCTCACGTCTGCTCCCCGCTGCAGGGCAGCAGCAAGCAGAAGGTGCTGGTGATGGAGTACTGCTCAAGCGGCAGCTTGCTGAACGTGCTGGAAGACCCGGCGAACGCCTTCGGCTTGGCCGAATCCGAGTTCCTCATTGTGCTGCAGTGTGTGGGTGAGTGTGGGGGGGTCCCTGCGCCCCCCCAGCCCAGGACGGGTGGCTGCCTGCCACTGCCAGTGCAGCCTGGTGCCAAGAAGCTGCGGGCTGGGGACCTCGCGGTGCTGGTGGGACCTCGCGGTGCTGGTGGGACCCTGCGGGCACCAGCCCGGGGCTACAGACGGGAGGGTTGGGCTGAGCGGTCAGAAATTGCACCTCTGAACAGGGTGGGTTTGTGAACTTGGCGTTCAGGGGAAGCCTGAGGGTTTCTCCTTGCGGACCTGCGCCGGGAAGCTGTGGGAACAGGCTGTGTCCCACGACGGAGGAGCAGGAGGGCAATGCCCTACCGTGCACTTGCTCATCCTCTCCATTCCCCCAGTCACACTGGTCCCCATTTAAGTGCAACCAGCCCTGGGGCTTGTCCCCTCGCTGGCCCTTCTCATGTTCCTACATTTAAACAAAAATGCAAAATGCTCCAGCCCCGTGCATGAACGCTGCCTTCCGCCCTTGTGCCCAGTGGCAGGGATGAACCACCTCCGTGAGAACGGCGTTGTCCACAGAGACATCAAACCTGGGAACATCATGCGGCTGATGGGGGAAGATGGGCAGAGCATCTATAAGCTGACGGATTTTGGGGCCGCCCGAGAGCTGGATGATGATGAAAAGTTTGTGTCCGTCTATGGGACGGAGGAATATCTCGTGAGTATGGTGTGTCACCAGTCTGGTGGCCACAGGGAGTCCTGGGGGAAGCTGGTCCCCATCCCTCCATCCAACGGCTGGGCAACTTGTAGAGAGCAGCAGTGACTTGGAGAGCCCAGTCTCAAAGGGGCCAGGTTTTTCAAAGATGCGGGGCTCAGCACTTTTGCTGTAGAGTTCCAGTTGACATTTTGTTTGGAGGATCCAGCAGTAGGAGAGGCCAAAGCCAGCGGTCGGTTTTCAATCCCAGCACCCAAGGCTCAATGCCCGCTGCAAACCTGCAGCGCTGCTCTCTGCTTCGTCCCTGCAGCACCCGGACATGTACGAGCGAGCGGTCCTGCGCAAGCCGCAGCAGAAAGCCTACGGCGTCACCGTCGACCTCTGGAGCATCGGCGTCACCTTCTACCACGCTGCCACCGGCAGCCTCCCCTTCGTCCCCTTCGGGGGACCTCGCAGGAACAAGGAGATCATGTAGGTACCGCGTCCAGCTGGGAGGGCTGGTTGCTGCTGAGTGGGGAGGTGGGACCTGGGGGGCTGCAGGACAACCCGGCTGTGGCTTGGTGTGTGCCAGCAGCACCGTGTGACTACGTAATTTGCTGCTCATTTAATCCCACATAGCCTAGAAAGCCCTGAAATGTAGCCTGTCGAGAGCGTGCATGTGCAGTGTGCTAAAGGATCTGTGCCCCATTTACCACGTTCGCCCTCAAAACGCATTCTCGTGACTTTGTGGCTAAACGGCTGGAAGAGGAGGCAGGGTTAATGTTTGCTTGAAAGTTTTTGACTGTTTCCTGAAGTATTTTCCCTCTGTGCGGTTTTTTTTTTTCTTTCTGCTAATCATATCTTTCCCAGCCCATCCACACTCTGCCCTTTCCCTCTTTGCTGAACCCGAGCGATGTAGTGCCCAAACAGAGGTCCCTTGGCTCATTTCAGCTGCAAGAAATTTTCTTTCAACAGGTACAAAATTACCACCGAGAAGCCTGCCGGAGCCATCGCGGGGGTCCAGAGGCAGGAGAACGGGAGCATTGAGTGGAGCTACGAGCTGCCCGTCACCTGCCGGCTCTCGGCGTGAGTGTCCCTTGCAGGAATTTTTTAACGAGGCAGATGAGCTTTTCGTCTGCAGAAGTCAGAGCTCTCAGACCAGGTCTTTGCTTTACAGCCAGGAAAAGGGGGTGTAAGGCAGGGCAGTGGCTCCGTTGGTACGGGAGCTCAGCCACAAGAGAGGGGCTGCACCTCTCCCCGGCCCCGCGGACCACTGCGGGGATGGCTCAGGGTTATGCCAGTCTGTGCGAACATCTCTTCTGCTGCTGCTGCAGGGGGCTGAAGGACCAGCTGATACCCATTTTGGCTAACATCCTGGAGGCGGATCAGGAGAAATGCTGGGGATTCGACCAGTTTTTTGCAGAAACCAACGACATTTTGCACAGGATCGTGGTCGACGTCTTCTCCCTGCAGCAAGCTTCCTCGCATCGCATCTACATCCATTCCTACAACACGTAAGGATGCCGAGGCCGTGTTAAAAGTGAATTTGGGAATTGAGCTCAGGAGCCTCGGCCCCTCGTTCCAGTAGGTGAACCTGGGGGGAGCACCCATTCCCTTTGCACCGCAGTTAAACCAGCTTAAAACAAACCAGGCTCAAACCAGCCTTTGCTGGAGAGTTCATTAACTGGGAGCTGTCGGCTCCTGGCATGGCACATGGAGAGCCCCAGGGGGGTTGTCTGAGGGACTCCACTGACTTTGTGCAGTATTTTACTATGAGAAGAGGGTGGCAGGCTGTTAAAGCGATGGAAATCTGAGCGCTCATTGTTTATTCCCCATCCTTTCATTTCTTCTTCATTTCAGTACCACCAAGTTTTTAGATGCTGTCTTCAAACAAACAAATATAGTCCCTCACCATCAAGAATATTTTTTTGAAGGTCATCTGTATGAGTTGGATCCTAATCTACAAGCTCATAATTTCTGCAAAACCACAGAGCACAACCCCCTGACCTTGCTGAGCACCACTGAGCAACCAGAAGAGATAGTAGGAGTGAGATACAGAGACTGTGAGTACTGTTGGCTTGGAGATGCATCACGGCGTGCTGGGTGGGTGCCATAAGAGAGATTTCCTTAAATTATTATCCTAATAGACTCCAGTGCACAGCAGGAGGTGGAGGGGTTACGATGCCGGAGCAGGATTAGGAGGTTCCAGGGTTAGTTTTCCCCCGCCGTGTGCTGTAGCTCCACGGCCACCCACCACACGGGGCTCTGCAGGTGGTTCGTGCCTTTGTCCACATTTCCAAAATACCTTGGAGGGCTGCGCTAAGCCTCCAGCATCGTGGCTGCTCCTCTGCCTGAAATCCTGAGCGGCCGCAGGTTTTTCTTAGGCGGGTGTGAGACATCCCTGTGGGTCCGTAGCCGCGGCTCGGGAGCTCTGGTCTCGCTCCCCAAAGTGACCGCTGTCTGTCTTTCCAGCAGCCCTTGAGTTTCCGAAGTTTGTCCCCAAGGTGGACGTGGTGGCCGACTGCAGCGCAGCCAAGGTACGTGGGGGTGTCCGTGCATCCCGGGGGAGCCCCGGCCGCGGAGGTGCAGCCGCCGGCAGCGCCCTTTGCTTTTGCAGAGCGCGGTGGGTGCCGTGCACCAGACGCTGTGGATCGCCCAGGACCTGCGGCGCTGCCGGGAGCTGCTGGCGAGAGGTCTCCGCTGGGTGATGTGAGTGCCGGAGCCACCGCGGTCGTGGGCGGCGTGGGGGGGACCCCCGTCCCTTCCCAGCACCGAGAGATTTGTGTGTCGAGAGTTAAACTGCTCGGGGTTTTCCAGCCTCTTCCAGACAGTGCAGGACCGCTGGGTCTGGTGGGATGTGGTCATGGCGTACTGGGAAGGGGCACAGCGCAATGGTCAGTGTGTGCCAGGCTGAGAGGGGACTGGACCTATAGGAAAATACCACTCGGTGTTGTGAGGATGCTCCCGTCCCCATTTGTTACTTTTGAGTCACTTTTTTCAGTTTAGGAGATGCTGAGGAAAACAGAATAATAATTATTATAATAGTAATAATAATAGTAGTGGTAGTAATAATAACAATAACAATAATAATAATAATAGTAATAATAGTGCATTTTCAGTGTCTCACCCATTTCCTTCGGGGCAGGAACTTCTTGTGCAGTGGCAGGACAGTGTCTGGCAGGCAAGACCCCCCTGCCTGGGAGCTGCACCCAGTTTTACATGCATCCAGTCCCCCATTTTCTCACGAGCAGCCAGAGAGGAGCCACCAGCTCCATCCTAATCCCCCGCCACGCGTGGCCGGTCCCGGGACGGAGGTTGGGCTGCTGGGGAGCATGAGTCGAATGGGCTGTTTTCTGTCCTGGCAGTGGGAACCTGAAAACGGAGTGCTTGAGGATTTTGGAGCAGAGGAGAGGGGCTCTTTCGGTGCTCACCTGCCTGCAGCTCACTGAGGTGAAGACCCGCGTGCTGTAAGTGTGGCTTTGTGGCCGTGGGGATGCAGGCGCTGGGCTGCGGCTGCTGCAGATAAGATACGGGACTCTCAAAGGTGCCTGAATAATCAGCAATAAGTAAAATTCCAGGAATAAGCTGGTAGCTGGAAGATAAGAGGCTTTTTCGCCGTACGTGGAGGCTGTGGGAAATGAGCCACTCTGGCTGTTTCTCCCTCTTTGCTTCAGTTTTTAGTGATCAGTCCCTGGTTTCACAGGAGCCCAGAATTAGTCCTTGCTCCCCGGCTCCTGCTCCAGGGTTTTCTGACTGTTACAGCCCATGAGCTGCAGAGTTAGTGCGAGAAGGAGACAGGGCTGCTGCTGCCAGCTTGTGGGAAAGGGAAAAAAAAGAGCCACTTCTGCCAGGAGAGTTAAAATAATGGGCAGGATGGCATCAGGTGCCAGGTCCCCTCTGGGGTCTGGCCACCATGGCCAGCCCCGCTCCCTGCAAACAGCCTTGGAGAGCCGAGCGTGGGGAGCATCGGGCAGCGGCCGGCAGCCCATCGTGCTGCATTCCCACGGAGCTGGCATCCCGCCTGACCACCCCATCCGTGATGAGATGTCTCTTATTTCCATTCAAGAGGCTCCACGAATGGAGCATTCATCGGAGGCTGAAGTACGGAGAAACCCTGGGCTGTCCCCAACATAACCGATGCACCCATTCCCACTCACGCTGCCCCAGGGAAAGCTGAACCCATTTTATCTGAAGTAATCCACAGTTATTTTGCTTTTCTGTTTTGTTGCTGTTGTAGTGGAAAATTCTTTGCTGCTGGGCTGCTCTTCTTCCATTCTTTTCAATTCAGCAAGTCTCTTAATTTCCATTTCATCCAAAAAGACAGGGACACATGGTTCCCATTGACTTCAGCCGGATTAGCGCAGGGCTGTAGTGCCAAGAGCACTAATGCTGCAGCTGGATGCTGCTGCCTTATCCATCCCTTCCAACACGGTCTGGATCAGGCGTATTTCTGCTGACTTAGCCAGTGTGCACCGCTCAGCGTTACGCTCCCATGCCAGCTGCAGGGAGGCAGACAACATCTGATCTGGCGTAGAGCCAGTGGCTATGAAGCTAAGAATTTTGGAACAAATTGGACACAACAGGGTGAGTTTTTACCGGATCAGCGCTTTGCATCTTGCGGCTCAGATCCCGTACCCTGAACGCAGAATTATTGCCTGAGCAAACCACCTCCCAGCTCCCCCAGCGACTCTGACACTGCCTCCACCACAGGATGGATTTCCTTTGCCCAGGTGACGGCTGCCTCTGGCTTGTGTTCTGCTTCAGGACTATTCGTTTTCTGACTTTCTTCAGGTACGAGGCCGTTCCTGCAGGCAGCGGGGTGCCGGCTCTGAAGGACGTGGCCACGGTGAAGACAAGGCTGCAGAGGGTGAGCCCCCGCGGGCAGCCGGCTCCGTGCGGGGCCAGGGAGCACCCGCAGCCGCAGGCGATATTCGGAGCAGCCGGCTCCAACATCTCCTCCTCATCCACAGGTGGCTGAGGAGCTCTCCCAGTGCTCCCACAGCATCTTTGACTTTCAAGGGGCGCTGGACGGCATTTTGACGGAACTGGTGAAGCACGGGCAACAAGTGCATGAGGACAAGAGGTTTGTAGTAGAGCCAGCTTTACCGAAATGCCTGCCAACGCTCTGCTGTTCTCAGCTGGATTGAGCAGACATCGCCGTGGGCTCCCGAACAGCCAGGCGCAGCCCTTCACTGCAAACAGCTTTTAACAGCCCTGTGCACGCACGTGTAATATTGCGTGATGTCCCTATGCGCAGACATGGGTAGCCGCAGTGTCCCCTAGTTACGGCGTGTTCGGATTTCACCCCAAAGCGCTAATTTCACCCCAACCTCATACCCTTCCTCTTGCGGGGTCTCACGTCTCCTTCCCTGTCCCGATTTCAGCATCCGGCAGATCGAGTGCTGCCTGGAGAAGATGCAGCTGATCTACAAGCAGTTCAAGAAGGCCAGGACGTGTCTGCGTAAGTGATGGGGACGGCAGCCCTGGGGGCACGAGGCACGGGGCTGCAGCAGGAACATCCCTGTGGAAAATTTAATTATTTCAGTTTGCTGGGTTTAGCAGTTATTTCTGTGCCATAACAGTAGTCCCAGGGGCTGCAGCCCTGAAAAGCCCCTCGAGTGATCTCTGTGTGTTGTGAAATTGCCCACTTATTAGGTTATGAACCAGAAAACATGTGGTGACCGGTGTCTTTCCTCCCCAGGGCTGGGCTACAATGAGGAACAAATACACAAGCTGGATAAGTAAGTCCCAACCCTCTCCCCTTTCCAGGACCTGCCCTATGCTGCGGCAAGGCGGGTGTTTGCTGCCTGCTCTGATTGAATCCTAAGGGGATGTAAAATGTTCCTGGGTCACTAATGCTGAGAGAGGGCACCTGTAAACGGCTTCTGTGATGGTTCGTCCATGCGGGACCCTTCACAGCAAAACTTTCAAGCTACAAGCTATTTCAGAGGAAGATGTGAGAAAAACTCTGCAGACCCGGGGGCAGGGTGCTGCTGTTGGGCCAAATCCCTGCGTTGCACTGCGGGGATAAGCACGTTTCAGGCTATTGCTCACGCAATACTCAGTTTGTGGCCATTTATTCGCCGAGATGCTGATTTAGGAAGTGTCCGTGCTTTCACATCTGCTTGACTTTCAGTGGGGGTGAAGTGTCTGACAGCTTTTGTGCCTTTAAAAATCCTCCTTTCAGTTTCCACTGAAACTGGGGGAATTTAACATAGGCAAGAAATAAAGTGCACTTCAGTATATACCAGGGATGGTGCAATTTAACAGGCAACTCCTTTATCTTAATTAATCTTCAGTCTAACCTTGGACATTTGCCTAAAATTCCAAGGTAAAGATGTCTCAGAAGTGCCCCAGAGGTGGGGATGACAACCCAGCTGGGTCCCCCTGGCCCCCGAAACCTCCTTCCCCTCTTCATCATAATTAGATTTGCTCTATAACACTGATGCAAAATTCATTACTGAGCATCCAGTCCCTCTTTCTCCATTTGGGAGCCAGCTTTAGGTCTCCTGCCATGTGAACTGTGATGTTCATTTTCATACATTTAAGGAAATAAGTGTTCTCTCTTTTTTTTTTCTTTCTCCTGGTTTTAGGGTGAATTTAGGGCATCTGGCCAGGAAGGTTCTGTTGATTTTCCAGGACAACTGTGTCCAGCAGTACCAGGAGGCCCTGGCCCTCCACGGCAGCAGGATGAGGTACCAGCCCCTGGGGTTTCGGGGCTCTGGCTTTCGGAGCTGGTGGGGATGGGAGAGGGGACTTTCCAGTAACCTTCCAACGACCAGGGCTTCAGAATGCACTCTGCTATTGATCGAGTATTGGGATGCAGATGGAGATGATGTTATTGGTAACTGCTGCTGAGGGACTCGTAAAAGGGTAATAAGACCTTAAAGAAGCAGCTCTGTGTGACTGCTAGAAATCCTGCTGTGTACGCTGGTTCTTATCCCTTGCCATGTATTTCTGCCCTGTTGTTTTCAGTCTTTTGTTTTTAAAAAGCCCCCCAAACTTGCAGCTTGAGTTCAAGCAGCTGGTTACCTCACTCTCTGACGGGGAGAGGTTATTTTATCAGGACAAAATTGCTATTGAGACAAAGAGATCTACTTATTAGGAATGATTTTCTGTTAAATGGTGTTTGGGGAATAATGCAAAGAGCAAATTACCTTGTGGTGATTGAGCACAATCCACTGCCTACTGCAGCAGCAAAGAGCAGGGGTGAGGGGGAGGCCGTTAGGGGAAGAGGATGTTGCAGAAATTGGATTTTTATTGCAAGGTTCCTTTCAGAGAGGAGCATCCGTTCCCCTGGGCTGCCAGTGTGGGCAGAAGGAGAATGATTTTCTAGAACGCCTTAGAATTAAACCCGGCTTTTGACCTGGTGCCTATTTCTGGTGTGGAGTAGCCCTGCACAGGATTTACTAGGGGGTGGATTTTTAGGCTAGAAGTTTGTCCCAGGTGCTCAGGAATGTCCCAGGAGCAGCAGGCAGTGTCTGCCCTGTCCTGCCTTGCCTTGTCCCTGCCTTCTCCCCTTTCCAGCCTCAGCTTGTGCAGCCGGGACTTTCCACGCTGCAAACCCTCGCCCACAGGCAGGTTTCACTTCGGGGACAGAAGCTGTTGCCCACAGTCACCTCCCACCACGTCCCATCGTGGGGCACTGAAATCTCCCCTTGGCTTCAGCGGGAATTTTGTCTCAGGGTGGGATTCCTCTCTGGGTGTAGAGCCCCACAAAACCCATGCAGCGCAGGAGCCCTGTCTGCACTAAAGCAGGGCTTTTAGCTTTGCTCACAGGGAGGAAAAAAGCTTCTTCATGTTTTTCTGGAGTATTTTTGTATCTGTTTTTCTGTCCTTAGGGAGAAGGCATCGTGAGTCACAAGTGGATATTTTTGATTTATTGTTACTTCAGTTTTAATTGTCCTGTTTTGAGTTTCTTCCTGCTAGCAGCCAGGGTTTGTGGTGTGGTGGCTGTTTTTCTGGAGACTGGAGGTGGACTGTTCACCTTAAATATTCTTTCCTTTTTTTTTTTTTTTTTAAAGCCAAACCAAGTCTCTTTTTATCCAACTCACGGCATGCCTGCCGGGTGCGTGGCACCTCCACCTCGGGGCCCCTCACCCTGGCAGGAACAAGGCAGTCGGTCCCCCAGAAACTCACAGGAGGATTTACTCCCCAGGCTGGGGCAGAGCAGAGCGGGGCACTGGTCGCACCATCCTGGCCCAGCTCAGCCCCAGCGGCAGAGCCCACAGAGATGCTGCCTGGTTTGGGCTTTGGTGTCAATCGTGGTGCCTGCAGAGAGACTGGCCCCAAGGACATGCTCTGGGGGAACCCTTCTGGCCTTCATATGCTTCAAATGCGAAAGGAGAGCATGCACGAAGAAATGCAAAAGCAAGGAGCCTTTTTGAGCAGATGGTCAGTCCTCCACAGGGCACGGAGGACCGGCCTGCGTGGCGCTTACGGCAGAAGGGATGGGCTTGAGCTGTCTCTCATATAAGCAACACTTTCCCTAATTAATTTGCTATTAGTGTTGTTTGGATAACCTGGCCTATGGTGGCTATTAGCAGAGCTGCAGCTGCAGTTACAACACTGTTGTGACTCACTTGCTTTCCTTCAGGATTTTAACTTAGATCCAGACAGGTTTGCAGAAAGCAGTGCAGAAGTAAAACACACACACACAAAATTATAACCACACTGCTGCCGAACGCTGACCGGGAATTTTGTCATCGTTTTTCTTTCTAGGAAAGTCTGTGAGATAAAGAAGCATCTGAAGAGGCTCAGCAACTGCATCAGCGCCTGCAGCGTGGAGGCAATGGAGTGCCAGGACTGCCTGCAGAGCGTAGGTGCCCGCGCGGGGTCCTGCCCCGGGGTGCAGCTGCACAGCATCTCCCCGCTTCCAGATAACGCTGCTGCTCCCCTCTCCCAGCACCCACCGTGTGCATGAGCGCCTGTCTTAAGTAGGGAAACCCTGGAGCATTTTTAAACGACTTGCTGCAGTTCTTTGGGGGTGATCCCCAAGTTGCTTCCCCCCACTGCGCGAGCAAGGAATGGGTAAACCTTTGGCAGTGGCACCCCTGGTCTGGAGGACTGCCTGGCACACAGGAATCTGTATCCAATAAACAGGAATTGCAGTGGTAGAAAAATGATGCTTCACCTCCAGCTTTCACGATGGACTACCTACCAAGCTGCGGCACAGCCACCCAGTAGATGCCCTAGTCCTTTGGTTATTTTATTTTGTTTGAACTGACGAAGTGGATGTGCTGCGTGTGACTATGTAGGCGTCATTTCCCCAAAGTGTTTTGTCCCGGGGTAGGCATGCCACACTCGCAGGGCTGCAGGGAGAAAGAGCCGAGGCACTGCAGCACCCGGGGATCAGACCACCGCCAACAGCCCCGCTGCCTGCCCGGGGCTGCCAAGTCTCTCCGTCTCTGCAGGCTCTGGACAGGTTTCTCCAGACGGAGAAACAGAGTTTGGCCCCGGTTCCTCCCGCGCCTTCACCCTTCCATCTGAGCCAGGCACACCAGGAGATGGCTTTTCGGTGAGTCTTTTGGAAGAGGGTTTTGCGGACAGCCCAGCTCCCCCGGGAAGAAGCGGGACCTCCCGCTGCTCATCCTCTGCACCAGCAACCGGGCAAGCGTTGGGGCGGAGGGCTCCTCGTCTGCAGGGCTGGGACAGTCTGCGTTAAAAGCCCTTCACCGCCGCGCGCGCCGTGGCCCTGCCGGGTGCCATCCCCGCTCGGCGACCCGTGGGTCATCATCCCTGCCGGCTCAGCCAGCCCTTCTGCAAGGACGTGGTCCCGCGGGGAGCAGGAGGCTGAGCAGCACGGGGATAAGGGGCTGGTTGTGTCCCCGGCAGGATGCAGGAGCTCCTGGAGCAGATGAGGTCAGTAACTTGTGATCTCCAGTTCAACAACAGCGTCATTGAGCGGTGAGTAAGAGCGACCAGAGAGGCTGCTCCGAGCAGCGATTCCTGCCCCTAACACCAGGACATGGCCCCTGGGAAGGGGCGGTGGGTCTGGGTGGGCTCCCTGGGAGTCTGTGAATGAACTCCGGCGTGGGGAGCCGTGCCTGGTGCCGAGCACAACCACAGCTACTCATGGGGTGGTTCACATGGGGGTTTTAATGGCACCAAGTTTACATCATGATCTGGCAGCAGAAGAGAGTTTCTCTCTCTTGGAAGTTTAAGCATGATCTTCTGCAAGTGCTATGTCATGTCTACACCATCTTTCCAGCCTTTTTTCCTGGGCTGCTCAGCAGTGTCAGCTGCTGACTGCGATGGAGAAGTGGATGCTTTCCATTTCTGGATGAAACTCTGTGCAAAACCCAGCATCCTACTGCTGACAACCCCCCTGAGTTTTTTCCTCTGCAACCTTTTTTTGAGGATCTAAAAGCAAATCAACAATATGGATATGCATATCAAAATGTCAAAGGGTTTCAGATCAGATTTTAAAAGAAAAAAAGAAATCAGTGATTCACCCCAGCCCTGTTTTTATAGGACCAACTGTGTTGTTGCAGCATCTCCACTGTGAATAAGGGGATAAGCAAGGTCTGGTATGCTTTTCGATATGAAGAGCTTACCCCAAGAGACACAGGAATGAGCCCAAAGACTAGTGCCTAGCCCAAACTGTAGTTTGGGACTGCATGAGCCCAGGCGATTCCTCTCTAGCCTAAAGCCTTTGGTTTTGTTCTTGCAGGTTAAGTGGGGCTGCCCCCACTCCTGGTATTTGAGAGATGTGGTGAATTTGCAGCTGCTGAAGCAAACCGCTTTCCACAGCAGGGAACACTTACAGCACTTTGGGTCCAGAGCATCGGAGACATTTGACATTCGTGTTTGAGGAGCTCTCTGTGTCCTACCTCTCCGCTCCAGCACTTTTGCACAGTTCACCAGCATTAGCTTTGAGTGGCTTGCAAACCTTGAGCCTCTGAAAATTTGACCAGAAAATTGTTGGGGTTTTTTTTTTTTCCTTTTAAAAAGTGCTTGAAGGACTTCACATTTTTCTAGCTTCCCTGCATCACCATGTCAGATGATGAAGAGGAAGAGGCTAGACAGATAAATTATCTTTTGCCCTCTTACTCGTTCAGGGATTACTCCCACTTTTAACGTACTTCTGCTCCCTGAGCCTTCATGGAGCAGGGCAGGAGCCCAAAGCAGGAGGGATGCTGTACCTGATGGACGAGAGAGCAGATCCAGCCCAGGACGGCTCCAGTGCTCTGCCCAGGAGGCAAGAGCACGGGGAAGGTGGAAGCCGCAGACGTCTGCCCGCAGACACTGCAGCCTCTCCTCCTGCTTCAGGGCTTCACCTCCAGCCCAGCCCTGTGTTTGGGCTGCTGAGGGGCATGGGAGTGGGAGGCCGAGGGAGGATTCTCTTTTTTTGGTACATTTCTATAAATGTAACTGTGTTCTCTGTTTATGCATGTGAGGGTGTGTGCCTTCTCCAAACAACCCTGTACTGAAACTGTGGCTCCAGCCACCGTACCTGGGGGTGCTACTGAATGCCAAGGCAAAATCTCAGACAAAAGGGCTCCCTCAAACCCTCTCTAGACACATCTCCGCAAGAGAAAGCAAGGATATTTCTTTTTCTTTTAGGCGAAAGATGAAAAGAAATCCTAAGCCGCCACCCCTGCTGTTAACACGCAGGGTGAAAGGATGCATTCATCTGTGGAGGTGACAGCAGCCGGGATGGCAGAGCTGGGACGGGGACAGGAGGGACCCGAGCAGGTTCTCTGTGGGGCTGGCTGTGAGCGTTTGGAGCTGCCCCAGGATGGGCATGCACAACACTTCACTCCTGTTACGCTCCAGAGAAATAGGATGGAGGGGAAACACGTTACCCCCCACCTCATTGCCCCCCAGGAAGCACACAGAGAGCTGCAGAAGGACGCCAATGCTCCACGTCGGGGCTGCACCCAGCCCTTTGTTAGGGGTAGTTATTATGCTCTGATTTTCCTACTGTTTTTTTGACCTTGGGTTTTACAAGGAGCCGTAATCCTCTGGTTATCGGCTGAGTCAGCTGCTCACCAGCAGCAGCGTGCGGAGCAGCGATACGGGAAGCCTGGGGTCTCGGGAGCGTGAGCGTTAGATGGTATCAAGGAGCTCTTTGTGGGAAGAGTCAGACACGCCGCCCCTCCGTCCACCTCTTCCCGCCTGCCCCCAGCGTGATTTATGGGTTGTCACCCTGATCCCACAACCCACATTCCGTAGTGCAGCAGAGGGGACCAACGTCCCCAGGCTGCAGCCAAAGCCAGGCAGGGTGACAAATCCCATCCAGCCGGGCTCAGACGTGAGTATTTACACCTGGGAGGCTCCTGGCAGACCAATGGGCAGAATTGCCTTGGCTCTTCCCACCACTCCCTGGCACACATGAGTGCAAAAACATATAAATCTCTGCCCTGCCCTCCGAACCCTCCCCAGGGAAAGGGACCGCGCTACTGAGGCTCACAGTGGCAGCAAACGGCTGGTGCGAAGCGCTGGTCCCCCACGGTCCTGCAGGGTGGGAGGCTGCTCTGGCAGGAAAAATGAATGCTTGGATTCATTTCTGTTCCCTGCACAAAGCCCTTCCCTCTGTGTTTGCCCGGTTCCTACCAGTGTGTAAACTGTGACTGGCTGCTGGGGTTAAAGGACAGCACTGGCACCAGCAAAGTCCAAGGGTGAGGGACTTGCTGCACCTCCCAGGGACCGACTGTGCATCTGGAAGGAGAGGTTGAGCCATCATCTGGGCAAGCAAACGCGTCTGACTCAACAGCAGTAGGGATGCTCAGAGTGCGTGCCTGGACCCGTCCCTCCATAGAAAACAAACCACCCGACTCTGCCCTTCACCTTTCCCTCAGTTTCCTCTCCAGCCTCTTTTCTGGAGGGGACACACGTTAGCTAAACCAAAAGCCTTCAGCTGAGTCTGGGCCTGCCGTGGCTGCCCGGAGGCCGTCCCCAGCCCCTGAGAGCCAGGACTCTCATTACCTGATGGTGCTCAGAAGCAGAGCTGCAGCAAGGATAGAGCAAGGGGTGGCCGGCCACGGATGCTCCTTGGATTGACCGTAGCAGCAGATATTTCTAACCTCTGCTGGGAGACGTACGGGGATGTAAGGCAAAATAGTGCATCCCTGGAGCTGAACATCTTGCTGCAGCGCTGCCCCGAGTCTCAGCAAGGGAGCAAAATGAGGAAGGAGTGGCAGCTCTGGGGCTGTTCCTGGCTTTGCTTTCTTGTAAGAACAGGCAAAGCGCACCCAGGAGCTCCCCCCGCCAGGAAACCTTCCTGAGTGGAATTTGGCACCAAACTTTGCCATTCATTTTAATTGTAAAAACCAACACCCTGACTGTCAAACCCAACTACTTACCGTAGAAGAGCTGGAACTAAGCAATCACTTAAAAGCTTTTCTCCCGCAAATTATTTTCTAGGATTCTCCTAGTTTTATAATGAACATTATTTTTAATCCAGCTCGAATTCACTGACATCCCCTGTAGGAGCAGGGCAGGGAGCCCAGGCAGAGTCTCCTGCCACACTTCCTCAGATTCAGTGGAGCTGCACTGATTCGTACCAGCTGAGTGTTTGACCTGGAACATGTTTGGCTTCAACAAAAAGGGATTTATTTCTTGGCAAAAAGAAAAAAGAGTTTTTGCTAATAGCCCTTGTCATGCTTAAACTGCCATAACACAGCAGCTGCAAAGGGGACTCCCGGAATCCAAATGAAACAGGAATTTTCCTGCCAATGTTAATTAGGTTTTTTTTCCCCAAATATTTTAACCCTTGGCCTAAAAGAGCTTCCTAGGCTGTCAGACCTGAATACCTGCAGAGACAGCTGAGAAGGGTAACAACTCTGCCACATCTCTCGTGCAGGTATGAGCCAAAGCTTCCTACGTCGACAGAAAATACTACATTATTTGTTCTAGGAGCTGGGGTCTGCAGCTTCCCCGGCCAGCCCTGGCACAGCCACGTCAGCTGCCAGCAAGAAGGGGCCAACGCCTGTGACCCGTGGGCAGAGGGTCCTCTGGCATCAGGAGGACTTTTCCTGAGGATGTCAGCCTCCGCTGGAGCATCTCCTGCGGGAAGCTGGCTGCAAGCTGCAGTCAGGCTGTGCATGCACACCCGCTGCGGCCGCTCGGCTCTCAGGCACCGGGGATTTCCTCGGGGGCAAGGGAAACCAAAGTCCTTCACGATGAGCTGGGGATCCCCTCCTGCCTCCTCCACCCTGACACCGCAAAACTGAGACTGAAATTGTGCCTCAGGATGGCACTGGAAAAGCAAACATCCAGAATGGTTTTAACAGGTTCCCAGCCAGGTGCCAGGTAGATCTTTGCCCTCAGAAAGGTCGTCTGCTTTCTTGCAGGTGATTCCTTATACTATCAATGGTCTGGGAAGAACACAGGATAAAACACCAATTTTGGGGGAAACAATTTACCCAGGGATAAATCTGCTGCTTTTCTCAAGCAGAAGCAGAGGACTCATAAAAGTGAATCAGGATCCTGAATATGGAAGAAAAAGACCTTCCAAAAACTAATCTTGCTACTTAGCACAGAACAAAACTAGAATTTTTCAAGCTGCATTATAGCTCCTTTAGTTTGAAGCTCTTATTAGTGACTGCTTATGGCACTAGTCTTTTGTAACTCAGAGCCAGTGTTTTAATCCATCCTTCAAATTAAAATCCTTGAAAAGGATTTAGATATCCTTGGCTTATCCTGTCCTCAAGAATTCATGAGACATCAAATTCAGCTTCCCGCGAGCGCAGAAGCCAGGATTCACACAGCCCAGCACTGCACTCACTGCAGCTGCCTCTTTACCTGGCTGTTCTCACGCAAACCAAAGAAGTTCAGGGGCAATTGTCTCCGAGATTTCAAACCAGTACGACCATGGGGGAAAAGGGCAGCAGCTCCTGCCTCTTCCAGCCAGTGGGGAAGGCATTATGGTGACAGGGGACCTTTGCATCGTGTGCGATATCCAGCCCTTGTGTTCAAAGGAGGAGAGAGTCACTTAGTAATCAGACTGGCGGAGCGGCAGAGGACCATGCCGCGCCTGGTCCAGCCACCCCCATTCGTGCACCCCCAAAACCTCCTTGGCCCAGGGGAGGGATTTGCAAGCTAGCTAGGCAGGCACGGGCGTCCTCGGAGCTGGAGCCTGCTTGGAGCCACTTCAAAATTTGGCCATAATATTTTCCTTTTCGCATTTCCCACAACCACAAGAGCCTCATCTGGGAGAGATAATTACTTCGGCTCACCGCCCTGAGAGTCGCTCCGGAGCCCCGCTGTCACTGCAGTGGGGAAAGGTACATTTGTTCCAGCTGCCCTCACAGCCTGGTCCACGCACCCACCTTGTGCCAGGGGAAGGTTTGAAGGTTTGCACCAGCCTGTTTCAGTTTCATCCGACAGCTCCCGCGGGGGCAAAGCCCGGGCCACGGGGTGGGAGGCGGCTGCGCTCAAGGAGAAAGCCCCCGGCTCCGCTTTGTGCTGCATCCCCCCCCCGCGGGACCCGGACCTTGGGTGGGGGGGGTGTACGAGCTCCCCCAGGCAGCCCAGGTCCCGTGGAGGGGCGAGGCGGGGTGGGGGAATTCCCACGGGGCGCAGAGTTTCCACGAGGAAGGAACGCCCGGGGTATGGGGGGGGGGGGGGGGGGGGCTGTCCAACGGTGATGGCTCCCGCGGGGGGGGGCGGACACCCAGGGGTCGGTCCTCCGGGGAGTCTCCGCGGGAGGGGTCTCCCGTAGGGCCGGTCCCGGTCCCCCCCCCCGCGACCGTGTCTCCTCCCACCCACTCCCCCCCCGGCCGGGTCCAAGGCGCCTGCGCTGCCCCACGCCCGCCCGGCTCTCCCAGCCCATGGCGTCGCCGGTGTTGGGACCGTGCCCCCCCCGCCCGCTGCCACCCTCCGTGCCCGCTTCCATGCGGCGCCGGCGACCACCGCCCGGCCCCCCCGTTCCCCCCGAAGCGACGACCGGTCGTTCCCCGGAGAGCCCCGGCGGGGTCAGGGCGGTGAAGCTGCGGCGGCGGCGGCGCGGCGGAACCCCGCGGCTGCTGCCCGACGTGCGGAGCATCTTCACGGTACCGGGAGAAACGGCGGAGGGCGGCCGCGGTCACCGCTTCGTCCTCCGTCCCCCGCCCCGCGGCTGGTGCGACCTGTGCGGTGAAGCGGTGCGGGAGCGGGCCCTGCGCTGCGACTGTGAGTCCTGCCAGCACCCTGCCTGCACCCTACCAGCACCCTACCTGCGCCCTGCCTACGCCCTGCCTGCACCCTGCCAGCACCCTACCAGCACCCTGCCTGCGCCCTGCCAGCACCCTGCCTGCGCCCTGCCTGCACCCTGCCTGCCCATCGCTGCCCCGCAGCCCTGCCCGCATCGCTGCCCCGCAGCCCTGCCCGCATCGCTGCCCGGCCGCTTCGTCCCGCACTGCAGCCCCGCCTGCCGCTCTGCCCGACTCTACCAGCCCGCAGCCTGCGCCCTTGCCCGGGTTCTTCCTCCCCGCCCCGGCCCCTCTCCCTCCCTTTCGCCCCCTCACACCCCCCCGGGATACCGCGGGGACCTGTCGGGCTTCCCTGGGGCGGGAGGGGGGGTCCCCAGTGCCCCGCGGTGCTGTGCTCCGGGAGTTGGATGGAGGAAGGGACCTGGGCCGGGGTCTGCCCGCAAAGGGGCCGCTGTCCCCGGGACAGGGCTGGGCACGACCGGGTGTTGGGGACGGGTGCGGTGAGGCGCTGCCGGACGGATTTGGGAAATGAAGCTTTTCCGGGAAAGAGGAGGCGATCAGCTAATCGGCGGGGTTGTGAAGGGGTTGGTATCAGCGCCGAGCAGCAGATCTCAGTGAGCAGGAAGGATTCGTGTTTGTAAAGCTTTACGGTGAGGTGTAAATTCCTCTAGAAACAGTACATTTGTCAAACACACCTTGCTTTGCCTAAACTCGGGTAAGAGGGCTCATGCCGGTGAGATTCCCTGAGATGCATATTCCTCACGTCAGACACGTGCCGTATCCATGCTTGTGTTCTGCAGGAGAGATTAATCTTTCCATCGCGTGGGAGGGGACGCAGAGGGGCCAAACGAGGTGACTCAGCTGGGGCCACGCAGCGGCACGAGCTCTGTGTCCCATGTCCCTGGGGTGCTGCTGTCGGGCCACGGGGTGTTTGTGTGGTCCTTGGAAAGATGTGACCCGTATTATTGTGGTGGCTGCGGTGGTGCGGGTGGGGAAATGAGGAGGCCGTGGGGTGCCAGGGCAGAGGAGGTTTGAGCGAACCAGTGTCACAGGTAACTTGGTACTGGGTGCTGTGCTTGCTGCTGGCAGCGAAACTGCTCCTTTCCAGCTGGGTCCACCAGCACATCTCCTGCTGCAGGCTTCCAGGATGGAAACTTGTCTTTTCCGATGCAGCTGGAGAGCTGCACTTGGGCTTGAGCGACTCGAAGATTTGCTAGTCAGGGTCAGTTGAGCCTATTGATTTTTGGCCGAAGCGGTTAATGCCAACGCCATTCACCCCAGGCTTGTGCCCACAAGACCTCCCGTACCCTCAGTGTCGGTGTGGAGGGCAGGGAGTTGGTGCTGGTCGTTATTTGGGGCGAGGGAATGAGCTGCATCCCACGCTGGGCTCTGGGCCGGCTGCCCAGCTGGCAACTCTGGAGGAGGCTTCGTTGCTCGTTTGCTGGTTTGTTTGGGGGGTTATGCCAGACACGTGCTGTAACGCCAGCCTCGCCGGGGCAATTAGTCCCTCGCTCAGCCCGTTCTGGTTCTTACGCTTGGCTTTCCTTAGATTATGAATCAATTAAATGTTTCTAGCAGTGATTTGCATAGCGCGGTGTGAGCAGGACTCTTACACATGCCTCCTGGTGCTGTTTGGAAATGAAGGGCGATTGGGAGAGACAGTCGCACCATATGGCCCTGCTGCATCGCATTAAGGTTTTAGCACTGACTGCTGTTAATTAAATGTAACCCAGCCATCACCACGCAACCAGCGCAATGTGACACAGGAATATGCCGGGGCTGGTGAACTTGCTGCATGGTGCGTTGTTTGAAAGATGGTGATGTAAATATGTTTTCTGGGGTGTACCTTTGCTTTTTGCCTGCTCTTTCTGGTTAACTCCCTCCAAACCTGGTAAGGGCCAGTATATTCCCTGGGGCTGGCAGCTCTGCTGTGCCTGGCACACCAGACCAAATGTGTGAATGAACGTGCTTAAAGAAACAGTGTGGGTTTATTTGAAGCACAACAAACTTCGTTGGGGCTCTTGTCTTTCACCAGACACCCTGCAAAGCTGTCACAAGGCTCATGCGTGAGGTGAGGTACTGGGCTGTGTGTTTCGAAATCCTCCTCTAAAGTCATAATTCACAGAATTTTGTGGTGTTGCAAATACTATAAATAGTTGTTTTGAGGGACTTCTCTGGCAGGATTTTTTCCAGAGTTATATTGAAACAAATCTTAAATAACTCTATTTCCCTTTTCATTTCAGAGGAGAATTATTCAGACCGTGGGAGTAGTTCTGCCTCTAAAATTCCCCAAACAACCAGGCTGGGGGGGGTGGGGAGTGGAAATTACAGTGGAGATGCTCATAACATCATCTGCATTCCCTGTCATCCCAATAGTGTATCCTTTTAAAAATGCCCAACAGCTGCAGACGGGGTGTGTTATCCTCCCTTGGTGAATATTTCTTTTTCTTCTGATGCAGAGTCGCTGCTTGTTTGCTTTTGACTTGCAGCCTGAGGATATTCGGGTTTTTGTTTGTATACTTCTGGCCTATTTTTATTTACATCAAATGTGGTCGTCTTTAGTAAAACAGGAAAGTGGTATTTCTTCCTCCTCCCTCCCCAAACGGTCTGTGTCCCTTCCTGTCCATGCCGTGGGCACAGTGTCCCGGGTGGCTGCGGGTGGGACGGTGCCTGGCTCTAGCGAGAGGGGAAACAGGGAAAAGAGAAGGGGCAGCGGGAGCCGGCCCCGCTGCTGAGCGAGGAGGGGGTTTTGGCCGTGTGGTTTTTATGCCAACCAGCGACGCACCGAAATCCCCTCGGGTCTGTTTCCCCTTTCTCGAGCGGCGTGGAGCCGTCTTTCCAAGACTAACGTGGGATGCTTGCTCTGTGGTTCCTCTTCCAGACGGGGTCTGGGTGGAAGGGGTAGGGGCAGAGACCTGGCAGGTCCCAGAGTCAGGAAAATGATCCCCTTGGGTGGCTTTCCTTGGGCATCTGGTGGGTTTAGGCTGTCCTGGATCAGTCTTGTGGCTCTGGAGGTGGTGGACAGGCTCTTGCTGAGGTTTTGGCTTAAGTCCTACCCATGGGTGCTGCATCTGGGGCTGACGCAGATGTTGTCTGAGACATGGGGAGCCTTTTCACTGCCTTTATTGGGAGTTTCTAGGTCGGTCCTGTGTGTGACAGACATCAAGCACGCTGCTCCCATTGGCATCAAGGTGAAGGGATGGGGAGGTGGGAGCTTGGGAGCGACTGACCCCGGGCTGTCCTGCTGGCGTTAGTTAAAAATACTTCTTTTCAGTCTCCAAGTGAATGCAGTTGGGCAGGAGGAGTAGCTGTGGCATTATATGCTGTGTCTTGAATATCTCCTAGCTAACGCATGTGGCTTTGTGCTGCTGGCACCTTTTAAAGCCTGAATGACTATTAAAAAAAATAATCTCCCTGTAGGAGTGTAAATGTGTCCTGCTGCCAGCAGCTTTTCCCAACACAAGAGGCTGCTGTAGCTGGGGAGAAGGGGGCTGGACGGGCAGGTTGCAGAGGTGCGTCTTTGCTGTGGGGTTTTTTGGTGTTTGTTCTGGTGGGGTGCAGTGCAGTCGTTTGAATGCAGTGGTGACTAATGCAGCTTCAAAGCCTTCAGCGTGTTTTGTTTTGCTCTTTGCAGGTTTTTTTTTCCTGGCAGCATCACACTGGTGACTCAGGGTCCCTCTGCGCTGCGTGGGGTGGGCTGGTCACTGGCAACTGGGCATCTTGTAGCTTAAGGCAGAAAAATTATGTGAGAGCCTAACCTGTGCATGGGTCGTCTGCTTTGCTCCCTTTCCATCCCAGTTCACCCTGAGATGGACTGGTTCTTCCCAGGGGACTTTCTCATACTTGCTCTACCCGTGATGCAGGTGCTGATATGAAATTCCTGTTTCTGGTACTGCAGCCGTTAGCAAAACCAGCAGCAAGACCCGTCCCAGTGATTGCTCAGCAGTGCACCCGCTCCTTCGCCTTGCTCCATCCTCTGGTTTGGCCGGGGTGCTTACCCCAGGCGTGTGCCAGCCCCGTGTCTGTGCTGGCAGGGCTCCCTCGTGGCCTCTCTTGTCCTGGCAGCTGGGGACGTGATTTACTGCCCAGGTATTTCCTGGGTCATGCTGATGGAGTGCTGTGGAGTTGTTTCTTTGGCCCAGGTGAATTAAGCCAGATGCATCTATCGCACATGGAGTGACCATAAACAGTTTGTGTTTGGTCGGCGGCAGGAGCTGTGGTCTCCCCAGTAGAGCCGCTGGCAGCTGGAATTGGACGCCCGCCCCGATGGGCCACGCTCTGATGGCCACGGTGTGACCAGACTGGGACTTTGTTGGCTGACGTGCTGCTTTGCCAGAAAATCACTCCAGCTCTCTGTGCTTCCCTGCCGGGAAGGTGATTGTGAGGCACTGCCTTGGGAAAACCTCGGAGCGGGTCCGGCGCCTGAGGATCTCGGTGGCAAATGCAGTTGTACCTGAAGTCAGATTTTGATCTGTAGGTCTTGCGACATGGACCTGGTTCAGTAAAGCACTTCAGCGTGCGTCTGGGTTTATGCCTCTGGTCCAAAGCCACCCTTATCTCTGAGAGCAGTTAATTCTGTGGTCAGGTATTGTGCTGAATCAGGACCTATTTCCTTAAGGAGTAAGTTGGTTAAACGCACACCACTTCTCCTTCTGGTTTGTAGAGCAAACTACAGTTCTAATATTACCGGTTCTCAAGCAGACGTTTGCTTAAGATAATGAATTCTTTAGCAGGTGTGGACGCTCTTAAAAGGCACAGCCCAGCCTCGCCAGGATGAGGTTCTGCTCACGCCACCGTCACTCTCCGTGACGTGGTGGTTTTTTACATTCTCTTCTTCCAAGACGCTCTGTCGCGTCTCTGGTCTTGCCGCTGTAAAGCATAATTGCTAACAGTTCGTAGGACGCGCGGTGCTTTGCATTTCTGTCCTATTCAGCTGGGTCAGACAGGCTCCCGAGGCTTCTCCTGCTCCCGGGTGACTCGGGCGGGTTGGGATGGCTCTTGCCGGGCGGGCGCTGCTGAGGTCGGAGGAGGACGGGGTGGGGTGCTGGGGTGCATCCCGCCCGCTGAGGCTCCCCGAGGCAGGGCGTTCGCTTACCCCGGGGGAGATGGAGGTGTGGGGAGGGACGGTGACCTGCCCAGAGCTGTGTGCCAGGCTGCCGGGGCTCCGGGAGCAGCTCAGGTCTTCAGGGACATGTTTCTTGCTGCAATCCAGTCCGGTGCCTTGGGAAGGATTTATGGAGAGCAATACCAGCCAAGGCTCCAGGTCTTACTTT
The DNA here is from genome assembly GCF_947461875.1 of Haliaeetus albicilla. Classification (NCBI taxonomy): domain Eukaryota; kingdom Metazoa; phylum Chordata; class Aves; order Accipitriformes; family Accipitridae; genus Haliaeetus; species Haliaeetus albicilla. The sequence continues at coordinate 2,506,087 of NC_091508.1, read as the reverse complement.
GCAGGTTGGTTTTTGGGCTGTCCCTTTTCTTTTCCCTCTTTGTCCCTGGTCCAGTAAGTTTAGTTGAGTTTGCTGGTCACGGTGTGGGAAGTGGGGATATGTGTTGCTGAAGAGATGCTGTCTAGCTGTTGGGGCAGCAGGGGGTGAATAATAAAGTAAGTAAGTCCCTTGTTTTGTTTAACTCCTTGCTTATGCTGCTTGGTGTGATTTTTAAGATTAGTTCAATTTCATCTTTGTTACTCCCTGTATAAAAGCAAGAATGTGTTGTGCAGGGTGCTGGAAACCTGGTCTGTTTGTGAGAGGAGCCCTGAGCAGAGAGGGGCCAGTCCTGATGTAGAGGGTACAAAGTGGCAGATTTCAAGCATGCTGTTAAACTGATGTTTATGTCCCACCCCATCATTCGACACCTGGTATAGTTGTAACTGATAGGTGCTGTGAAAGGACTGTAGTATTGATCTAAAAACCTAGCTAACTATGTGCAGCGTTTAAATCAATATTATAAATATAGTTAATCTCAGTGTATTCCTTTAATTTAACCTTTGATTAAACATTGAGGACTTTTTTTTTCCTTAAACTGTAGATGACCGTAGGGGAAAAGCAACAAAGTGAAGAGGGGATATTGGAAAGAGCCCTTCCAGCGTATGGCTGGGTCCTGCGCTTTCTCTCTCTAATCTCTTCCGTTGGGTTGTTTTATCTTATCAAGCAAAAAGCCCCAGAAATAGAAAGTTTTCCATGGCTAACAGGACAAGCCCAGAGATGCACAAGCTCTGAGCTGCGTGTTGCCTCATTGCTCAAAAAAAAAAAAAAAAAAAAAAAAAATCCATCAAATGGCAGCGGATTGTAAATGGACAATGTCAACGTTTTATCTCCGTGGGAGGAAAAGCCTCTCGTGGAAGCAGACGTAACTTGCACCGATGCATGCTGCATCTCGGCAGCGTTCGGCGTTGAAGAGCTGCCCGCTTGGCTCCGCGTGCCCGGGAAGCTATTGATCTCCTCTCTCAAGGATGACAGACGGGAAAGCAGGGGCAGCTGCATGCTTTGGGCTTGTAACAAAGAGAATTCGCAAAATATTCAGGCATTTTCCCAAGTCAAAGACTTGGTCTGAGGGACTCCGGCTACTGAGGACGCCGAGCAGGGAGGTCTCGCTGGTTAGAGGTAGGTGGTGGTGTAAATCGGTGCGTTTGGACGTGTTTGCTGGCGGCCGCTGCGTGCAGGCTTTCTGCTGCTAATTAGGCGTTGGGGGATTCCTGCGGTGCTGCCCTGCCTGTGCTGCGGAGCACGGTGGGCGATGGAGGGCCGGGTGGGATCCTGCCTGGCAGGTAGCGGGGCCGGCACGGGGCCAGCACGCTCTCCTGCCACCGCGCCGGCGACACCGGCCGGCTTCAACTTCTGCTCCGGCTCCTTCTGCAGCCCCGTTCTCGCGGGAGCGCTGCAGCAGAGCGTGGCTCGGGGCATCGGTGCTGCCCCACCTGCCGCTCAAAAATTTGCCTTTTAGTATAAGTAATGGCTCTAGAGCATCTGCCTGGCAGCTGGGATTACATCCCGGACCCTGCAATGGTGCAGGTACCTCTCAGAGGGGTTGTCGTCACCAGGGGGGGTCTTGTCTGCTCTGAACAAACAGAAAGCCACCCTTGGGTTTCACCTGTGTTTGCAAAGGAAACCCAAACCATCTGGTTTAGACCTAAAACTGCTGAGAGCTTCAGTGATGGAGCTGCAGGCTTGAGGCAGAGACGGGGCTGGATCATTGCCGCGGGGGATGTCAGAAAGCGCTTCGCAGGAAAACTTAAGACCCTTCCCCACTTTTGCCGTGTGAATGCTGGAGCTGGTGGCGATGCTGCAGGTCCTGCCCTGTCCCCTCCCGGCAGCCGGAGACTCCTGCCAGCTCTTGTGATGTCGCAGGGCCACATCCTGAGGTTATCCCCAGTGACGTCAGGCATCTCCTCCGAGCGAGGGCAGAGGCACCCAGCCCTCAATCTTAAGCAGCACAGCTTGCAAAATCAAACCTCAGCCTGCATTTAGAGGTGTGTGTGAGCTGGCTGAAGGATTCCAGAGTTGGAAGGCGAATGGAAGAAATCGCCTGTCTTCAACATCGTCCACTTCAGCGCTCAAACACCTGCGGAGTCTCAGACTGCTTTCAAAATTCATGACATTTTATTTTTCTTTCTTTGGTGGCTCTGAGCCTTCCCAGGGCAGCTGGGTCACGCTTCAAAGGTTTTCCTTAACTTTGCTAATATTGGGAGCATTTCTGATTTGCCTTTTTTTTGTTTGTTTGTTTTTGAAATGAATGGCAGGATCCTTAACAATCCAGGAACTGGAGCCTTAACGTAACTCCTGCAATTTCATGATTCATTTTTAACACCACACAAGGGGTTTTTCTGTAGCTTGTTTGAAGCGTGCCCTCTCAACAACCCTGTGCTACAGTCCTGTGTGTGCCGGGGCTGGCAGCCCTGCCGTGGGGGGGCAGCCAGGGGGGACACATTTTCACCAGGGCAGAGCAGTTGCCCAGCACTGCTGCAGGAACCACAAACTTTGGCCAGAAATCGGAGTTTAAGACCATCTCAGAGGAGCTGTTGGGACACTTCAGACCCTTTCCATTCTAATTTTGGGGGCAATCTTATCTGGTCTCCAATGCGGTGTTGCTTTGGGGTTGCAGGAGGTTTTTCTGTAGGTGAAAGCCTGGCTGGGGTCAGGTTCTTGGAGCTTCTGTCACCGCTGGGGCCAGGATCTGGCCGCTCTGCCACAGACCCGCGCCTTCTCCTTTTGTCTCCGTAACCTACAGATCTGGGCCTTGCACGTGGGCTGGATCGAAAGATGCCTCGTAGCATCTGCGGTATTTGGGAGGTGGGAGTGGGAGGATGGGGGCGGGCAGGATGACTGCAGTCCTATATTTAGGCATCTGGATGGGCATCTGTATTGGACTGTTTTACTCTATCCAGCTTTATCCCCTTGAGAAACTTTATCTATGGAGAAAGGGAAATTCCCTTCAGCCACCGAAGTTTTTCACAGTGTCATGATCTGACTCATTATTTTATTTTTTTAAAGAAACTACATTTCCAAGTGTTGCTTTGACTTGAATGGAAATTATCTTCAAGCCTAAGTGGAGGCATCCTGCTCCTCTTGGCAAACCTGTCACGTGGCTGCTTCCTAAAGCTGTGCTGCGTTTCTAAAATTAGTGTTCCCTGCTGGATACTGAGCGATTAGGTCTGTTAATAGGTGACGGTGACTAAGGAGGTGTCATACTTTAATCCCGTAAAGAAATGCCTGGCCGTACTGGGCCTGATCCGGAGGTGTGCTTGAAAGCTGTAATTTCTGTGGTCCATGTTACGTATTTCAGACCTCTTACTATGTGCCTCCTTCAGTCCAAGGGAGCAGGAGGCAGCTGCCCAAATCTGAAAATTCTGGACCAAATAGGCAGAAGGGACTTTCTGCTGGCGCCAGATGCTCAGGTGAACCTGCAGCCAGAGCATCCTCATATTGGCACCTCCAGCAAAGACTTGGCAAATGTCCCCTATTAAAAGGCTGTTCCAGTTGCTCAAAAGGTCATGCATTAAATTACCATGTAACCGTGCAGCTTATCTCTAATTAAAAAAAAAAAAAAAAAAAAGTGCAAGTCTCCTTGCTTTCCCCCAGGCTTACTTGAGACAACTGACTTGGAATAGGAGAATGATAGACAGCTCATGCCAGATGAATGTTAAATGATAAATGATTTCCCTGTTTCCCCTGGAGATTGATGTTTTCCCCCCTCAGGCACCAGCTCCCAGCAGTGGTTCAGCTCCTTTCATTCACTCTCAGGCATTCCCCCATGTGAGCGTTCAGCAGAGCTGAGCAGAAATCGCTGTTTCCAGAGCAAACACGGGATATTCCTTTGCTTTCCTGCAAGCCTGAGATATTCAAAACCAATGACCCAAATGCTAAAGAAAAAAAGGAAAAGAAAAAAAGAAAAGAAAAAAGAAGGGTATTTAAAATACAAGCTCGCCAGCTTGGAGTGGGGTGGCAGGGCTGGTGCAGGGACGGGCACTCAGTCCTGTTTCCTTCTGTGGAGTGAACTCTCTTGCCTTGGTTTTAGCATATTATTTTTTTCGGGTTGGTGACCGCTCTGGAATTTTGGGTAGTGTAAAAAGTAAATTTAATGCTGTTTGTACGACAGTTAAAAATTAAAAGGATCAGAAGGGCCATTAAAGTGGAAGGAGGTTGTTAGCTGCAGTCAGGAGGGTACAGAGAAGTCGGGGCTTTGAGGGAAAGGGCTGGGGGAGCGATAGCCACGAATATATGATAACTGTTGTGTCTGGTAGATGGAGTTGGCTGTCCTGAATGCTGCCTTTCAGCAGCCGTGGGCTGTGGGCGAGCGGGACCCTGTGCCTAAAGAGGTTAAACCTGGGCTCTGCAGAGTCGTCTGTGCAATTCCTACCTTGAACTAGTTAATGTCTTACAGGATGGGTCAGCGTCCAAAGAAAACACGCTACGTAAATGCCTTACTGTACCTGGGCAGCGTGTGTGCTGGGGACGGGAGGTCACAGCCTTTGCTGGAGCCCAGGACGTGTCCCTACCCTCTCCAAGGGTGGCTTTTTGGCAGTTTGATGGTAGATCCATGCCTTGGTCACTGTAACTGTTCCTATTTAGTGACCTTAAATAGTTTGACTTCTGTCTAACACAAAAATGTTTCTTCCCTCCTGATGTTGGAAGATGAAGTATCCTTTCCTCGTGAAGTGGCCGAGCTTGTGGTGCAGGCACTGTGCAGGTGACATCTCCGAGGAGCATAGCTGGGGAGCGGTTTTGGTGGGACTTGAGCGTATTCTTTACTTTGTATATTAGCGTGCCAGCAGGTCAGGGGAAAGGCAGCAACTCTGCCCATGCCGCAGCACTGCAGCAAGAAACACAGGTTTCCCTGGGGAGAGGGCAAAGGAGCAATTTTTTCTCTGGACGAGGTATTCTGGTACCTCTCCCCATCTGCAGAAATGTACCCGAATGGGGACGTGTCCCTGGCTGACAGTTCTGACCATGCCCGTGCCCACGAGCATCGGTCTGCCCTCCGGCAGGAGTCTGGTCCCTTCCCAGGGTTCCCGGCAGGCTGTGGGTCTCGGGTGCCTGACTTTCTCGTTTCTCCCTCTGTGCAGATTGCAGATACACGTGCCACCAGGAATGCCGCAGCCTTATCCAGCTGGACTGCCGCCGGCCGGGCCAGTGCCAGAGCCAGCTCTCGCCCGAGAGCACCCTCCTGCCGCCCTGCACCCAGGTACGCCGGGGAGGGGGCTCCGCAGGGGGGGTCGACAGCCTCATGGTGACCGATCGCATCTCCTTCAGAGACCTGATTTCTTGCTCCTGAAGGGTTTTACAGGAGGAAGGGCTCGGCAGAGAGGTCAGCCCGTCGGTCCTGCAGACCCAGGCAGGGCTCGCTCATGAGTTGCCTATGTAGTGGGTACGGCTTGCCTGGGTGGGTGCGATCCTGCGCGATGGAGGTTGTGCCCGTGGGCATCCCCCTTGCCGTAAATGCACATGTGGAGCTGTGTAGTGTTTAAAACGCTGCCGTGGGCCAGGCTGCCTGGAGCAGAGGGGGAGAGAGGAGCCATGCCCTGCGGGGACGCTGCAGCCTGGCCGTGTCCAGGTGCCTGCAAGGGAGGGTCGATACCGGTGTTAAATTGTGTCCCAGCACCGGGTGTAAAGTGCTTGAAAAGAAGCAGCAAAGGTGCATTTCTCCTGCATCTTGGCAGAGTTTGCAAGGAGCTCTGGCTTAATAACCTTGTTTTAAGAGTTTCAGTAGTCCTGGGGGATTGAGACTCTTCAATCTGTATTAGGGATGTGCAGTAATCCCCAGGGCTGCTCCGGAAGGCTTAGCTGTTTGCTTAATCCCCCCGAGGGTCCCGTGGTGTCTGTGATGCCGGCAATGGCCTGTGAGCCGGTGTGGGTGTCTGCTGGAACAGGCTGCCACACGTGTGACAGGGCGCAGTGAGACTGTACGATGCCACGCAAGTTGAGATGTAAGATACTTAATGCTGGAAGCTTAAAACATTGCTTAGAAACCTGCCTAAAGTGGATTTGACTTGCACAGAGCCTTTGCAATCTCTATATGCTTTTTTAAAACTGTATTCTCTCCTTTATTATAACCGTGCACTTATATTCCTCTTTTCGGAGGACCTTGATGCACTTGTGCAAAACTAGAAATGGAAATGTGCACTTTTTCAAAGAAGATGTGGGGTTTCTCTTGGGCGTGTGAGGAGCCAGCAGTGGAGTTTGCTTGTTGTCTGCGCTTTGCTGTGAGAGGTTTGCAGAGCTTTGCCTTGTCGGCATGTGGCTGGGCGATTGCTGCTCAGAAGAAAATGGTCAGGAGGGAACCTGGAGTTAGATGAGTTTTATCTTATGCATTACAAAGGGATGCTGAGTGGATTCTCCGCTGAGCCTTGAAGTATCTTTGTAAGGGCGTGAAGCGAGATTTGTGTGTGTTTACATCTCCTTTGGATGTCATTGGGCTTCCCTCAGCAGCATGAGAAAAGCTTGATTTTTAGAAAAATTAGAAAGGCTTGTTTCTTTTTCAGGGTGATAACACCAGCCAAGGGTTATTGATGGTCCTAATAATAAACACGGAGCCTGTGCTTCGTGGCAATTCATCACTCTGACGTGTCTCTGGTGCGATCCCGGGAAGGGAGGAAGCATTTTGTGCCAAGGAAACAAAAGTCTCTCCAATTACAGCAGCAAACACAAATCCATAAACCCATCCCGAGGTCCTGGTCTGGGATTGCACCTCTGAACCCTCTGTGCAGTAAAGCACTGTCTGCAGTCTTGTTACCTGTGCTGGGAAAGGCTGGGGGGGCTGGGAGGTGTGTGGACTGGTGTGAGGGTGACCTAGGGTAAATCACTGCAATAAAGCTCCGTTCTCGTCTGTGGATAATGGATAATCAGGGAAAAATTACCTTCAAGTTTACTTGATCTGAGCCCATAAAGCTGAGTACACAGCCATGTTCCTGGTGTTTCTGTTGACCAGGCAGGTTTTGCTGCTCGAAAGAAGGAGGATGGAGGGAAAACAGTGTCAGTATTCCAGAAAGAGCCAAGGGGGTGCCTGAATACACTGGGGGTGAGGGGAAGGGGTTTGCACACCGAAAACACAAGAAACTTTACTTAATAGCTGGCATAGTTGGAAGTCATTAAATAGTATTATCAACTGTAAGCAAACTAGAAGCATCACAGAAATAGCTACTTTAATATCACATAGTTAAGTACTGTTACCATGTAATACCAGGTATTAATAATTTGGGCTTTGATCCAGCAAAGTACTTAAGAGTGCATTACATTTGGGTCCCAGATTAGCCTCCCTGGGTGAAATCTGCTGAAGCTGACGAAAGCCTTGGCTAGTCTCAACAGCACCAGGAGTTTCGTCCCTGGTTTTGGCGGAGCTGGTCATGCACTTCCTACCTGCGAGCTGGTGCAGGTCATTGCTGGGTGGGTTTTCTGGGGGCTGTTGTGCGGGTAAGCTATTAACTGGAGCCGCTGTTGAACCAACAGGTCAAAATTACTTGGGTTTTTTTGCTTGTTTTTTTTTTTACGGAGCTGATCTCCCAAGCAGGTGGACCACAATGGAAAAGCAAGGGCTCCTTGGAGAAGCCCATGGAGCAAAGCAGTGGGAGCACATCCAGCTTTGCATGGGGCACTGCAAAGCTGGCTGCACCCTGTTCCCACTGTGAAATGCCCAGGGCTGAGGCTTCCATGAAGATCAGACGCCTGTGCCATTCATTGGCCCAACGCTCACTTTCTGCTCATGTTGTACATGCTCAATTTAAGCCTCTTTCTCTTCTAAATATAGCCTTGTGAAGCTGAGGAGGTTTGTGCCACTGCAGAAGTACGCGTGCTGCTAAGAGGATAGCTTATTTATCTGCAGTGTTACAAGTTGCTTTGTAAATATGCCGTTTGGATTCTTGCCTTCCCCTTTGAGATGCAGATGTTGCGTCCTCCCACTAGGCTTTACATTGACATCCTGGTTTGTATTCACGGGATGCTGCTGGCTGTGGGGTACAGAGCTATCAAAGGCTTCTAGCAATTTAAGTCCTTCAGCTGACAGATACAGATGGAAGGATATGAAACACCATCTGCAACCTATCAAGAGGGGAAGAGGTTTTTGTGCATGGGTGGTGGCTTGTGCGAAGACCTTGGAGCCCTTTTGGACCAGTCGAAGGGGCCCTGTGAGCTGAAGGAGTGAGTGATAACTCCAGTCTACGGGAGGGCTTTGCTGATGGTCCTACTGCAGATAGTCAAGCTGGGGAGCAGAACCAAGGCTGCTGCCTGCCAGCTCCCCCCCGCTCGCTGGCCTGGCGTAAAAGTAGCACTTAGCAATGGTGAGAGTTGTGCCTGGAAAAGGACATGAAGGAATTAATGTAGGAACAGCCATCTGGGCACAGCAGTGTCTTCTCTCTGCTCGGCTGGTGGATGTTGAAGGAGAGACTCTGAAGGTGTGCTGCCGCTGTGGCCTCCCTGCGAACGGTCTCGTGGGCTTCCCTCGGGGTTGCGTCTGGACCGTCATTTTTAGTAGCTGCCAGTGAGCTCTTTCTGATGAGTCTGACTGTGCACGTCCACCACCAGAACACCTAGTGATGAGTTCTGCAAATCTGATAGTGCATGGCCTGGAAAAGCACTCCTCCTTTTGGTGTTAAACTTAACCGCACTCTTTGTGTAAACATCTCCTGCCATTTTGTAGCTCTCCATCACATCTATGTTCTTTCTAGTCCTTCTTTTCCAGATGCAGGCTGGCCCCAGGCATGGAAACCTTCCTGTACCTCTAGCCTGCCCTGCCCTTTGTGGTACCTCTTATAATTCTTTATTCTTTCTTGGATGGGCTGGCCAGGTCTTGTGTGAAGTATCTGAAGCGTGGGCATAGGAAGGATTTACTCGGTGGCACGATACTCGCAGGCTTTGTTGCCTCTTCCTTTTCTGAAGTATGCTGGAGAATTGTTAGGATGTACGTTAATACCATATTACCCAAGTGGAGTCCTTTTTAAGATGGTGTGTCAGGCTTTTTCTTAGTCCCCTCAACCTGCTCTTGAACACACGCTGGGTTTCGAGTGGGTGGGGAGAACCCGTGCAGGGGTGTGCTGCATCCCTATGGATGCACGGCCCCTCACGCGAGCCCCCGCCGAGGGAGGATGATCGCCTGTGGGGAGCGGAGCCTTTCCCCTGCCCGGCTTTCCAGAAATACCTGCGATCCTCGCTAAGGAGGGAGGTCACCGCTGCCTTAAAAGCTGCTGGGTAAAACACAGGGTATTAGTGGGATGGTGGTGGCTCTGGAGGGGACGGAGGAGAGTGGGACGGAGGTGGCAGCTCAGGGGATGGGTCTGTGCCGGGCTGGGTTTCCGCAGGACTGCGGGGGGAGAGGGGAGCGGGGATGATGCTGTCGCTCTGAGGCTCTTTCCAAGGCCAACAAAGCATTTTAATCAGACTGGAGCGAGTGCTTCTTGCAAACGGGACCGGAGAGCTGAATGGCTTTTTTCTGGGCTGCAACCGAAGCTGCCTCAGCCGGGTGCCGGCGCTGCTGAAATCGCTCCTGCTGCTCTAAAATTAGCTGCAGAGCGGAGAGGCACCCGCTGTCTCCCGGAGTTTGGTGGCCGGGGGCTCCTGGCCATGTCCTCGCCAGCCTCCCCCCATCCCCACCACCTTTCGGCAGCGCGGCCAGGCTCAGTCTAGCCTGGGCTTGCTTCCCCAAGGCAGCCGATGCAACGCAGCTCTCGAGGACGTGCGAACGGGGAAAGGAGCGAGAAGCCAGCCTGCCGTGGCGATGTATTTTTGGGTAGCAAAGGAGGTGCCGGGGGCAACCGGGGGCCGGGCAGTGCCCAGGGCCAAGCCCAGCACCTCTGCTCCCCGGCGCGCAGCAGGGTGAGAAATTTTGCAAGAGGAAGTGGCGGAGGGCTGCGCGGTGCGAGGCGAGCGCAGGAAGGGGAGGCGATGCTGCACGGGAACCCGGGGGACCAGACGACGGGTGGTGAGCGAAGCCGGGCACCGAGAGCGGGAGCAAATTTTGCAGCTCTGCCCCTTCCATGCTACCCCAGCGCTGCTGCGCAGGGAGGCGGGTGGAGGAGGAGAGGGAAGGGTTACCCGGCACGGCTGCCTGTTAAAGAGAAATAGCTCCGCTGGCTCTGGAGGATGAGCAGAAGGAGCTATTGCAGATAAGCGCCGGCGAGCTGAGGATGTGAGAGCGGGCTCGCTGCTGGTGCGGGAGCCGGAGCGGGGACCGCCGATGGTGGCCGGTCCCCCGGCGAGCCCTCTGCGCGCTCGGCCTCTCGCCTCTGCTGGGCTTCGATGACCATCGGCAGCAGCATGAGCAGCGGGTACTGTAGCTTGGATGAAGACCTCGAGGATTGCTTTTTCACGGCAAAAACCTCTTTCTTCCGGAGCACGCCGAACAAGGTCCCTGCCAAGGTAACAGCTTAAAAACTAGTGGGAAGGGCTGTGCTGGGTGGGAGGTGGGGGGGTTTGCCGGCGAGGGGAGATGTCAGTGTTCCTGCACGTCTGGCTGCAGGTGCTGCCAAAATTAGCTTGCAGCTGGAGTCAGGGCAGAGCTGCTGGTGGGGAGGAGGGCTCGATCTGCCTCTTGCAGGCTCCCCGCTCCTGTGCAGGGGGTCTGCACTGCTGCAGATTTTTCTCAGCCACGTCTCGACCTTTTGCATGCCGGGTTGGCCCCTTCCTGGGGGATCCACGGTGGAGGAGCCGACTCTAAATGTGGGTTTTTCAGCTTTAGGGGGGGCAGGCAGCAGCCCTGCCAGCTGCCATCCACGGGTCAGGCTCCCGGCCAGGGACATGTGGTTTGGCCTCGCGAAATATGCATCGTTGGTGAAAATTGTGCCTTTGAGGTGGATAGGGAGATGGGAAAGTTACAGGACTAAATTAATCTGTGAACTTGTTAACACAGTGATGAATCTGGTCCTTTTCTGGGCGCTTGGGTGCATGTGTACCTGCCTTGGAGCAGGACGAGATTTCTGTATCGGTAACGCTGACAAAGCTGCTTCATGTTTAAGTGTTTATTTAAAAAAAAAAAAAAAACAACACAAGAACATCCCCATCATAAACTTTGGGGCCCCAACCAGAACTGAGCACAAAAGGAGAAGGCGAGAAGGCGCTGCTGCGGAAGTGGGGGTTTCGCTCAGGAACAAGAGCCCTGCGGCGCTGCGAGATGAGATCTGACCCGGGGAGCAGCTTTTTCACTTAGAAATTCCCCTGCAAAACATCAGCACCAACGCGCTTCTGTTCGGGCTCTGCTATATTTGCACGCCCGAGGTTGCTGAGCTGCAATCCTCAGCAGGTGATCTGGGGTTCGGCTTTCCACAGCGCGGGGTCCGGAGGGCTCTGCCGGCGACCTGGGCTGTTCTCCTTGGTGGGGGGGGAGGTTGCTCTGGGGGAAGAGTTTCAATCAACTGGCAGTTTTGTTTTAATTTCTTTGAAGAAATGCTCCCTTGGGTTTAGCATGGGATATTCCCTGTTAGCCAGCAGCTCCCTCTCGCTATGATTAACCGACACGTACTGCTGGTTTTTAAATGTCATTTGATGATTCATTTGTGTAGGAGATGTAAAAGATGACGGTGTTAGTGCAATAGGCGCTGCACCCCACACCAGTTTAATGCTGTTCTTTTTGAGCCAGGGCACTGCAGATCCTCGGCTATCTTTCCAAATCAGCCTGATCCTGTTCATGCTTGGGAGCTCTCCCTCACAGAGGGGTCGGGGGCTGCAGCAGCCCCTTTTGCCTGGCTCCTCTCCTGGATGTGGCTGGCGTAGGTGACAGACCTCGCGGCTGCTGGAGAAGATGGAGCCTTTTGGGCGTTTGGTGTTACGGGGAGGAAATGGTTCCTGTGCATGAAAAAAAAAAAAAAAAACCCCACACAAAATTTGCTGCTCAAGCAAATCATGTTGCATAATGGGTCTGTGTGCAGAGGTGGGTCCTCGCATTTCTCCGGCGGGAGGTGGAAACCATCCTCAGGCCTTGGTTTTGGGGAAGGAGGTTTTGGGGGGTTCGTGGCATGCTGGGGGGCTGTTGGTGGTGCAGGTCTTGCAGGAGCATGAGGCTGTACCTCAGCTCTGGATGGAGCTAGCCCTGGAGCATGGTGGGGAGGAGGAGGAGGAGGAGGAAGAGAAGGTGGTGGTGGTCCAGTGAGGCTGGTCTGGACGGCGGGTGGAGGGCAGCGAGGAGAGCATGTGCCTGGGAAGCAGCCAGCAAAGCAGAGGGACAGGCTCAGCCCCGAGGTGGACATCTCCTTTGGGTTTTGCTTCACTCCCTGTCCCCCCTTTTTTACTTGGTATCTCACTGCTCTTGAGTGATGGTACTGAATGTGGAACATTTCCACTGCTGCAAGAGCTGCTTGTGGCAACAGCGTTGCTTTTCACCACCAGGTACGGTACCTGCTCCTGGCTGTGGGCAGAAAACATCAGCTTGGACCCAAAAGTGAGCTAACCTGCTGGGTGTGTTTGTGAACAGCAACGTTTGTCCGTCCTTAGATGCCCAGGAAGGATTCCCGAGCCCAGAATGCACAGTGTGGTCAGTGCTGCAGCAACGGCAGCCACCAGCCCATGGGCATGCCCTGCGCTGGGCAGGAATAAGCTAAATACGGATAACTTAGGGAAGCATGTCTTACAAGACCTAGGAAACAATCTCTGTAGAGGAAATGCATTGTAGGTGGGGTAGGAGGGGACATAGAGACCTCCCGCCATTTAAAAAAATAGAGACGGGAATTTGATCACTATGATTAGAGAAATTATTTTTCTGATTGAAATAACTGTATTAATCTGAAGAGCCTCTTTCTAGGAATTTTGTAATTCCTTTTTTATTTTCAGAACCATCAGTGCAATCACTCTTCATTAGCAAAGAACTGTTTTAGATCTCAGATGTGACCTCATCCCTGGAGATCTATTACTTGGCATTTTCGTGACTCTTCAGCTGAATGGCTTCAGTGGCTTCTGCCTGAAGCGTGATTGCTTAAAACTCTGCAAAATTGCTCTTTGAGTCCTGCATCAGTGGCTGCCGGGAGAGCTAGCTTAGAGGAGAAAGGGGCAAGTTTCGCCATGCAGTTTCACCTGGGGCAGGATCCAGGGGTGGAATCCAGGGATGGGGATGATGGGAGCAGCTCCTGGGTTAGGGGTCCCTGAACAACATGAGCTGGGGTAACCCAGCAGGCAAAAGTCTTCTCCACTGAAGAAGAGGGAAGCTGTGACATGGTAGAGGTGTTTGCGGTGGGATGCACAGGGGGTGTTGCTCTGCTACCAGGTGCTCAGAGCAGAGACCACCGTGGGGGGGTGCCCCGTGCGGGAGGGGGCGGCCGGCGGGGAGTTACGTGAGCTCGGGCAAGGGGAGTCAGAGGACACCGCAGTGCTGGTTTTGGCTCCGTGTCTGTTTTCTCCCTCTCTTCAAGCCCTCCATGGCGGCAGCACGTGGTGGTGCCTGCGATGGGGGCTACATCCTTGGAGATGCTTGAAACCCAAGCAAGGGCTGGAGGTGATCTCCAAGATCCTGTCCAGCCTTGGAGAAACCCCGTAGTCCCCGAATTGGCTGCTTGTCAGGTGCAGCACCTGCACCAGTTTGTGGGTTGCAGGTAACCAGCAGGAATTTATGTCGCCTGTGGTGGGTGGGCAAAGGGGGCATCGCTCTGCCTGGTGCAATGCAGAAGGAGCCAGAGGCGAGGGACCAGCACAGGGTCCTGTCCTTGGCCCGTTGTCTCTGTCTTCCAAAGGACCGTCAGAGCACAGAGTGATTTCCAGAGGGGAGGCAGGTCTACAGGGGGTCCGGCGCAGCCTGGAGCGCAGGAGCGGCCCTGGGGCACCTCTCCTGGGGGGGAAGGGGCTTTTCCTGGCCCTGCAAGGCTGTGATCGGTTCCCAAATGTCTGCTCCTAAGGATCAGCAGATCCCTCTGATCCACCCTGCCTCCCTGATCCAGGCCGGGGTCTTGCCGGGCTGATCTCCGTGCACACAGACAGTGGCGTGGGTGTGCGCCTGTGGGGTCCTGTCCAGCCCAGACCCCCCTGAGATGGAGCTCCCTGGGAGGACCTGCTCAGCTCTCTCTGCTGAGCAGCGATGTGGCAGGAAAAACGGTTTCTAAGTGAAATCTCCATGGCAATCAAAACACCGAGCCCATCTCCACTTGCCTCTAACCTCTCTGAAATGCAGCGACGATCCTTCTCCCCTTCTCTAGAGAGGCACTGCTCTCCTATCTTTTGCCTTTTCCTCTGAACCCCAAAGTAAACCGCAGCATCTCGTTTGAATTTCTCAAAGGGAGTGAAATATGTTGGGGTTTTTGGTTTTGTTTTGTTTGTTCAAATCTGTTGTACGATTCCTCCCCCCCCTCACCTGTCCACGCTTAAGCGGTCGATCCTTTCCCCGAATTGTGCTGTGTATCGTGGGAGTGTGCGGTGAAGGGGGAGGTGTTGGGCAGTGATGGAGAGCTGTGCAAAAGCAGAGATGTCCCAGCTCTCTGGTGACTGTGGTGGGGCTGGGTGGTCCTGCCCCAGCCCCACTGCACCTTAGCTGCCACTGCTCCCTGCTGCAGCTGGATTTACAGTTCTGAGCTGCTGGTTCTCATGTTTCTGGCTCCAATTTGAAGCGTTCACGTTTCTTTCCAGTCCTTCGTGCTGCGGTGTGATAGTGGTGATCACAGGGTGTGAGCTGGTGATGCTCCTCAGAATGGCTCCCCGGCCAGCTGCACTCGGACGCACTTCTCCAGGCTTTGTTTTCTGATGTTTTAAGACAGATCTTTCCTTAATAAGGAGAAGAATTGAGGATTGATGCCCTGAGGCATAAAGTCGCTTCGGAAGAGGTCTTCTAAATACTCTTGCAGTCTGAACATAGGAGCCAAAGGGAGAGTTTGGGCTGCGTTTTTGGGAATGCAAGTTGTCACAGTGATGCTGATGTAAATGGTGATGGACCTGTGCCCGAGCACACCAGGGAGGACTTGGCCACTCCTGCCTCTAGATAAGACAGTCATTGCCAAGAATGTGGTGATGTCGTGCCAAGTCCTTCTCCACCGTTCTGCTGTTCAAATTCATTAACTAAATAGCTGGTGAGGAAAATCGGCTGGGAGCGAGGGGGCAGGGGTAGTGTCTCTGAGGCTGGTTTGTGGCTGCGGGGAGGCAGCCCTTGCTCCAAGGAGAGTCCCATGGAAGTGCACGCTCAGCCTTTCTACCTATGGGCCCTTTCTGTGTCTGGTTTTCTGGCTAGCAAAGCCACGGTTCATGAGCTGCCAGTCTTCCACCTCCTGAGCTGTGCATCCAAGCTGTAACCACACACCAGCTCTTTGGTGCTGACTGGGGCTGCGGTGGGACTGGGAGCTGGGGGGAGAGGGCACCATCCCCTCTGCACTGCTGCAGCGGTGTCGGAAAGCTCCCGGGTCCCACCTAGAGCTGTTATTCCCAGCAGAGGGGTCTGGTGTGGTGCAGAGCTGCTGCCTTTGCTTGCTTTATAAAGGTTTTTAAGCTGGGGGTTGACTTCTGCAAGGTGAGAGGCTGTAGGAAGGATGCTCTTTAGCTGGATGTGGAGTGTGTTTCTCCTGGCATCCTTGCAAACAGATAAATAGAAAAATCTGTCACGGAGGCTTCGTTGTTGCCTTTCTTGGATTAGAATCACTCTTCTGAGAGTATGTCACCATAATCATTATGGCCCATGGGTTTTTTACCTCCTCCGTAATAGCCTGTCACAAGCTCACGGCTCATTAGATGAGTGGTGGATTGCAAAGAGGAGGCTGGTGTGGCTCACTCCCTGGGACCACGGCTGCCCGAGCCCTGGGCGATGGGCATTGTGCATCGCAGCTGCCTGCCTCTTCTCGGGGCGCTTGTTCTGGGCAGCCTTTATCCTGCCGAGCATTAGCCCAAGTGCCAGATGAGGCTCGAGTCTTTTCTTACAATTGATGTTTCTTACAATTGAGAAATAATGTAGGTTATGGAAGGGAAGCCTGTTTGCAGCAGGCTGTGATGGGCAAGGGGAGAACACGGGCATGTTTCCTTCTCTGTGCTGCTGCGGGTGCCCTGGGCCACTGTGGTTGCATGGCTGAGCTTGGTCCTGTGCAGACCATGGTTGCCTCTGTCTCACTGCAGACTACAACTGTCTGCACGTTATTTTATGGCAGTTTCAGAGGGGATGGTAAACGCCTCCCCTGCTGAATTTAAGTGATGCCAGCAAGCTGGCAGTGGTGGTTAAACTCTGGCATCCATTGCCGTGCAACGTTCTGCATCAGGTTTTTAACAGGGCAGGAGTGGAAGCATCCTGGCAGCTCCAGTCTCGCTATCACTTTCCTTCCAGTTGCACGTGAGGGTGGCACGATGGAGGCCGTGGGAATGTGCTGGTTTTGCAGGCTGGCACACAGACATCGTGGTGTGCTGCCACGCAGCCAGGCCATCCCCGAGGATGGCTAATGTCATTCTTTCCCAGTTTCCAGCCAGGAGAGCCACAGGTCCAGCAGTGACTGCCAGGATTTAGGCGCAGGCAGAATTACCGAGCTGTTGTTTTGTTAACAGCTTGCTTCATCCTGTCCTGGTACAACAGGAAATGTGGCAACGGTTTATGGTTAATAGCTTCTGTTTTTCTTCCTTCAGTCAGAATTGCGTATTCTGCACCAGAAGCTTTGCAAAACCAGAGGTCCGGATAGATTCGTGAAGAGCAAGAAGGAGCTGATTTAATCGTACATGACGGAAGGAACAGCACTTCTCTTCCTGGGCCATGGACCCTCTTCCCAGGGCTTCCCCTGCCACGGTGCTGGTGCTGCTGGGCCGGTTTGGGTCCTGCTTGCAGGCGGGTTTTGATCTGGAAAACAGAAAAGCAGAGTCTCCAGCCGCGGGGTGTGCAGGGGGTTGGCAATGGATGGTGTGGTCACTGCTGGGGGCTCGTGGCGTAGCCGTGCCCGAGCATTGCTACCATGAACGGCAAGAAGGGGTGAGCCCTTGGAGCCCCAGTGCCCTTTATGGTCCCACAGGGCTCCCCCGGCCCTAAATAGCTGCCGGAGTCGGGACGGCACCGCGCTGGGTCCCACGGGACAGCTGGCTCGGGTGTGCGTTAGCTCTGCTCCAGTGGCCTCGCCGCTTGGCCCTGGGTGGAGCGTGTCCCTCAGGTTTTGTCCTGGTGCTGTTGTGTGCGCTGTGCTCGTCAGCCCCGTGGTGGGATTGCTGCGTAGAAAGAGATTATTAAAACTTTCTTTCCCTTGAGTCCGAGGGTGTAGGAAGCTGGTGCAGTAGGATTGCTCCCGTGCTGTCCCTGGGGTGGAATTGAAGAGCTTTTCTGCAATGCTGGCAGTGTTTTGTTGCAGTATTGGTCCAGCTGATTCTCGTAACACATGGCAGTTTTCCTTTTAAAATCCAAGCGGTTGTAAGAACTGGCCTAGCTACGTGTCAAGCCCACTTAGATGTTAGCAGTGTGGAAGCGGCAACTTCTGGTTTGGTTTTTGCACTACAACTGACGTGTAAGAGACAAGGGGCTTGGGAGTCCCATGCTGCTTTATGCCATATACACAACCTGCTGTTCCAGAGATGCATCTTTAAAGCCATCGCCAGGTCGCAGCTGCTGGCAGAGCCAGGAGCCCTGTGCAAAGTTGCTGGTTTTGTTTTCCAGTGTGGGTTGGTTGCTCTCTGCACACCTTAAATTGTGCTGCAGTGGAAACAGTTAAACCATCTGTCACTGACACTGGGAGCTTAATAAAAGCAAATTAATTCCACACCGGGTGGAAGATGACTTATAAAATGACCCTAAGAGAACTTACTATGTCCGTTTAAAACCTGTATTTGTCAAATTGTCATAATGCAGGGTTTCTTTTTCAATTAGAATTGCATGGAAGGGGAGAGAACAACCTGTTACCATAGCTGTGGCCACACAGTCATGTAAATTGTCGGAGCTGTGACGGCCAAGGGTTGGAATCCCATTTCCTTGGGGCAATCCTGACATCAGGGTGTTCACTCTTCCAGCCGCAGATGAACGGTCGGCATGGCAGGGGTTCTGTGCTGCTCTCGGGGTTTGGCCACGCTGGCTGAGCAGCGGGTGCAGGTGCTGGTACGTTCCTGTGTGCAGTGGGATCCTGGGGTCTGTGGATGCTTTGGCTTATGTTTGGGTTAGTCAAAACAAATAGATGTGGTAAATAAATAAATTACAAGTGGTGTTTCTTTCCTAATATGTTTTCCCAGATGAGAGTCTGAGCATCAAGAAGCTGCGGGATGGGCAGAGGAAGGCAGCGATTTGGGAAAACCTTCACGCGGGTGGGAACTGAGCTGCCTCCTGCCTTCCCCAGCGCTGCCAGGGCAGGAGCAGCAGGCGAGAGGGGCCAAATTACCCTCCTGCCCGAGCAGCATATCCCAGCCGCCGGCCGATCCCAGCTCCTGGGAGCAAAATTCAATCTCCACCAGCAGCAGCAGGGCAGCTTTGGGTGCCTCAGCAGGGTCCCGCTGCCGTGGGAGCGCTGGGGAGGGAAGGCTGCTCAGCAGAGCTCTGCAGCGCAGCTGACCTGTGCCCACCCGGAGGGGTTACGAGTGTTTTGCGAGGATTGGGGTGCGCTGGGGGAGTCGGGGGGCTGAGCAAGCCCAGAGACCAGCAGGTATGTCTGATCTCCCAAGATGCACGCATGGGGAAGGCAGGGCGCCAGAGGCTGGGTGGCAGTTTGTTGATGGAGTTGTGCGGGGACGTGGTGCGAGACCTGTGACGTGGTGCCACCAGCGCTGTGTTCCTGAGCCAGGTTTCCTGCTCCTCCTTCTGCCAGTGATTTGGGTTCCCTGGAGCATGAAGCAATTAGCATCTGCCTTGTGCCTGCTGCGAAACCCTGGGGACCGGCACCACTCCAGGCTCCTGCCGTCCTGGGTGCATCGTGCGTCCTCCATGGAAACCGGGTGGCATCAGCGCACGTGCTGCTCCAAGAGCTCTTAATTGCTGGCATGTGCTATTTTCCTCAGCTGGAAACATCACAAGAGGGGAGGGCCTTGCCCCGCTGGGGAGAAGCAAATTGCAGTGACAGGAGCGGACCGAGCCGCTCTGTTTGCTTTTGCCCTGCGTGTCTGGATGGATGCTGGTCTGCACCGGCTCGTGTTTGTGCCACAGATGAAGTGTAGCGTACGTGCACAGCATGCCTTACCGCTGCAGCTGTGCTGTGCAGCTACAAGTCTCTCTGCATGCAGGAGGGGATGGTCCGGGGGGTCTCCGAGCACTTGCTTGCTGTGCGATTGGGGTGGGGGCCAGCCCTGGTGGGTGGCAGCACGGCCATGCTTGTCTCCAGTGCTGTGAAATGGGTGACATAAGGAAGTGGAGGGTTTCTGAGTGCACAGCTTCTGTTAACTTAAAGGGAAGTTTTTTGTCATTTTTCTTTTTTTTTTTTTTCTTTTCACCAGTGCTACTTTTGAAAATCTCTACCCTTGGCATTATTTTTAAAGACTCCCATGCCAGCCCGGCACCTGTGTGCGGCCATGTAAGACCTATTGGAGTCAATAGACTGCAGTGAAGCATGTGCCTAAGGACTTTGACAAATTGGGGAGTTGAAATAGCCATTATGATAAGTGGATGTTTATCTGCAATTCTTAAATACCCCAGGAAAGCTTTGCTTTTATTTTCTTAAGGCACTGAACAAGGAGACTCTAATACAATGTCAGTGTTCCTCCATTGGGTTCCTGCTCCACATTGGTGTTTTGAGAGGTCTCGTACTGTTTGCTAGTCTCAAGCAGAAATTGTGAAATCTCACTTGGGAATCACCTGAATGAATTCAGGGCTCTCGAGTCCCAGGACTGTAGCAGTCTTGCCAGATTGCAACCAGGATTTCAGTTTGTCCTGTGCTTGATTCTCCTTCTAAAAGAAATGTCATGGGTAGCCTGGGGTGACACTGGCTTATTTACAGCTTGCTGCATCCTGGTGTCATGTGCTGTGGGGCTGCCTGGGAATAGATGGGCTTTGCTCCCAAAGTTGCTTTTTCCCCTTTTTTTTTCCATCTTAGAGGTTACAGTTTTCATTCTGAGCCTTACCGGCCTTGATGGCACATCCTTTCACACTTTCTGCTCTCCGCTAATGCTAACTTCTGAGCAAGCCCACATAAAATATGGGAGTGCTGCTCGCAGTTTCAGGCAGCACTGGCAAAATGTATTCACAGCCTGTCTCCAGGGAAGGTGGTGAGTTATGGAAAGGCAACAGAGCATTGCGCTGGGAAATCCAGCCCACTGAGCATAGTCCAAGATGCAAGCAGGTTTGTTTGCAGCAGGTCTGGATTTGGGGATGCTGAAGGCTGTGCTTCAAAGGAGACCTGGTCTCCCGACTGGATGGAAGGCCCCTCCACTGAAGGGCTTTGGGTAACCTGGGCTAAAGTGGCATCAAAGCTTGAAGCACAAGATGAGCCTCACGTAGGGAGTTTCCAATGGTCTTGCGGCAATAAAGTCATCGAGGCTTCTTGAATGCCACTGTCGGACCGGCGTCCTACTGTCGGACCGGCATCCTGCTGCCGGCGAGGCAGTGGTTGAAGAAACCGGTGAAAAGCTCCAGCCATCGTGCAAAGAGATGAACAGCGTGTGTTGCTGTAGGCTGCAATTCTTGCCGCTGGTTTGCGTCTGACACCATGGTTTGACGTGATCGGTGTCCCTGGGCTGGAGACGTGCTTAGGGCAGGAGTTCAGCTGCAGTACGTCACAGGGAACGCTGCTCAGCCGGCTGTCCTCGCAGGCTGCCCGCAGAGACCCGCGGAGCAGTCGGTGCAGTCCTGTCCTTGCAGCAGGTTATTTCCCACGAGGAGACCCAAAGGTGGCTGCTGGGCTTTACCATGCAGCTGGGGAACTCCCGGGTTCATTTAGCTCCCTGCGTTTAATTTCTATTAATAGATTTTCTTAGCCCACTTGTGAATTTGAATTTACTTCAGGGTCACATGAGTCCTTGCTTCCATCTCACGATTACAGGAGCCTTTAACTCTGCAGCAGACTGCTCCAGATGGATGCTGAAGGCGAGCGGGCGCTTTTGTCCCGAGTACCTGCTTTGGGCTTGTTGACACAGTCCCCAGGGGATGGGGATGGGATGCAGGGGGGTGTCCCTAGAAGCACTTGCTGCCTGTCTGCTGGGGGCATGGCTGTGGCTCAGTAGCTTTAGCTTTGTGCTCTGGGTTTCCCTCCCCTCCTTGCCCCCCCTGCATGGTGCAGGCAAAGTACAGGCACCTGGGGACAGCCCCGGGAGCATCGAGGGGCTCTGCCGAGGCTGCACTTGAACTCTTAGGGTGGGAACACACAAAATCCCTGCCCGTAAGTGCTGACACATCCTTTCCTGCCTTCCAGCAAGTTTTTGGAAAAGAGCTCGCTGGTTCTTGTGTTCCCACAGTGCCTGAGTGTGCCTGGGCTCTGCTGTCACACTGGGCACGATGGTGGAGGATCACATCCTGACATTTTGTTTCCAGGGTGCCTGTGCACCTTTGCAGGCTGTGCCATGGTACTTGGGCAGATGGGAGGTGGGAGCGTGGCTCAGGCTCTCGCTCGAGGCTGCTACAAACCTTCTCTGCAGAAAACCATCCGTAACTGCATGTTCCCGCTGCCTCGTCAGAGCCTCCCTTTTGGCTCCCCCGACACTGTTCCTGCTCTCTCCCTGTCTCGCGTGTCCCCAGAGGAAGGTGGCCGGCGTCCCAAGAGACTTGCTGCGAGCCAAACATGTTGCCTGCCTTTGAGGCTGGGAGCAGGGAGGTTGGGTGGCCGGAGACATCTCCCTGGGGCTGGGCAGGAGCAGTGGGACGCAGGGGCAGGCAGGGCTTGGCGGTGGTTTGCATGCTTTCTTCCAGCATACCCCAGAGATGCATGTTCTGGCCCTCTTCTGCAGAAAGCACCTTACTTTTCCCCTTTTAGATGGCCTGTAATGGGCACCTTGGTCCTGCTCCCTTCTAGCACAGGTCTTGCAGCCGCTCTGACCCCACGGCAGCATCCTCCTGGCCTGGACTCTTCCCCCTGTCCTGAGTCAGCTCAGCCTGTGCTGCTGGCAGTGCTGGGCTCTGATCTGGAATTTTATGCAAACCCATTCATTGTCTTTCTGCTTAAAAGCTCTAAACCCTGGTTTGCATTTGGGAAGCTCCCATGAGCTGCCTCTTGGTGACAGGATTGTGTTTTCCCATTATTCATTAGCGACATTTCCATGTGTGACCTGCAAGTAAAGCCCACCTACGTGCCGAATCTGTCACTTTGCCTCCCAAAAGGAAATCCCCCAAAACCTGAGCGAGAAGCAGCAGCCATTGTCCTCCCAGTGAGCCCACGCGCAGGCAGACGCTGAATGGTTTCTGACATGGGCTGGGACGCCTTGACTGGTTTTGCAGTGACTGATTTATTAGTCATGCAGCCGGCTTGCTGCTTGTGTGATTTTGCTGCCCTGAGCTATAATTTCCAAAGGTTTGGACAAGAGCAGTAAGGAGTAATCCAGCAGAGATTTAACTTCAGGTTCTGCCTGGGTGAACCTGCTGGAAGCTGGTTGAGGAGCACCCTGGGTTTTTAAGGGGGTGCCTGGCTTGGGTAGGCAGAGCCACGAATACTAGAAATAGGATGTGATTTTTTTTTTTTTCCAACTGCATTGCAAGAAGCAAAGAAACACTTGGGAAGTGCAAGTGGCTTTTTTTTTTTTTTTTTTGAAAGCGGGTTTTAGAGGCTGGATTCTTTGCCCTGGTTTGTATTGGGATGTCTCTACTGCTCTGTGCCTCAGTGTCCCACTAACTGGTGGGGTTTGTGTTACCCTCCACTGCCGGTTACTGGTGTACAGAGGTGGTTTGGGGCAGGGACGTGGCATCCTGCACATTTTGCCTCTTGGCTGTCGGGACCATCTCCACCTACGCCATTGCTGCTAGCGTGAGCTCAGGATCTGCACAGCCTCTTTGTTCCTGCATTTCCCAAGAAAAAGTAGAGCTGAACAGATGCAGTGTTACCCAATACGTAAAACAGCTAAAGCCTGTCTTTTCTGATTTCAGAATGTAACACAAACAGTAAAAGAAGAAAAACCTGAGCCTCTGACCATCCAGGAGATCAAACAGAAAATTGAAAAATACAATGCAAAAGTTACCAACTGCCTGTTGATGAAGCTGGTATGTATGGGGCTCTATTTACCTAATATGCAGAAAGACTGATGCTGGTTCCTCTGGGCCGTGAACTGAGCCAGCCTGTAGGAAGGTGTCTCCAAGGCAAGAGGGTTTGTGGCTGTTGAGATGTTCTTATCTTCCTTACCTGATCTGCTTTTTCTCCTGCTCCGTCCTGCTTGGGTTTCCTTAGCGTTAGTCACCGACACTTGAGGTAACCCTTCCCTGCCTCCATCCCATCTCAACTGGGAACACTGGCACAGTAATTTCTGGCTAGTGTGTGCTACAAATGACTTGCCACAAGTAGATGAGCCCATGTTGTTCTAGCGGGGATGAGTCATAGTAAAAAGTCAGGCTGCAACACTGCAGTTCAGCAGCTGTCGCAAAGTGGATTTAGAAACACAAAGTGTATTTAGAAACACAAAGCCTTTCTCAAAAGAGATGCTTTTCTCCTCTCCACTGCCAGGCTTGCTTAAGCAGAGGTCTAAGAACCACAGTGGGTGCCTTATATTTTGAAGTTTTGATTGCAGACTTGCATATCACCACCTGTAAGTAAAGCCTTGATGATATGTGGTGAGAAGACAAAGAAATAACCTCTTTTACAAACTGGAGTACTGCAAAGGTACAAACTTCACAGGATCTTACAGAGAGGGGGGTTGGGAAAGCTTCTTAAAGAGTGAAATAATTAAATTGTAGAACTTCCAAGAACAGCAGCGACACAACTCCCTGGTGCTTGCTAACGTATGAAAATAAACTGAAATTTATTTAAAATAGTAGATCTTGCAACCATTTCCTTTGTGAAGGCTGCACAGTAACTGCAGCTGGAATGTCTTGCCCATTGATTTTTATCAGCCCTTGGCTTATAGGAGTCATTTGGGACCCAAATAGTTACTCTTGAGTTACTTTGCTTGAAGCTTAGGAAAAATACAGTCTTGGGACTCAATACAGTCCTGGGACTCAATGTGGCTCAGCCGCTGGTGGTGGCCCTTTGGTGGGACCACAGGCCAGTGCTCCCGGCACCTGAGGTGGATCCCTTGGCTTGTTCCTGCCTGGCACCCACAGATGGACTGTATAGAGCCAGGCTTTTCTCTTTGATTTCTGCATTTTTGCAGAGCTGAGGGTAGGGTAAGGGACCTGTTGTGAGACAGGCTGATCTTGAATGATGATTTATTATTTGATGTGAGAGTCCCCTAAGTGGGGAATAAAATGTGAGGAATATGGTTGGGAGATCCTGCGGAACATGAGGGTAGAGAGCTTCCCAGAGGTTTCAAATCCTCACTTAAGTGCAACTACAAATTACATGTAATGGTTTCCATAGCTGACTAGTAGCAGTGTCGGTTTTAAATAAGACAAGATTGCATAGACACGAGGAAGGGATGAGTCATTACCAAGTGGAAGGAACAGGAGAAAATCAATAGTGACTAACCTGAAATTACTGGTTACTTTTAATGTGATTAATACCAAACCCTCAAACTCCTAGCAGTACCGAGGGGTGGAAAGTCCTGCAGTCACCCTGCAGGCTGCAGCATTGTAGACCAGAAAGCCCCTTGTAGTGGGGGGGGAGAACTGGAAAGGTTCCCTGGAGCCTGACCCCCTCTCCTTTGCTTTAGAACGACGATGGGACGTACACAGGTTTCATTAAAGTGCATTTGAAACTGCGCCGCCCTGTGACGGTACCGGCAGGGATCCGGCCGCAGTCCATCTACGATGCCCTCAAGGAGGTGAACCTGGCTGACATGACAGACAAGAGAACCTCGTTCTACTTGCCGCTGGATGCCATCAAGCAGCTCCACATCAGCAGCACGACCACAGTGAGCGAGGTGATCCAGGGGCTCCTGAAGAAATTCATGGTGGTAGATAATCCTCAGAAGTTTGCACTTTTCAAGGAGATGCGGAAAGATGGGCAAGGTGAGTTTGTACCCTCAGACCCACCAGCTTTCCTGCGGCTGATGGGGTTTGCTTACTATTTTGTGTTGCAGAAATGAACCCAAAGCATTCTTCTAGGACTCAGTGGTATGGCAGGTAGGAAGTGTCTAAATTTCAGATGAATAAATGGCTGGACCTCCACAGGAGGTGATGCTGCTTAAGTTAACAGGGAATTACTAGTTTTCAGAAGGGGGCTGATGCCACCTAAGACTTAACAGAGATCGTTGCAGATCTGCGTTAGAGACTCAGCTACTTCCACCATGATCCTGAGCAGCATGAACCACTTTTTATATGCTCCAGTTGACCTGCTGAGCTTTCGTCTGCCCTGGCAGCCGAGATCTCACTGTGGATGTCTGCTGTCCCCTTTTAGTGCTCTTCCAGAAGCTCCCTCTCACCGAGTACCCTCTGTACCTCCGGCTGCTGGCAGGTCCTGACACAGATGTGCTCAGTTTTGTGCTGAAGGAAAATGAAACAGGGGAAGTTGAGGTACGTCAGTGACTCTTTCTCTTGGTTTTTACATGAACGTTAAGAGCATTGTGGAGTGTGTGGCAGCATTGCGGAGCTGGGAGATGTATGGCAGAGGCAGCACGGGTGAAGTGGTGCCACGCAAGCAAGGCTGTTTCCCTCTAATGGGTTTGCCTTCTAAAATACTGAGTGTGATACCAGCTTTTCTCCAAACTTAAATTACCAGCTGAATGGACTGGTTGTACTTTACTTAAAAAAAAAAAAAAAAAAAAAAAAGTTTGGTCATTTATTGCTCCTAAATTATGTTGATCTTTAAAAAAATTAAACTTGAGCTGTGAAAATGCTGAGGCCAGTTTTGATGGCCAACCTATAATCTGTTTACAGAACCAAGCAATGCCACCCCAGAGTTAATCCTCAATAATTAGATTAGCTAAACACTGTTGTAAGTAATCCACTAATTTAAGTAGAAGCCAGGGACACTCAGGTAATAAATTCGCAAGCAGTTTTTGGTTGCAATAATGCTCCCCACCACAATGAAGCCGAATGTTGGGAGCTTCTGCATCCTGTGGGATTCTGCCTCCCATGCCGGGAGCGGCTCCATGCCGCGGGGTGGTTCAGGACGTGCCGTGCTGCCAGAGGAGTGGGACTGCAGTTGGTAAGGATGCCGCAGGAATGCCGGCTTCCCGTGGCAGTGCTGAGCAGACATAAAGCAATATTTATTAAGTGATTGCAATCACCAGCCTGTGGCCTGCCTGTTCCTTGCTGTCAGCCCGACGCTCTTGTAGGTGACAGCCGGAGCAGTCTTGTCTGCTGGCACCCCATGCCACGAGCTTTACTGAAGCTCAAACAGTTTTGATAATTTTGCAATAAAGAGAATTGGCTCCTGCTGGCTAGCGTTGCCTGCTGGGACCTCGCTCCCCCTTCGTGACAAGAAGTGCAGGTGAATGCTGCATCAGTTACTCCCATATATTTTTCAATTCCTTAGGTAGCTGTGTCATTCCTTGCAGGGGGAGCTTTAATTCACCTGAGTAAAGATGATTTCTATTAAATCTACAGTCTGAGGGGCTCAGGACTGAGATGGTCCTTTATGGTGTAGCCCATTATCCTGTTCCTCTCACATGAGGCTGTGAGATTAAGCTCTCTGGAGATCAGATCCATGTTTAAATGCCTTTTATTGTTCCTCTTCGCAGATTCAGGCGAAAACCCCCACAAAAGCAGTAAAGTGAATGGTGTGTGCTTACTTGCCCTCTGTTTCTGCTCTTTTTGCAGTGGGATGCATTCTCCATCCCAGAGCTACAGAACTTCTTGATGATACTGGACAAAGAAGAAAAGGACAAAATCCAGCAAGTGCAAAGGAAGTACGAGAAGTTTAAACAGAGACTGCAACAGACCTTGAAAGAAGCCAGAGGCAAGCCTGGATAACCCTTCAGGGGGCACTGGGCATCAGACTAAGCTAGATATTATTTTTAAAATGAAAAGACACTTCTCAGGACACCTTATAGTAGTCACTCTCCCTCTTCATCCTTCCATTAAGGACTGGCTCACAGCACCCATAAAATGAGCGTACTGCATTTTCTTCTTCTGAAACCTCTTATCCCAGGACCAGAGCCAGTCAAAGAACAGGAAGCCTGTTTTAAAACTGTGCCCGTCAACAAACCAAACACAGCTGCTGGTTTGCTTTTCAGCTGTACCATCAGATGGAGAAGCTTCATGGAAAATGCTTGGTGTTAAGCCCGACAGGAACATCTACTGGCTAATGTTTTGAGCAGGGTAACACTTGCTGTTCACACTCCTCCCAGCAACTTGCTTGTTCTTGTTCAGAGGTGCTGCGGCTCATTGCGTGTGCCCACGTGGCCGAGTTCTCATTTCATAAGTAAAGCACAGGAAGCAGCAGATAAAGTGGAGGAGGTTGTTGCACCAAACCACGTGGGTGTTGCAGCTGTAAGCAATGCCGGACGGACTTGTTCAGGGCTAAGATAGCCAGGGCAATGTCAAGTTATGACACCAAGGCAGCTGCAACACCCAAACAGTCTGTTAGCATTACTGAAACTTGGTAATATGAATTCCAGGAGAAGTCATCCATTTCGATTCTATTTAACTTCCAATTTTGAAAACAGATATCAGTTAAAGCAAATACCCCTGATACTTAGCTGAGCCAGTGTTTTACTACTTTTCTGCTCTGTAGGAATTGGGACCTATGTTTTAAGAAATTCTGTTTCAAAAGTGTAAAGATGATGGTTGGGGCACAGGCCAATGGTTCGATATTGAACGTTTAGCAATACATATCCAACAGATAAACGCAGGAAAACTCAAAATCCCTTTCACAAATCAAACTGATTTTGAGCTATGAACGGGTCTGGCACTGAGGGAGAGGAGCTCCAACCAGGGCCAGGGTGTGGAGGTGGCACCGCAGGCTGCCTGCGTGGGAAAGCCTTAGCACCAGGAAGAGTAAGATAAGTAAGATCTATTAGCCTCAGATGCTTTCCGCCCACCACTCTCTCATGCTGTGCTTCCTCCTGCTAACCCTCCTTGCACTGCTTTCCTACCACTCCTGTCCACGACACACCATTCTCTCCTGCCCTGTGCCACTCTGTACATGTCATGCTCTCCTCCCCTCCCTCCCCACTCGCAATCGGTGCTCTGCCTGCTTGTCCAGGATGGTCACCAGGTTTTGCTCTCTACATGGAGCTAGGAGAGGACATAAGTCTCTCTCCCTCTCTCAGGGCTCCCACGTCTCCAATGCATGCACTGTGCATCCTTCATAAAAATCCTTGAGCTGGAGCCTCGGTTACTGCCATAACTCTAACCAGAGACCCTGATCTTGCTGATGCCATGCAGTGATCACTGAAGGCTCCAGGGATGCCAGTCTGAGAGAGGATGGTCCCCATGTTTACTCTCAGTGCTTTGTACCAAGCACGCTGCACACAGCCAGGTTCAGTCTTCCCTCTGTTTACACAGGACACCACAACAAAGCATAAAGAGAAAATGCAACATTAATACTAGCTAGATTCAGATGGAGCATGTGAAAGGGTTTCATATTGACTTGATGAACAAGTGGCCCTTTGAGCTCACTGTAGACTGCTGTGATCCCACCTGCGTGAAGTGGGAAGGGAGGCAACAGGTTATTGGGTAACAGTTACCACAGAGACAATGCGGAAGAGTCTAAAATTTACCTCAGTGCCTTTTTTTTTTCCTTAGGTGTGAAAACTTTGCATTTTGGGCTAAGGAGGAAGTTGGAAGGGGCTTTTGTTGAGAGGCCTTGTCAGTCCTGTCCCCCTAGTTACCTAAAGTACTGTTGTGATGAGGCTGCTTTTGTCCACAGAGGGACAAGGAACTGTTTTGTTTCTTTCTTGAAGGTGACTGCTTGGGATTTTTTTTTTTTTTTCCAGATTTGTACTTGAGTATGTTTGTTTATAAACTGTAAGAGAGTAAGAGCATCACTTAAAGCCCCTTGGTTTGTATAAATGCCACTTTCTGCAAGCTTAGTTCCAGCTCATGTTTTAGTCAGTAGTATAAAAGGGTTTGCTAACAGGGCTATGGCCTCTGGCACGCGGTGCAGGACAGGCCTCCCAGCTGTACTGTACTCTACACCCAGATGACCTTTACGATGTGGCAGCAGCCCAAATAGAGCAACAATTTTCATGCTCTGGGGCTGTTTGTCCATTTACAAGAATACTTATTACTTCACCATGCACTTGTGAAGTAATTTAAATAACATTTATCTAGTGCTTTGAGTCTTGAAAGCACTGTATAAATACTTCTGTTCAGTCAAGAGGAAGAACACTGTAAAAACTGCCATTGGTTCTGAGAAGTAAGATCCAGATGCTTGTTTTTAAATCCCTTATCTTTCTGGCTAAAAGTTGTAAAGATTTCTTTTTTCTTGTTGTTTTCTACTAGAGTTTTGGTGACTGTCTCCCTCTTCCTTCCTGGAACCCAGCATGTCTTTGACATTTTGTAGAAGGCATGGCTTCTTATGCAATTACCGTGAATGCTGCTGAAAACCTCCTGCAAAGAGGAGGGCTGTTTCTTTTGTTTTGATGAGATATGGGGCATTTGAAGAATTGGTAGATCTTGAAACTCAAATTCTCAATGGTCAGTTGAGCTGTGGCTAGGATAGAAGTATTGGCCCCTTCTTTAAGCGCAAAATACTGTTGGCAGTGCCTTTGGTTAGTATATTGTCTTGCCTAGTTCGTGTGAATTTATTTTTCATGTCTATTGTAAAACATGTAAAATAATGTGTATAGAATGGAATAGTAAAGCTTCTATGGCAAAGTGAAATGCATTTTTGCAATGCTGTAATTTATTTTTACTACTTCCCAGTAATTCTATGGCATTTTTAAAAAATGTCTCACTTCCAGCTTTTTTGAAGGTTCTGAAACTACTTGTTCATATGCAGACAATGTAAAAGACAATGATAATAAAACTGTCAGTAAAGAAATCTCTTTAACTTCCTTTTCTGGCGCCCTCCTATGGAACTTTCATGTATTAAGTCTAAAGGGAAAATACAGGAATCCTTCCTAGAAGTTAATTTAAATTTCTTAACCCTACTGTAAAGTGTTTAAGCTTCAGCTAAAGAAACAGGTACGGAACATCTACCCCTGTGAAACCTGACCAAAGTATTCCATAATCGTCTCTTAATATTTTAGCTGGATTTGACAGAACTGCTACCCATGTCTACCTGTGATAAATTACAGTTAATGTCATACATTAAAATGTATTTATTATATATAAAAGTAATATAAACCATAAAAATCCAGCTAACAGAGTTCATTCTCAGTGCTGAAATGTCTGATACTAATACCTGGAAATGTTTAAAAGGATAAAATCTAAAACCAAATGGGTTTTACTTCTGACATACACAACCTATGGCACAACACACTGGACTGTTCTAGAACAATGTGTTGGAATATACTTGCTTACATTTCAGCGGAGGTTCTACTACCATGCCTCTTGCTTTGCATCTTTTAGCAAAATATTAAACTAGCCAAAAGCCACTGTAGCCAGAAAACCAGTGCACCATTAGGAAGTTCTAGAAAAATACATGGAAGAGGATGATGCTAGGGGTTTTATTCAGCTTTTTATTTTTATGAAAAATGGACAGCTGGAGCAATATTATTATTTGGGTGAATCCTAGACCTTGTAAACATCCAGGACTCATTTTTGAATGAATAGGGCCTGTACATTATCCTTGATTTGTTGGCAGAACACTTCTATAAATAATGAGATCTGAGTAATTCTTACAGTAGATTTTTCTCTTACTTCCTCCGGCCAAGCTTTGGAGCCTTCTCAAGGCCTTGAATATATTTCCGAGGTAGCTGGTATTCTTCTGCAACATAACCAAGAGTTCACTTCAGGTAAATATTCAGAGCTCAAGAATTAAAATCTGTTATCTTGCTGTAACCAGTCCCAGCCCAGTTCCAGAATTGACTTACCTAGCAGCATCTTGGCCAGATGATGGATTTGGTTGCCTTGGATCTGGACCTGAACTCTGTCTTTTGTTCCTGGTACTGGGGTGATGGTGGCACTGGCTTGTACTTTCTGTTGCAGAATGTTGGCCACACACTGTGGGTCTAGACCATACAGCTCAAGGTTCTTGATAATTGTCACCTACAGGTTTTAATAATTATTGCAAACATCACTGCTGTAGGTATTAGCAAGTCATGTCTCATTCATCCCAGAAAAACGAGCTGCCGAAGCTGCTCTCAGAATCTGGGCTTCTGCTCAAACCCCATAATTTTAGTTTTCTTTTTACCTTTTTATTTGATGATCTCTGTGCTATGGTTATGTCAATGGCCTCAATATTTCCTTTCCTCACAATAGGTTCTTGTCCAAAAAATGTTACCTGGTGTAAGGGCTGCAGTCGTTCAAGGCACCTGAACAAAGTTTATACATCCAATTAGTCTATACAGTACTGCAAGGCTGATGTTAACTCTGCTTTTCCACTGCAGCCTCTCACAAGTTTTTGAGACTACATGAAAGCCAAGATTCTACATGTGAGAAAAATTTGTATCTTAAGAAGATAATGCATGATGATCTCATGCAAAGATTTGCATCCTAGCTATTATTTAAAGAAAGGGACTGACTAAAAAGAAAGCTAGTCTGACTTGCAAAAATTATAGCTTAGACTGTTACTGGTAAAATTTTATAAATTGGGTCTTGTAGAGGAAAACCTTCTTTAATTTTGTCTTTAAGCTATTGTTCAGTTGTATTGTTCACAGATAGGTGAAGCAACTTCAGTTTAAATTTCAGCATAAACTGTGTTACTGTCCCATGAGCAAACTTGGCTTCAGAAATAAACGAAGCTGCTGGAGGTGCTGTGGAAGCACTGTGTGAGGAAGAAGCTCAAGGCAAGAAACACATTGGGGATATTTAGGCAAAGTTTTTCAGTATATGGAAGCAATGGTCTTGTGTCAGATACTCAGGCCTCTTGGATCTAGAAGGTGGGTTTAGGTTGTAAATGCAGAAGTTGTCCTGCACATAAAGAGCAGGATGATGAGCATGGCCTAAAAAGGGCGTGTTCAGCTATCTATTGAAAAGGATAGCTTTATAAATATGTACATACAGATTATACACAAAACCAGGCACTTTTTCTTTAGGAAGCTTTCCCTAGTAAGTAAGTGGTTAGCAGGTAAACGAAAAAACCCTAATGACAACAGTTAATGCTAGGTGCTTGTTAAGTGGTGGAGAATGAGAGATCCTTCAAGTGAAGGTCTCTGGATATTTTTTGTTGTATTACCAATAGGAAGTTACAACTTGGGTAGCTCCAATAACATGTGGCTTTGAGTTGCATGCTATAATCTGTGTAATACTGAAACGCTACATTGGGAAAAGTCACCTGCTCAAGAGGTCATCCCATCTAAGTTTTGAGATTTCATCTTGTTCTGATTTATCTAACAGGCAGTCGCACAGAATGGCATTCACCTTTACAAAGCTACAAAACAAAAACACGCGTTAGTTAGAAGCTAACAAGTTCACTTTTTTCCTCTAACTTCAGCATCTCCTGCGGAAGCAGGGTAGGACAACTTCCATGTCTACTTACTTTTTGTTTGTTTCATCAACCAACTCATTAGTCTTCACATAGTTAATGATGATGTTTCTCACCTCGCTGCTTGAGAGGATGCTGCCTTTTCTAAAGGGAAGGAAAACTTTTTCACTTACTACTTTAAGTTGTTAGGTGTTGGGTTCTGTCGCTAAGACAGAAGACACCAACTACCCTGACAACATTTGGTAGCAACAGCTCAATATTGAAACACATCTGCTAGGGAGTGATTTCTTATTACACCTCAGCTGCTGTATACCAGATAAAAGGCTCACAGCAGTAATTACAGAGACTCTAAAACTCTTGGTTCTGGGAACCTAGTTTGGGAGGATGACCCTAATGGCACCCCTAACTTCAGGGGACAGTGGATAATGTACAAAAGTGCTCAGCTGGAGAAAGGCTGCCACCGAGTGCTATCTAAACTACATCAAAACAGACAAGATTAGGGCACAAGGAGGCAAGTGAGTTCTTTAAATTATCTGAGCATCCTCTTTTCAGTAAACCATACTGTAGGTGGGCAGAATATGCCTTACCCAATGGCAAATTAAGACAATCCAAGTAAAATATATCAGTTTTGACACTTGAGCTATCACCTCCTTAGCTGTGGGAGAAGTGACGTGAGTACTTGCTGAATGCAGTTGTCACAGCCTCTTCTCTTTCTTCCCTTTGTGAAGCAATGAATGTATTCTTGATTCCCATCACCTTTCCTGACAGCATTGCAGGGCCCTCCGATAAGGGCTAACAAAATGGTAGCAGTATAGGTTTGTTAGTCTCTCTCTTTGCGTAACAATGGGGTTTTTTGTACTTTTCTAGTGCTTACCTGTGTCCAGATTCCTGAAAGAGTGGGATCATTTTTGTTGAGACCCCATAAAGCGGAATGATTTCAGGAGCATGGTACACTTTTTCTCTGTCTTCACTCTTGCTGTCTTGGGCAGCAGAGGCTGAAGAAAATCCTTCGGGTACTGCAAATGCTTTAATGCTGAAACGAGAATTATTTGGCATGAGTGAAAGGGATTGAAACTTAGCACTTCCATTTCACTGAGAAACTAAAACCTAGCAGAGTTGCACAAAAAGCTTTCTGGTCTGTTGTATGGTATGTCAGTTCCTCCAAATGCATTCCATTGCAGTGGGGGGCCTGTGCCTCTGGATTAAAGAACACGGTGAAAGAACAGTATTTTGAAGCATTAGCTACAATTACTAAATTTGTCCTTGTACACATTTCAAAGAAGATACACATAAATAAGCACCTTAACTCAGCTGATATTAAATACTTTTCGCTCTAAGTAAAGCCCTATATGATGGGAAAAAGTTAATCTCTCCACCTATTCTAGGCATATTTGATTCTCCTAATTAAAGACAACTGCCATAATTCAAAGGGTGCTGCCCCATTCCATAGAATTGCTAGAATTAAATTAAAAAAACCCAACTGTACTCTCCACAAATGTACAATGATTCTTTAGGGGTCACTGAAAAAAGGCAATTCCTGAAGAGAGGGGTAGGAACTGTATCACTGCAGGAGCTGGAGTCTCATTTCATTGACCAGAGCTGCAGATTCTATGCTCGCAGGCAAGAGAATTGACAAACTGAGTTTGAGTATGCCTGTCTCCTAATGATAAGGCCAAGTTTAATGAGAGAAAAGTTAATGCAAAAAGTCAAAGTAATTCTGCTTCTTTCCAAATGCAGAAGATATGCTTCTATCTACAGAAATATTCTCCACTCCATTAGTTGCCAAGGAGACTTTACAGAAGAGGAAGCCTCAGGCGCGCTGGGAAATTTCAAGAGAGAGCTAATGTGCCAATATGCAGAAGGAACAAGTAGGATGTTCTTGATGTGAGGTATCTGCTAAACCTTAGAAAGATAATAGAAACACCAATAAAGGAATTGGGTAATAAGTA
Organism: Haliaeetus albicilla; assembly: GCF_947461875.1. NCBI lineage: Eukaryota > Metazoa > Chordata > Aves > Accipitriformes > Accipitridae > Haliaeetus > Haliaeetus albicilla. The sequence continues at coordinate 2,471,778 of NC_091508.1, read as the reverse complement.
ACTGAAAGGGTAAGAGTATTTCTGCAAATCAATATGTGTAATGGAAAACAGGAATATTTTTTTTTTAGATTATAACTTTGGCTTCTGATTTTGCAAAGTGCTTGATTTGATCCTGTATGACATTCTGAGACTGTAGTTTCATGAGCATTTATTCATCAGCAGTCATCTTTTTACTAGAGTTATTGTTTAGACAGGTAAGTTCACTTCAAAGCTGAACAATGAGTTGTCCCAGCACATAGATGGAATGGAGAGAGGGAGACCTGCTTAAACTTGGAGGGCATAAAACAGTCATACCATTATAGTCACTGTTAAATAGATGGAAAACTGCCTGGTGGGTTTCAAAGCTTCTTGCCTCCCTTCCCCAACAACAACAAACTCGCGCAAACTATCAAGGCACTGTCAAAGGAATGTACTTTTTAGTGACTGCTAACAGGCTTGATACTGTAACTCTTTTATTAGTATCCAAACTGGATGCCAGAAATTGTCATTCTAACACTGCAACAAATTTGCAATTAATTGAATCCTCCTTAAGGTTTTCAAAGCCATTTCTATGGAAAATTTGTACATCCACTACAAGGATAAAGAGCCATGTGCAACTTTCAGATCATTTAACAGTACTTTTTAATCTTAAGTTCTATGGAAGAATGCACAACTGACAAGAAAGGCAAGGCGGAGATCACAACACTTGTCATTAGACTTTAAGCATGCTCAGTGCCACTGAGTAAAGAAGGAAGAATATAGTTTACCTGGAAGAACTTCACAAGAGCAGGAAACATAAGCAATGTTGTACAGAAGCAGGGTATAAAACCCCTCCATAGCACACTAAGATTAGGAAATGAGGGCTGCTACAGCTATTCAGAACAGGAATTCAAGTAGAGTATAGGTAATAGAGCTGGAAGTAGCAGATTCCACTCCCTTCTTTCAGAGACTACCAGCTCTTTTAAAGACTACAATAGTCTACATACTCTGGATGTTTCCAGTCCACTTCCACGATGCTCTCCACACCTTTGTTCAGCTCCTTCACTTGTAAGATCTTCTGGTGCTGCATACATTGCAGGAATTTAGAGAACTGAAGGAAACAACAATCAGAAATGTGGAGTCAAGCATTTAAAATTCCTGTTCATGTGTTTCTGACCGCCCTAAAGTTACTTGCTAAATCAGAAAAACCTCTTAAAAAAAAAAAAACAAAAACAAAACAACCCCCCACCACCACCTTTGCTTCTCTAAACACAGCAATTGCTAAGGAGCAGTGAGTACCTCTGTCTGGCTCTAAAACAGAGTAAAAGCAAGCGTTCCTTTTGTAGGTCTGCCATCTGTTTGTTCTGCGACTTTCTTAGCCAAATCACAGTACATCTCACGTGAATTACTGGGAGATCTTTGGCAATACACTTTGTCTTTCCTTGTCATCTGCACAACAGGGACAATATTGTCTCTTTTCTCTTCATTTTTGTTCATTAACAGCTTTAGAAAACGAATGGCCTCTTCTTGCAATTGCACTGTCCAACAAGATCAGAACCCTTTAATAGCTATCGCAGTATATAGTGGCAGATAGCATCAGCTGCATTCAAAGCAGATCAATGCTCATGTTTTCAGGACAATGACTTTTCTCCCTGGATCCCACAGGAGAAGAGAGTTGAGAAAAAGAAGTTGGCTTTTAATAACAGCTTCTAGGCTTTTTGTTTATGATTGTTTTACTAACACTTGAACAATTACAAGTTCAAACTTTTTCTCTCCTTCCATACCTTATTTAAATTAATGCAAAAAAAATGACAGAAAAATCTCACCTTCTTGTAGCTTGATTTCTTTATGTCCAATTGTTGTCCAGCAGGGCTATAAATGGATTTTTTAAAAGTTCTTTAGTTATAAGTCACCCTTCATTTCTTCTTAAATCTTGCTACTTATGCTAGAAGTTTCTTAACAGCGGAAATACAAATCATACAGAGAAAGAATTACTTCAAACAAGCTAACAAATAGAATATGATGGTGAAACTAGTGCTAATGTTCCTATGGATAGGCAAACAGCCATTTAAGTGACTAAATGATCCTGAAACAAACGTCAGCCAACTCAAGTTAGCTACCAAGTGCATATCCTGCTCTGGACAATCCTCACATCAAAGCATTTGATGTAAGAAGTGAGTGTAATCTCAGGTAACCTTAGATAAGGACTGAATTTTATTTTTGAGTCAAAAACTTCATCCTAAATATCACACTTGATCTCCACAGTTTTAAAGACAAAACCCCAGCATGCAAATCCAAAGACAATCTTCTTACCACATACCAGCATGAGAACATATGGCTGCGTAGAAACGTGCTGGTGAGCAGAGGGAGATCTGACTTCTTTACTTTGCATTTTAAGGCATGAAAAAAACACTGATTAAATAATGCATCCATTTGCTCTGCAGGGAAAAAAAAGGACAAGCCGTGAGTAGTCTGTCTTTCAGAACACAGCATGCAGTTCCTTCAGACCACACAGAACTGTCTCTACCTCATTCTCACAGTGAGCTGTCTAGAATGCACGGTAATCTAGGTTGTGGGTACGGGCTTCAGCAAACCAAAGGGACATAGTTTGGTTTCATTTGTATGCAAAAATACCTTGTGGAGTCCTACTGTCTTCAGCTTCCTGCTGAACCTCTGTGTTGGCGTCTTCAGCTGTTTCTGCAGCTCTGTTCTCATCGAGTTCCTCCTTTCCCAACAGTATTGTACAACTGTCTCGCCCCTTCAGGCTCAAATCACCAATGTCCACATGCTGCAATGGGTCAGTGGAGAAGCTGATGACAGGCTCTTTCCCCTCCATCTCTTCCTCATCTTCAGCACTCTCCTTTTCAGCAGAATCTGTTACCAAGGGAGCTAAAGTAGGAGGATAAGATTTGTCACCATATTCCCTAGAAAAGGAAGAAAAAGCATAACATAGCTTTCTGTTTACTGCTTTGAAACCCACAGGACAATGAACAAATGTCACCATGATAAAAGGCACTGGCAGCTGCATGGATCTTTTTCCACATTCTCAAAAACATAAAATTTATTTTTAACTCATCTTTCTCCATAAACTCCATGTTCCCCCCATGAATCTTAAGTTAAAACCGAGCAGACTAGTTGAATCCAAATGCAGAGCAACTCATTTATTTGGTTGAGACTGGCACAGTTGACCGTTTTTAAGCAAAAGTCATTCAAAGTTCACTTTTGATAGAACAAGATTTTCTAAAATCAGAGTAACAGGGATGTTCTAGCTTCATTTCTATAATAATTACACTCAGGTTGAAGGAACTGAATCAAATGAGTAATTTTATAGATCTATTTCCGATGTGTATATAATGGATATATGTCAGGATAGACACCCGCTTCTGTCAGAAATATGTAGCCATCAAAACCACGTAGCCGAAACCTTAATGATGGTCGTATCTAAACTGTACCCAAATAACTCAATATGTTGAACTAACAGATCAAACTTACTGGGGCACAGATGTTGGTTTTAGTAAACACATGAGACTTGTTACACATTTTACCAAATGCCTGGCAATATACCCACCAGAGGTGATCCATGTAAGTGTGCAACACAGCAAAGCCCTTCCCTTTCATTCCAGCAGCCAGCATCTCCGCAGTGGACATAGTGGCAACTGCAACTGCTACTGGAGCTCTGGGAAAAGAAGGGAGTCTTACAGCACACATACACTGTACTACTTAGACAAAGACAGACTGAGCCATTGTGATATACCGAATTTCTCTTGCAATGTCCTTGTTCTTTACCACCTGCATTTTTTAAAGCACCTAGGTATTTTCTGGTTTTGTACCATCTTTCTGGTATGTAAAGTCTTCCAAAGAATCCCAAGGATATGTGCAGCTGTGATACTGAAGTGAAGGCTGTGCAGTGATGCATTCTTTGCTTTAATAAACTACAAGAAGCATATGCACTGCCAAAAGAGACTAGCAGTGGGGAAAAAAACCAACAGCTTTAGCACTGCTCCCTCAATCTGAATTTCCACATGGGCAAAAAGACAACTGTGTAGAATACAATCTTTTGTTAAAAAAAGTTACTCTTTCAAAACAAATCTACCAGTTGTGCCCCCACAGGTCCAAAAGAACCAATTTGCAAAGCTGTCTGCCCGAGCTCAAATATATCCTAACTCAGAAACTTCAGTGGATTTTTTTTTCTGCTGTATTTTCCATTGTTTAGGCCCACAGTGCATCAAATGCACAAGAACAATTCTGCTTTTATTTCCTCAAAACCCCCAGAGTCGTCCTGTAAAAAATAGCTTCATTTCATTTTTAGTTTCTAAGAAAAGGTATGAATAAAGAATCCTCTGTACCTGTTTCCCAAGAGGGTGACAGCACAGAGCGTGCCCCGCTCTACTTGAGGAAAGCCAGAAGATGGCACTACAACTCCTGGCAGCATCAGATCTGAAGAAAAGAATAAAGCACATCCATTTCTCAATGAAAGACTCAGCCACTACCTCCTCCACCCCCATCCCTCCTGTTACTCAGCAAAAACACAAGCCTGTTAATAGCTGAGCACATGCCAGATAAAACATGATTCTCTGTTTCTCCTAGTAAGGCAGCACATCTTGCTACCACCCTGTGGAGTAAAGGATCCAGCTCACAAGGGTGCTGGGCACATCCCAAAAAACTGCAGAGGAGCTAAGCATGCTCAGCCCCTTGCATTGTCAGGCCCAAAGGGAGTACTGTTTTTAACAGAAAGATACGAGCTCCCAGCCTAGACCGCATTACTCTTCATTAATGACATGGAAAAAGAAAGGAACAAGGAGATATGTCTGAAATGACCCTTCACTCTTGCTGTCCCAGGGGCAGGTTATCCCAGTAGCTCTCTCCCTGAAGAGAGAATTGCCTAAAATTTGCCACTGCCGACCCAACCCTCCTGATCTGACACAATAGCTGCTTGCACTCAGCTGTAAACTCTCCTTAGCATGAGGAAGCAGCCTTAACCATCTCCTTGCTAATCTGGACAGAAACAGTACAACTTGTTGTGTGCTTCCTTCTGCTTTCCATACCTGGGATGAATAGACCGGCATGCGAGTAAAGAACAGTCTTCCATGCTGCACGTATGGCACCACGTCATCACCAAATTACTTAAAGAGCATCTGCTCTCCCTTATAGCAGCTGTAATTGTCTAGAGCTTGCAGTCTCATAGACTGACCTGTGTTCCATGGTTTGGTTTTGAAGGCATCTCACTTTTTTCTCAGCATCATAGATTTAATGTGTATGCTGAAGAAGCCAACAATATTTTTCCTCCCATTCACTGTCACAACTACTTTCAGCAAATCTAGAATGAACTCTGCAATTGCAATCAAGGCTCCACATCTCTGAGGACAGAAATCACATAAACACCTTAACGTGACAAGGTAAGTAGCATGTGTATATTATGTAAATAACCAGGGCAGACAGTAAATATTTGAATTCACGGATAGCACTACTTTGATGCTCCTCTTTGTAACTGAATGGTCCCTAAATCTGCTCCCTCCCTCCACGTCTGCAGCACTGGATAGTCTCATGCCTTTCCTCTTCTTTCTGAGATGTGGCTCTACCTCTCCTCTCTGCCTTTGTTGGCCATTGTCTCCGTGGCCAGCTTCTTATCTTTGGATCGTACCCAGAGGTAGTCTGGTTGCCATGGGAGATGAATGACCCGCAGCCCTCTTTCATCAATTAGCCCTCTTCCTCCATTAGCAAGACTTTTTCTTCCCAGAAACTAGGTCACTACAAGCCAGCAGCAAGGCTTGCTCAGATGTCTATCACAGCTACACATTCAAGCCCTTTATTTCCCCAAAAGTAAACAGAGAGACTTGAGTTCTACTTTAGATACTGTGTAATGGAAAAAAGACATCTCTTCCTACACATACACTTCCATTTACAGACTAAGGCCGCAGTGGCTGCAATTTAATCTTTTTCTGGTTGAGCAGTTCAGCAATTTAAAGTTTATAAAGACCTGATTCTCATGAGTCTGAACTGCGTCCAAAGCAGGTTCCAGAAAATAGAATCCTTTCTTTTTAGTCTTGATCCATAATTAGGTGGTAGAGCCAGTAGTCCAGGAATTCAAATCCAACCTCACCTGCACAATTCACCATTTACCTGACAGCGATTACAATTGTAGGTTCCAATATAAACTCACTTCTTATCCATAGGATAAGCTAGTTCACCTCTGAATTGACAGGAAGCAGGGTGGCAGCAAAGAAACTCAGCTGCTCAAGGAAAGTTACAGAAAAGACAGACCAATGACGCAGGCAGTTCTGTGTCCCAATTCAGAGTTGCTTATCACCCTGAGAAGACATTTCCAAGTCTGAGACTCCCACATTGAACAGGTTACTGCATTTAAAAAGCTTGACCTGCTTTGTTTCATTCACAGACTTTTTTACAGCTAATTTATTTTCCTTTTTAGGACATCACCATGAATTACTTTTGAGTACTTATTCTTTATATTTTTTTGTTTCAGGTACATTTTTGCCACTGGGCAAGATAACATCAAAGAAGCCCTGAAGGCAACTCCTTTTTGCAGTGCAATGTGACAAAGTTCTAGTCCTCTTACCTGCTCCTCCTGCTAGTTTCTGTAGCACAGGGGGCCATGTTGAAAAAGCAGGGAGAAGATCTGGGTAGACCCACAGAGTGTACACTGTCCCAAAACAGAACCAAATTTAAAGATGCATCATTAAAAACTTCTCTAGCTGTTGCTTCTTCCCATCTTTAAGACTAAGCAGTACAATACTAACCACAACTAAGCACTCCCCTGTTACTCAGGTAATCAAGAAATCTGAAGTCAGAACAACCCTACAGTAATTAGTAGATGTGATGGAGAAAAATAAACTGCTAGTTAATTCAAGCCCCTGTGAATTATTATAAAGGATATAGATAAATGTTTGCATTATTTTCCTTAAATCAAGGACACTTGGCACTAAAATGCTACTCCAACAGGGGGGAATTGCTGGGTATGGGAAAAATAAAAGCATAGAATATCAGAGCAATTCATTGCCTAATTCCAGGGCTGCTTGGAAGTGGACATCATGCTTCTTGGAATTACACCTCGCAGTGGACAAAAGAGAGAAAAGGGGCTAAGATGCTAAACTATGACTTAGAAACCAGGAAACAAGTCTTTTAACCTCTGAGCATGTCAGTTGCCTTTTTGCAGAAAGAATCCAGAAATGCCACCGATGTCTCAAAGGTGCTGGCAGAATAAATGCGCTAAAGATTATGAAATATACCGATACAATAGTGATAGGTACTTAAGACAGAGACAAGGAAATCTTCTGGGGAAAGGCGGGTGCCCAGTAAGTACAGAGGGAGGATTATTCTAGTCCACTGCCCATACCTGTTGGATACAGAGCTTTCTCAATTTCAAACAGTATTGGGTTCCTGTTATTCATGTAAACAGTGACGGCCTCCCCTTTGTGAGAGTATATTTTGATGACATTAAGCTCTTCCTTGTTTGGAATAAACTCAGTCAATTGTTCAGCACTAAGGTTAGGAAAAGCTGCCGCAACATCAGTTCGTAGTTTTCTCCTGTAATGATAAAGTTGTAAGCGTGTTACAAAGCTGTCTAGACCATGCCTCAAAATAATTCCTAGATCAGTAATTACTATTTTGTTGGCTGTTCACACAATTCCCACTTTTTCACAGAAGATAATCTGAAGCATTTGTGTCTGGTTTTACAAATGAGATAGTTGCGTGCTGGAAGAATACCGGGAAAAGTCCAAATATGCTGGCCCTGCTCGTATTCTTCCTTAAACACCCGCTTACAGCTCCTGTTGCTGTCTTCGCCCCCGTTTCGCACTGTGGTTTCACTACTGCTCTGAGCTCCTGAGCGCAGATCTGGGGGTGTCAGGCTCGCTCGGCCCAGCCTGTCGCCTACAGCCTCCCGCAGCTCCAGCACGGAGGAGCAGGGGTGCAGCCAGATTTCCCTCTCCCCCCATTTTTAATTGACGTTTAAGACACGGTGACCGGCACAAGGTGGGTTTGCGTGGCCATTCACGGATCGGCAAGCCGGCCTAGCACGGCTATGCGAGAACATAAAAGTAAAGAAGGATCAGCTAGGCCTGGACGAAACCGTTCATTTAAGCCTAGTTTAAGGAGGGCAGCACCTTCAAGCGTTCGAGTTTACCACACGAACCAGGCGAAAGCAGCCGCAGCTCCCCGCCTGCCCCGGGCCGCCCCCCCGCCTCTCCGCGGGGGCACAGCCGCTGCCCTCACCCGAGACCGACGCCTGACGGCGACTGCAGGCCGGCACCGCCGCGCCGAGGGCCGGCCCAGCAGCGGGGTCGAGCCGTTCCCCTCAGCCGAGCCCCCGGCCTCCCGCCTGCGGGCCTCCCCGTCCTCGGGGCGGCGGGGGGTGCTCCGGCCCAGCACTCACCGGTCGGACCCTTTGATGGCGGTGTTGGATCTCACCCGGAACGCCCTGGAGAACATGGCGGGCCCGCGCGCCCCCTCAGCCGCCGCCTCGCTCCCCCTCAGGCCGCGGCGGCCGCCATGGCCGCCGTCCCGCGGTACAAAAGCGTCCGGCTGGAAACCGCCTCCCCGCCAACCTCGCTCAGACCGCCCGGCTCGCTCCCACCGCCCCGGGGCCCGTGCGGGTTGGGGCTCCGCACGGGGGAAAGGCGATCGCCGTGAGCCGCCTCGCCGGCGTTGCGGGTTTTCTGCCCGACGGAGCCTTTTCGTCTCCCCAAACGCTTTGTCCTGCGAGGGGGCCCCTGGGGCGGGGGGGGGGGGGGGGGTACGGGGAGACTGAGAGAGGCGAGAAACGGGCAATGAAACCCCAACATTTCGCATAATTTTAAACCGTAAGGCCTTTTTTTTTTTTTTTTGGTGAGGAGGGTGCTCTGCCGGTTACCGGGGGGAGGCCTGCGGGCGGCGAACCCCCCCCCCCCCAGTTCCCCTGGCCCGCTCCCTCCCTCCGAGCCGCCGCCACTACTGCGCAGGCGCCGCCCGACGGCGGGTGGGCGGGACGGACGACGTTACCGTGGCAACGGCCGGGCCAGTGGCGGGCGGGCGGGCGGCCGCAGCCTGAGGAGAGCCTTCGCCGCCCGCCGCGGCAGCGCTGGACGGCGGAACGCGGGCGGGAGGCGGCGGCGGACGGCGGTGCGGAGCCCGGCGGGGGATGGGGGCCGTGTCCCCCCCGCCACGATGCTGCTGGGCAGGAAGCCGGAGGCGCCCCTGGGGGCAGGTGAGGGGGCCGGGGCGGGAGAGAGAGAGGGCTGAGGCGGCCGCCGGGGCCCTCCCCGGTACGACCCGGCGGCAGCCGCGGGGGTCCCGCGGGGAGCGGTGCTGAGGCCTCGGGGAGGGCCCGCGGGCGGGGGGGAAGCTTCCCCCCGCCCCTTCCCGGTTTCTGGCGTTCGCAAACCGGCCGAGCTGCCGGTGCGGGGTCGGTCGCGTTACACGTTGCAGTTCTCGGTTCTTTAACGGTGTTTGCCAACAGTTACGGTGCAAACCGACTCCCCCCCCCGCCCTTTTCCCCCCTTGCAGCAAATCTGCTAACGGTAATTCCCACGTATCATTTTTAAAGGATAACCTACTTTAAAGGATAGTCCTATCAAGTATTTAAGTGTATGCTCGTTTTCTGTTGTCGTTCTCAGTGAGGCTAGTTCGGGATTATCCTACTTAAGGGAAAACGGGGAGTGTGTTGATTAATGTTTCTGAAGGATATATTTGCAGGGTAGAAGTTGATTTAAAAAAAAGAGAAGCTCTAAATTAAAAGAAAAGCATCACAAACTAAGATTTCCCAAGAGCTTCGCACTTTGTGGTACTCAAATTTAGTTAGATTCTAAAGATCACTTAATAAATGAACAAGAACTGATGATCTTGCAGACTAAAATGTGCAAAATGAGATACGTTGCAGCGTTTGTCTGTCTGTATCAACGTGAATTGTTGTGACTAACTGGTTTGCATATGGGATGTTTCCAGGCAGGTTTGGAGATGGATTATATGACTCCTATATGAGGATAGATCAGATTAGGTACCAAGAGTCTACAAATGAAGAACACAGCCCCTCAGGACTTCCTTCCCTTGGAAGATCTAATGTGAGTATTTTAAAGTCGTCTGGGTCCTCACCTTGTGTTGTGTGGCAGTGGGAACTATCAAGGAGTTGGACATCTCCCTACAAAGAATAAATTTAAAAAGTGGGATGTTGCAGCTTTGTAGTAACTTATTAACATTATTGCTTTTACTAAGCATAAAAATGATGTGGTATTCTGTTCAGTGTAGAACTTCCTAGGCAGCCTCAGAAATCCTATCTTAGTATCCTCAGCTCATGTTTTAATCAAGAAAGTTATTTTACAAAAGCTTGAAGTGTTCTGTCATGTCACCTCGTATGTCAATAAGTATGTAAATCCACACATGCTTTGCTTTACCTCTTGCACATTTCCATTTTAGTTTCCCTCATGAAAATTCTGAGAGATAAGTACTTACGAACAGCAGAAGGAGCAGTGTGGGTTTGCGTGGCTGCCAAGCATCTTACAAAAGTATCTTTCTCCTCTGAAAACTTTGGCATTATCTGCCACTTCCTTTGCTAGCGAAATAGCTCTTTATGGACTGAAGGTGTTAATGTGTTTCTTCATAAGGGCTGTGTTTCCTCAGCAGATGTGAAGTTATGAGATCTTCCCTTAAATTGATTCAACTGTGCAGTAGTGGTCATGTTTAGCTGTACAGTGATCTGACCTTTATATGGTTTTTAAATGTGTTTTGGCTCTTGTTGAATTCTGGCAGAAGTGAAGGAGCTTGAGCTTAAGAAAACCACTCTCTGAAAAGTGAAAATAGGCATTTCACCGAGTAAGATCCATTTGAAAATCATCGCCTCGCGGGAATTTATTGCAACAGATATTAGTAATTAATTTGGTCTGTGCCATTCACTGAGCAAACTCAGTAGCATGGGTCTATGTTTTCCCTTTTTGGCAATATTGAGGGAGAGTAGAAGAAAGTTAGAGATTTGTTGAGTTTGAAGAGTAGTGGCTTGGATTTTTTTGCCTGGACGTGGGAACTTTTAAACTGCAGTGTTTATGTCATAGCGTAACTTCAGTTGTTCATAACTGAACAGAAATCAGAATAATGGAACTATCCAGTTAAATACAAATATAACTTTATGAATATTTTGTTTCACTGGTGTATCTTATTCTTTGTCTGTGTTTTGTCCATCAAGCCTGTTAACTTCTTAAGGCAAGATTAAGGATTATGAAATGCCTATTTTGCCATGATGACACATCAAAAAATACAACCTCAGTGGTATCTTGCAAGCAGGAACTGAGATGAAGCATGCAAGGATGAAAATAATGATGCTCAATTTTAATGGGAAAGTATCTGGAATTAAGTGATATTTGGTTTCCTTCTTGCAAGATTTTTGTATTATGGTGTAAAGTTACACGAGAATTGAAGAGTTCTGATGTCTGCAGCTGACCGTTCTTTTCATCTTAGCTATAAGAGAACATAAGTATCTCTGCTTTGAGAATACTTGCATTTAATTCAGTTTGTTTAATGCAGTATTCAGAAAATAACTGACATGCTTTTGCAAAACCAATTGTGTAGGAACTGGGTTAACTGTTTCCTTCTCAATTAGAATGAAGTTTTGTAAGGATGTGAAAATCTTCAACAGGGTGCCACTTGTGTTGTCAGTCTAATTTCTTGGCTGCTAATAGCATTTTATCAATAAAACAAAACCTGTGCAGCCTGTGATTTGTGAAAGCAAGCTGTTGAAAGAAAGCTGATGATACCCAGAAGTCATCTGACTTTAAGCATAACTCTTCTGAGTTCAAGTTAAGATTGATCTATATTTGTGTCTCATCATCATGTGGCAAATGATTTTGGTAGTCCTCTAAGAATGAAAATGTAGTCCTTTGCTACTGAGTGGCTGTTGAGTCGCGTTTGAGATCCAAAGCTGTAGCTTCTTCATTAAGAAATAGTTCCAGGATAAATGGAATAATGAATTCCTTGTTTATTTGGGGATTCAAAGGTACAAAATGTTGCTACAAACAGCAGCGCTAGCAGAGATTGCTATTGCTCCTGAATAGGGAATATTTAGATTTAGCACTGTTTGCAAGGCTTTCACACTTCATCATGTTGCTACAATTGATGACATTCAGACTGTTAACACTGTTTTTTGGAAATCAAATACTTGAAAGAAATTGATGTAATAAGTAGCATTTCTGCAATACAGTAGCAGGTTTTGAAGTCTTGGTCCTGTAATTCATTCATCCAGCTAGAGAAGGCTGCTCCGCAGAGCCCTGCTAATACAAACTGCCATGGCAATGTTCTGCGTCAGGGTGGCTGGCTGCAGAGGTGCAGTTGTGTCTGTTCTGAATCACAGCGATAAAAAGCTGCTTCTGTTGCGCATACAACTGAAACCCATGCAGGAGCAATATCAAGTTTTGATTGCAAAGGTGAAAATAAGACTTTTACTGTAGAAGGACAGGCTTGTTTTGTTTTGGTTTTCCCCCTCTCTCCTGCCCCCCCCCCCCCCCCCTTCCCTGGAAAACTTCAGAAAACAAACAAGTGTGAACCTTGTTCGGTGCATAATGTTCTCTATTTATTTGTAAACTTACTGTTTGAGTCTGTTGGACTGAATAGTCTTTTAGCCAGTTCTGAAAATATGCTATTCTTATCTCAGAGGTTCAGCCAGACTCCAAGAAAAAGGCGTTTCTTCTAAGTTACCAGGGTCGGGCTTTGTTTTTTTTATTTAAGACTTTCTGGAAAGGCGTGTCTCTTACAGTACACTGTATTTTGGGGTTGATAGGGCGCAGAGTAGCGGAACTTAGTAGGATATATCCGATGGCCCCTAGTCACCACTGATAAGGACTGGCTTCTGCAGGAAATGCCCATTTTTGGGGGCTTGTGAGCAAGAGCTAATATTTCAAGGCAGCACCAACAGACTCTTAAAAGAGATGTGTGTAGTTGTTTTTGGCAAGAACATTCACTTCCCTTCTTTACGGACTGTGCCAAGATGTTGGATTGTATGTAACTAAAAAGGAATTTGGTTGTATTGCTGTGGATCTGCAGGTTTATTTCTATTTTTTGTTTGATTCCTGTGTAGTTATTTTGGTTTTCAGGGATTTGGTTTGGCATGTGTCTCAAATCTTTATTTTTAGATTAAAGGACAAAATGGAAAACAGATGTTGCTACTCTAGTCGTGGCTTCTTCAGTGTTGCACAGGATAAGGCAACACCTCTCTGCTGTCTATCAGCATGGAGCGTCAGTGAGTAGAAAAGGGGAATAACTGCTGTTCTAGTAAGGAACTGAACTGAACTCCAGGGAGTTCAGTGTTTACTAAATTGTAAAAACGGCAAGCTTGAAAAATTTCACAGTGCTTTTCTCACCTGCTATGCATTTATTTCAGATGTAAATATTTTAACATAAGGCAGTAAGAGGCAGTGGTTAGAGACTACTGTCAACTAAGTTGGAGTAAGAGATATTCTCGATTATTCAGAGCTTCCAAGTCTGTCTTAAGATAGTTGTGCAGCTATCATGATTTCAAAGGGAGTTGTGGCTATGGTGGTATTTTCCCCTTCAAAGAAAAAGCTTTTTTTTTTTTTTTTAAAGTATGGTTTCTCTTGTCTTGCTCTGTCATCCTTTTGCTCCTCGTTCAGCTTGGTTACACCAGCCTTATGTCACCTGCTGTTGTTTCTTTGTCTTCCTTTGGCACACTTGTCTTTGCAATATTCCTGACACTTCTCTGCACATTCATGTGATGTTGCATGTTTTAGACAGGTGCAAGTTGCATCTGTCGTTGGTTGTGTTTGCTGCACCCACGTTTAAAGCTAAACATAGCTGTTCCCCCGGCTGTTTGCTGACTATGTGCATACTAGTAGAGATAGGTATTGTGTCCTTGTTTGAGTGTTTAACTCTCTCAGGTTTACCCTTTATGGACTTAAAAGTACACTATGTTTGTGCAAATGCTTGTTTCAGTAAGTTGCATTCTCTTTGTGTACCCTTCTATAACTGCCCTTGTAACTTGAGTTAGTTTAGGTCCAGCATTTTATATTTGTTCCTAATAGAAATGCAAAACCTGTTGATGTTACTGTTTTTGTTTAACATGGTATTGATTTTATTCTCAGTCTGTGCTTTAAAAGATAGTAAAGCTTTTTTTTTTTTCTTTTTTTTTTTTTTTTCCTCCCCCTCCATCTGTAGGTTTCTAGCAACAAACTTGGAATGAAGGATCACCCTCTGACCGGAAGTCAGGTCAAGGTGGAGCAATTATTTGAAGACTGTGGCAACAGAAGGAGTAGCACTCTTCAGTCTGCAGGAATTACTGGTTCAGAAAGATCTCTTCCTTCCCTGACAAAAGATAAAAGTATAGAGAGCATAAGCACTTCTAAAGGTGGTGGTAGTTCCTCAAAAGCACATAAAGCCATTTCCCAAGCTCCAGAGCAAGCTGTCAAACAGTACAAACATCAGTTATCTGCTTATGAGCAGCAAGAGATATTTAATTTTTCTGAAATTTACTTTGTGGGTCCAGCTGCAAAAAAGAGGCAAGGAGTAATTGGTGGTCCCAACAATGGAGGTTATGATGATGACCAAGGCAGCTACATTCACGTGCCCCATGACCATCTTGCTTACCGGTATGAAGTACTCAAAATCATTGGCAAGGGCAGTTTTGGACAAGTTGCTAAAGTCTATGATCACAAACTCCACCAACACTTAGCCTTAAAGATGGTTCGCAATGAAAAGAGGTTCCATCGCCAAGCAGCAGAAGAAATCCGGATTCTGGAGCATCTGAAGAAGCAGGACAAAACGGGCAGTATGAATGTTATTCACATGCTGGAAAGCTTCACCTTTCGGAACCACATCTGTATGACCTTTGAACTCTTGAGTATGAACCTATATGAGCTGATTAAAAGAAATAAGTTTCAGGGCTTCAGTATCCAACTGGTACGCAAGTTTGCTCACTCTATTCTGCAGTGTTTGGATGCCCTTTACAGAAACAAAATCATACACTGTGACTTGAAGCCAGAAAATATCCTCCTAAAACAGCAAGGGAGGAGTGGAATCAAGGTGATAGATTTTGGGTCCAGCTGTTTTGAGCACCAAAGAGTCTACACATATATTCAGTCTCGATTTTATCGGGCGCCAGAGGTAATTCTGGGAAGTCGCTATGGGATGCCCATAGACATGTGGAGTTTTGGCTGTATTCTGGTGGAGCTATTGACTGGATACCCTCTTTTTCCTGGGGAGGATGAGGGAGACCAACTGGCTTGTATGATGGAACTTCTTGGAATGCCACCTCAGAAGCTTTTGGATCAATCCAAGCGAGCCAAGAACTTCATCAACTCTAAGGGTCATCCTCGCTACTGCACTGTAACTACACATGCAGATGGAAGAGTGACCCTTAATGGCAGTCGATCGCGCCGGGGTAAAATACGAGGCGCTCCAGGGAACAAAGACTGGGTGACGGCACTGAAAGGCTGCGACGATCCCTTGTTTATAGAGTTCTTAAAAGAATGTCTCAGCTGGGATCCTTCCGCACGCATGACTCCGAGTCAAGCTTTAAGGCACCCTTGGATTTGTAAACGAACGCCCAAACCACCCAGCACTGATAAAACCTCCAATAAACGGATTTCTAGCTATACAAGTTCTTTCACAGGAATAGGTTCCAAGTTGCCTCCTGTAGTTGGAGTAGCGAACAAGCTGAGGGCTAATTTAACATCTGACTCCAATGGCAGTATACCTCTATGTACTGTGCTACCCAAGCTGGTCAGCTAATAATTATGTATTTCCAGAATACATACCTTGTATTTTAATTGTTTGTTAATAATGTGTAAGGAAGTTAAATGCAGAGGTTTTTAATGGATTTACTTTTTATTAGAGGCTAAATCTTGAATATAAAAAGTTCAGTCAAAATGTACACATTTAAAGGGCTAACTTTTATCTAATTGTTTCACTCACAATGTGGTGCATATTACATTACTGGGTAGGTCAGCTCAGCTGTTGAGTAAAA
The DNA here is from genome assembly GCF_947461875.1 of Haliaeetus albicilla. Taxonomy (NCBI): domain Eukaryota; kingdom Metazoa; phylum Chordata; class Aves; order Accipitriformes; family Accipitridae; genus Haliaeetus; species Haliaeetus albicilla. The sequence continues at coordinate 2,455,868 of NC_091508.1, read as the reverse complement.
TGACAGTTTGGCAGACGTGCTATTTAATAATGCTGTTTTAGAAATCAAACTGTTTCTTATCAGGACGGTTTAACACATTCTTTTGCTTAAGACAGCAAGGGAAATGGATTTAAAATACATATTTTCAGTTAACCTCCAACTGAACTCTTTTTATTCTGGGGAGAATTTTTACATCTATTGTCAAAAGCACAAATGTGTTAATGTAATGCATTAGGAACTTACTTGCAAATTGCTAACTTATGTTTGAAGAATTCTGCTTCTCTGCGCTGCTTTTCCCTTATCTATCCTGACTGAGGTTTTTAAAAATACCATGGGATGTAGACACCAGAGGAATTTGGTGTTGAAATTTTATCATCTGAATAGTTGGGGTTTTTTTCCCAAAGGAGCATAGAAATGCCACGAAACACAGGATATATCTAAATAGAACTACTAACTTCTGTACACTTTCTGTTTCCCTTAAAAGTCTTTGGAAAGCTGGTAGGGGAATTCAGGATCATGACTGGTCCATCGCAAGTGTGGGCCAGTTTGTTCAGAGCTAATGAATCAATTATCTGTTTCTTTGGAGCTCATTTAAAACATCAGTTCTGCCAGGTGTGTGTGTGTTTGTTTTCCCGTGTTGTTTCCAAAACAAAAATATCGAACTTAAAGAGCTGTTTTATATGCGTCTGAGATTCTGGTCATTTTAAATATTTCTTTTTTTGTGTGTAGAGTGAATTCCATTGATTGCATGGAGCTCTTTAATAAAAAGCAAACATGCCACCCCTATCAGACAAGTCAAAGTTTTTGAGGCCCAGGACTGTAACTAGAAAATGGGGGTGGGGAGGGCACGCTTAATAATTGGAAGCATGTTCTGAGATCTAAGCATAATCTGTGAACTATCAGAAAAGACTGATAAGGTGCAAGAACTGGTGGATCCAAATCAAAATATATTACGGGAAGAATTGCTTTATTTCTAATCATATTCCTTCAGGTCTTTGAGAGAGAGATGCCTACGTTTTCTCATTCTTGAAACATATGAGCTTGTATTTCCTCTTCCTTTATCTTCCAAGAACATGAAAAGGTGGTGTGACCTGTAATGACAACAGCACAACGTGTTTGGGTTGTTACTTCTTGCAGCTGCATGGCCCGAGTCCATTTACAAAAACATCTGATCTCTTGCCAGGTGCCTGAACACAGTTTTAAATACAATTTAGAGCTTTTATGAACAGAAGGGTTTAAATATAATGAGTTTCTCTGTAGCAGCTTTTTAATGTTAAAACAAGGAGGCTCTCAGTATACAAACAAACGAATGACCAGGGTGAATTTTAAGATAAGGTGACCACATGTTCAATACAAGACCCTCCCTCTGAGAAGATGGGGCTGCATTTTCTCTTCTGCTCTATTTAATTACAGCACTGGTGAAATGCTGGGTGGAGGCCTGTATAAAAAGTCAAAAAGACAGAGCCAAAGCTCCAGACTTTCCAGGACTGTTGTTTAAACTGAGGTTCTCGTGTATGTAGCTTTTCTGAGTACTTCTGTTTTAAAAGTATAAATTCAATAAGCTTAGTAATAACATTAAAATAACAGTCTAGCCTTTATCCATTCAGCTACAAATAATACCAGCATGTATGGTATGTTCATAGTTCACTTCATAATGATGCATGACTGGTATTTTTTTTATTTTGCTCAGCTGAGTGGAGTTTTATTTGAATGGAGAATCAAGGAAGTGGATTTTGGGGGGAAGTGGCAGAAGACACCATCGATTTTCATAGAATCTCTAATAGATGTGGCACGTTTTCAGAAGCCAGAAACATTCTTCTTCCTCCTCTGCTCTTTATGCATTTTTTTGCAAAAGACACCTGGTCAGCAAGGAGAAAGGAACCTTTCAGGAGCAATAGGTTGTTAGGGAAAGATGCATAGAAAAGCACTTTATATAGAGACCATAAAGTGATGGTAGTGTCTGGAGCCTGGCAGAAGACAGTGGAGTGTTGGTGTGCTAGGAGCTGTACAAACAGGTCTTCTTGTAGGAACACAGAGCAGTATCTTGGTTCTAAACCACTTTCATCTACAAACTGCCAAATGTAGAATAATCATTCTCCTGTGACTTCTGGCAACTGGTTACTATGAGGTAACTTCTAATGTAACAGCCTCTGGTGTACAGACAGTAATCTCACTTAAGGCTGGTGCTGTAAAACTGCAGATAAAGTAATTAGCTGGCAAGAACATTGCTTTTTATCTAGAAAATGTGTTCAGCGTGACCTAACTGCACAAGGTGCCTGTTATAAGTTGTGTATGTTTAAGATTGGATCTTATTTACTTGGGACTACTACATTTTAAAATGAAGTGCATAGTTAACTGTCTTGCTAATTTGGGGCTCTTGTCCATACAGCCATAATAGGTGAGATGGAAAAGGAAGCAGCCTCAGCAGATTTTTGCTATACTGAAAAGGACTTCTTTGTAACCCAGGGAATGCAGCTGAGAATCTTTTGGTCTTGTTTGCGATTACTAAGCCCTATTTTCTTTTTTATAAAATGTTTGCTTTCAGTGAATAGTGTGATATGGTATTCCCAAACTGGGAGAGCCCTCCAAGTGAGCTAATAAATATCATATCAGGGAGAGAGCTGAGGAATTATCCCTGTAAGCACTTAAGTTGTTCAGTTCCCTGTGAATTAGCATAGGAGTTGCCCACAGCCACGTGTGGAGGGTTGGACCACGGGCTGTGTCATTGGACGATGCCATCTATAATGGGTGGTCGTGGTCACAGTGGCTGTGTTCAGCAAGATGCAGTCAAATCGCAAAGTCACACTTCGTTTTTTGGAAAGCTAAACACTAGCAAGGTCTGAAATCGCCGGAAGTCCATCATTTTCATTAGTTGTGATACTGGTTAGTAGTATAAAGCTAAACTTAACTTGTCTAAATAGATTAACAGAACAGCTTTTATTTTTGCAGTAACTCTTTGCTTTGCAAGTTTGTTAATCTGCCAGCACTAGTGAGGTTCCACTGAACTTCAATCACATTCTTCTAGGAAGGTAGCACAAAACAAATGCAAATTACTTGGGTTTACAGCAAAACAGACATCGTATTTATAAAAGTCACCCAAACTTGTTTTAAAATGTTTCTTATAACATTCCTTCTGTTTTACTACACTGCTAGTCTCTGTATTGTAAATAACATGCTCTGTTTATTGTCTGCATTTTTAGCTGTTTGGTTTAGCAATATTTTTATATAAATGAATGACAAGGCATGAGCATCACATCTGACAGATACACCTTGCTTTTACACTGGGGTCCAAATGTTATCTGCCTCTCCAAGTTGCAGGGAGAAACTTGTTCTTATTTGACTCAGTGGGACAGTGAAGTATTCTTCTTCCCTGCAGAACATGGTGCCACAGGCAAACACCCACCCAGGCTGCGTTTAGTTCTTTGCTGGTTTGGTCTTACTAATGCCAGCTGCTGAATGAGAAGCTTGTTTCACAACAGTGACCTGATTCTAGAGATCTTCTGCGTACAACAGATACTCTTCACTAGAGTTTTTTGTCCTTCCCATCCAGCTTGAATAGGAACTCTAGTTGTCTGGGGACCTAAGAATTCATAGCAGACTAACTGGAAAGCTTTAAGGTGACTTTTGTGGAAGAGTGAGTGTGTTGCTCCATCTGAAATTGCTTACAATCGTTGTGACCTGTTAGGGCTTTCATGCAGTTGAAAACTTTTAAGCAGCAATTTATCAGTAGAGGTTCTTTGCAATGGCCATCCTCTTTAAAACTACCTCCGAAATAAACCTAGGGTCCTTTTTAAAGGGATATTCACTGCAGACTACAGCTCTTCTGTTTTTCTCTTGTTTAACACTAATAGCTGTTTTGGCTGTGAAACATATACATGATGATCTCAGCAATGTCTTACTAATCCTAGCCATACAAGCAAAAGGCTGATTCTGCACCCAGAGATCTCTGCTGAAATGATTGATACAAATCCCCTGCTTGCCAAAGTTTAATACTGTTGTGGAAGTGGAGAGCCCAAATAATATGGAAAGATCTGCGGTACTTCTCTGCAGTACCCAGCTGAGATTCAAAACAAACTGTGCTGAAAGACTTTAATGAAAAAACTTGTAGCTTTTGCATGTGTTGAGCACTTGGAGCTGTGGGTACTTGACAGTTTTGAAAATTGGACATAATGTTTTTATACTTAGTGCTTATCACAGATACTACTTGATTTTTTTTTTTTAATTAACTTGATAAGGGTTTGGGGAAATGTATACACTTCATACTTCCCATAAAAGAGCCCTTATGTGTTCTAAAACTCCACGGATATCTTACAGTTTTTTAACTCCCACCGTAACATGTAAAATCCTTGGGTCATCAGAGCAGTCTTGGATAGGTGAACATTGTCCCTGTACTCAGAGGGTGCAGTGACTTTAATCCAAATACAGTTCTTGCAGACAGGCTAACTAGGTCAGTAAGTCTGTGTTGCTAAAAGAATAACCCGTGTTCCCTATACATAGTACTGTGCCTTATTATTTTACCAGCCTACATCTGTCTCGGTGCAATCAAACTACTGTTCAGGGTTTCTTATACATTGCAGGTATTCATAATAAATGTCAACGTCTAAAGAATTTACAGGTTAGCCTTTTATTATAAATATTGTGATGAGATGTAATATGGTGGAGAATGTAGAAAACATTTAAGGTGCATGTGGATATAACTCTGTGAAGGAACACTTTGGAAATAAGTCAGTCTCAAACTATGTATCTAAATGTAATGAACAGATATTTCCTAAAGTTGTATTTCAGTTCATTTTTAAAAGAAAATAAATACGTAATTTTCTTTAGCAACAGACTGTGCAAATTCCTAAAAGTGCTTGATTTTTTTAAAAAAAGTATTAATTCTTTCCAGATGGTGTGACTTACCTTGTATTGCCAGACACTACCTTCTGTGGCATCTAACTAGAGATGAGTAAAAAATTTTCAGACTCTATGTGAATAGATGATTTCAGTGTGTCTATGCTAAACGTGATGAATGCTCTGATATGAGAAATGTTCTTCTCATTAACGGTGCTGTAATTAGAACATATCGACGTTTTGCCATGACATTCTTCAGTTGTCACTTTCTTATTCAGCCCACTAGCGATCTTTTTAAAGCCCAGAATCCTGCTTATCCCTAGGCTGAAAGGAGAAATCCAGTAATAGCCACTTAAGGAAGATTTGCTTTTATTAGAAACCTATAAATGGGTAACCTACTGTACACAAGTGAATAGTGGAATAGTTTGAAGATGAAATCATGCTGCAATAAAAAGGTCTCTAGCTATGACCTATATGATTAAACAATGCATGTTACATGCAGAAAGTTTGCAGACAACACTGAGTGAATTTTTAATTTACTTGTTTTAATGTGGGTGAATGGCAAATATTTGATTAAAAAAAGTTTACAGTGTGAAAACAGTAACAAGTATGTACACGCAGACGTTTAAGTGTTCTTTGAATGTCTTTGTTTATAGTATATGTGTATACGTACGTGTAGCTATGTAGCCTGCAGGCCCAGTGCCTGCTCAGCCTGCCATGGTTACTGATTTCCATGGGACAGTCTATATGAGGGTTTTGTATGACTGAGTGGCATTTTCTCAGGCAGAGCACCTCATTTAAAAAAAAAAAAAAAGCTTATCTTGCCATGCTGTAATGCTTGTTGATGTAATCTGATAAGGTGTTGTATCACAAATTCTGTGTGATAGAGAGAATCACTGCTCTGGAGTTTGGAGCTGGACAGTGTGCTGCTGTAAAGAGAAGCGCTGCTTAATGCCAGCTAAGGAACTGGGGAATCCGATACTAAACCTGTATGCACATAATTCTGCCAGTCTAAATTATGCTGAGGGATGTCAATATAAAATCTGCATTTCTGCACAAAGAGTCAGACGGTGGGGCAGAAGCCTGGAGTCTGGCCTGTTGTTGCTCACGTGCTATCTTCCATCCATTATTAATTATTGCTGTTCATTAATTGGTGTGGTTTCTTGAAGGAAAAATTAATTAGGAGATTCTTGAATCATTCTGATAGGCAGAAGAAGAAGAAATTTACTTGCATTTAGCAATATTCCTTTTGGTTCGCTGGGTTTAACTTTTCAACCTTTGCATAGGAAGAGGGCAATGCCATTCCACACAGCAGATTCATTTAGCACAAAGTGCTTTAAAGAGCAGCTGCATCAGTCTAGCAAATGAGTTGTTGCTTAATACAAATTTGTCCAGCTTAATTTTTGCCTGCTGACACTTTAAAGACACAGGCTGAGGGCTTTTTTTAAGCTGCCTATCTAATTTATACTTGTAAGCCAAGACTTTTCAATGGTGGCTAGCTGTTACGGAGCTTCAAATTTGGGTCTTCTGCTTGCTACGTTTTAAAGGGACCTGATTTTTCTGAAAATAAAAGCCAAGAACTTCCTAGGGCCATTCCAAAGGGCCTCAAAATTACCAGACTGAAAACTTGGGATGTATCTTCTAGTAACAGTAATGGTATAAATGGCTAACGATGCCTGGGCTCGCCATGTGCAGGATGTTGCCATGCTCTCCCTTCCAGAGGAGTGCAGCACTTGACCCTGCTGTGTATGCAGGGTTATAAGACAGTACCGAACACATCAGGCTGTTAAGCTAAATCTGCCAGTAGTCCTTACGCTCACCAGGCTGGAGCGAAGGGGAAGGATGTTTGTAGACTTTCCTTCCAAGAGGCGAGGCCGCTGGGTGTCCAGCGACAAGGAGCCTGTTCGAGGTCCTCGGCTGGGCTGGGCTGCATCTCCTGCCTGCGCTGGTGACGATGAGCAGCCTGGCAGGCTCTTTAGGGAGCCCTCGAGTAAACCGTCTGCTGGAACGGGTGGTATCAACGAAACGTCAGTCTGTATGGGGAGTCTTTGCTGAGCTCTGTTTTCGATTCTTACACACGCATGCTGTTCTTACGGGTGTGGGTCAGCGTGTGGCTCAAGGCTGTGTGGACCAAAGAGGTGAATTTTGCCCATAATTAGATTTTCTTTAAGCATCAGCTAGCAAGCTAGTGCTAGTCTTCATATGATTCATGTAATCCTTTTTATAAACTAAGTTCTTTGCTGCACAGACGATATGAATGAATGGCAGGCAGTGTTGGGTTTGTTTTCTTTCCTCTTGTCAAATTAGGCTAACGGGCTTTACAAACGCTTTTTAGGACAACCACATGCACAGGTGCTCAGAAATGCCTTTTCCTCTGAAGATCATTTTCTTCTCTTCACCTGAATTGCATGTTCTTTGAACAAAGCACATATGACGTACACTAAATGTTTTTCTGTGGTACCACTTCTGTCTCTCCCCAGTGTTTATGCAGACATCATAAATGTGCAGGGATATACTTCATGCAGTTGCAGCCAGCAGCAGCAATCTGTGCCCCAAGGCATCTGTGAAGTCTGAACTTACAAGGAGTCAAAGGAGGGTTTGGGATCTGGCTCTCTGCTCCACTCCAGCACTGCAGGGAGATGGGGTCATCGGCACGAGCACTCCACAGCTTTTCCCTTGCCTCTCGCGGCAGGGGTTTAACTGAACCGTCCCTTAAGTGTGCTTCAGCTTCTGTGCTTTGTCTGCAGGGATGAAACAGTTGCCTGATTTAAGTCTGCCCATTCTTAACTGCTGAGAGGAACTTTCTAAAGATGACAGAGAGTCAGCCCCAGCTTCTTGCTGAGGAGCGGAGCCATGTAAGGATTTGCATTCCTCCCGCTAGCTTGGAAACTCTGATATTTGGCTTTACCAGTGGAGGAGAGGCGTATCGAAGAGGATTGTTTTCCTGGGCAAGTGGGTTGTAGGTAAGAAGGCAGAGACCATGATTATAATAATTAAGAGTAATTAAGCATAGCTGAGAAGGGATTGAAAGAAATAAAGCACATGCCTGATTAGCCCACCGAATTTATTGTTGGAGGCTGTTGTAAAGACCAGTGACATTGTTTCTAAAACAGGTTGAATTTAATATGAAGTTCTTCACAATTTTAATTGCATTGCGAGAATACCTCGGATGCGCTGCGTCAGAGAAGGGTGCTGTTGAGCCAGGGGATCCCCAGATGAGAAATAATGCAGCCAGTTCTTGCCCTGGGTGGTTTTCTGACTGCAGGGAGGCTGCTGTGGACATGCATCCCTGGAAATGCAAAAAGTCATAACCAAGGAGGAGCTGGGAGGGTGGACCATTTGCTCAGCTGGTGGCCTTCGAGGGCTGTGCGATGGGTGGCCATGTGGAAGAAGGTCTTGTAGGGCAGGAAAAAGAATTGGAAAAATAGGATTTCCACTCTGCCCCACTCAGCAGGAGCTTCAGCAGCTCATGCTGCTTGTTCTGGCGTGGGAAAAGGATAAGGAGAAGACGAAAGAAGTATTTTACTCAATACTATCACAGGTCTGACCGATAATGCCCAAGGTCCTCATTCACGTCCTGCACTGCCCAGGGCGGTGCAATGCAGTAATATCTTCCGAGCCTGCGTGCGTGCCCATCTTCTGTCCAGCCACTGCCATAACGCTGGGTGACAGTAGCACCAATAATGTTAATGATAGAAGCTGCCAGCCTCTCCAGCAGGTGTTGATGATGGATGGCATAAATGAAATCATATTTGAAGTGTGGGCAGCCAGCTGTAAAGTCATCAAACAGGAAAGGTCATGCAAGTAATTTACACCAGAAGTTCTCTGCTCTCAAAGCCATAAGCACAGAATAAATATGTGCAAGCAAGCAGAGAGGGATATTTTTTTTGTCTGAGGCTGAATCTCTGAGACGTGAGCCATATATCCCCTGTATATCCCCTTCACAATTCCCTTCATTGCTGTTGCCCTGTGGGGAGCTCAGGGAGTAACAAGCCTTTGGCATAGTTTGGTCTTGATGACATGATGAAGCTCTTGTCTGAAATGGGATAGAAAGGGGCTGGAGACGGGCAGCCCCAGAGCTCGTGTAGCTCCTCGGCTGCTGCCTCCGGGCTTGAGCTTCTGAAGGTCCTGAAGAAGTGTGCTGCCCACCTTTTGCTCCATGCCAATAGGATTTAGGTGCTTAATTTCTTCTTTAGATGTAGATAAATGTGGAAACAAGGGGGGCGGTTTAAGACGTTTTTGCCTCTTTGCTGGAGGTGCCCCGCAGCCCCGCACAGCCTCCGCGCGGGAGACTGGGCACTGGGAGGGAACAACCGTGTTTTCCAACACTTTCCACATACTTATACACTGATGCTCTTAAAAAATGCCTCTTTAATCCAGTCACTTCTAGGGGCACAGAGAGGACCGGGCTGGGCACACTGGCTGTGCCGGCTGCGGCTCCTGCTGCTCCCTGAATTGCTGGGGAAGGCAGGAGAGAGTGTGTGTTTGGGGGGGGGGTGAGTATGGGGAAGCTGCTGGTTATTTTGGGAGGTGCAAGAGGGGAGCAAACAGCCCAGCTTTCATTTTCCAGCCAGCTGGTGCTGATTCAGGATGTTTTTTGCAGCGACAATTGCGTGGAGCTGAGCCACCGAGGGCTTGGTTACATGTTCTGGCTGCAGTTATATGTGCAGCAGCATTTTACCTCCCTCATCGTCTTATTTCTCACTGCGTGGGACACTGGTGGTGCTTGTAGGAGAAGCAATAAAATGGCAGGAGGGTAAGAGAAAGCCAAGACCTCCAAGTTGGATTTTCTTCTTCTTTTCCCCAGTCCAGTGGGATCACATGCTTTGCTCTAACTATTTCCAGACCCCTCTTCAGCACTTGCTGGACTAAGCATGAGCCTTTGACACATCCCCATGTGATGGGAAATGTACAAGAATGACACAAACTTTTATAAATATTCTTTGATGATTCTTTTTTTTTTCCTATTAAACTAAAACCAGAGCTCCATGCATTGTTCACACTGTTAGGTCCAATTACACGCAGCAGATAAGACAGCCTTTACGAAATGCTTTCTCAGGTTCTGGTCTTGCTCCGTGGCCCTTTCTACGAACGGGCAACATTACAGAAAGATGCTTTACTTTCCCATAGGACCACAACAAACGCAGTTTTTGGTGGACCCAATTTCAGGCGTGCCCCCCCCCTTTCCTTTCCCTGTCTCTGACCTCCTTGATGCCATTTGCAGAGTTCTTCCTACGTGGCACTGCTGAGGGATTAAGCGCCGCCAGCAGCAGGGATGGCAGGTGTGGGAGATGGGAGGTTTGTCCCTGCTCTGCCCGCAGCCGCAGGGTGACCTTGTGCTTCGCTCGCCCGCCCGCAGCTCACGCAGGAAACCGCAGCCCTGCGAGAGCTGCCCCGAGCAGCAGAGCAGAGGGGCCCTACGCTTGCAAGAGGGTTATCTTCTTATTTTGCAGGCAACTGGTTTGGACTCATTTATCAGGCCACCTGCCTTATTTTCTGTCTGCCGGCCGTGGTGCTTGCTCCTTCCACCTGGATCCTGCCACTGCAGGGGGTGCGTCGGCACACTGCTCAGTCCTGAGCCTGAAGTCAGCCTGAAGAAGCCCAAGGACTCCCTTTCCCTGTCCGTAAGGTGGGCATAACAGCTGGAAAGGGACTAGAACGCAGCAATGTAGGTGATGTCTTCTGAACGTCGGGGTGCAGCCTCATTCAAGCCTGTATCTGCATCCTGCTAGCTCTGTTTTGTGCTACATGCAGCATCTCTCAGTGTACGCCAGCATCCAAAAGCCTGTGGTACATGAAAGGGCAATGCAGGTGTTGCTGGGGCCAGTGAGTCCAGACCTGCATGGAAACACCCCCGCTGCCACTTGCAGCACCGGGAGAGTCCGGGACACAGCCTGGGGAGCTCACATCCCAAGCAAAACCCCTTTGAATTGTAAACAAATCTCTTCCACCCAAATAAATAAATATTTCTGGCATCAAATAAAAAAAAAAAAAAAAAAAGAGATACACCTCACCTAGCTCCTGTTGCTATTTTTTTCAGTTGCTACACAAACAGTTTTATTTCTGGCCTGCACCACATGCCAGGTCCCAGCCTGCTGCAATGTAATCTCGTGTTATTGGTTTAAGCACGCCGGGGTGGATACGGCGGTTTCAGAGCAAAGCCCTTCCAGCACGGCCCCTGGCAGCTGCTCGGCCTGACCCTGGGCACTTTTAGCCTGTTGCTCGGTGGCCCAAGTGTTTTTCCACCATCCGCAGAAACCCAGATAAAGCCCTGTCAGCACCCCGCTGCCGCCAGCACCCGTGCGGGAAGGCGAAGGGGAGAGGTGAGGGCTGAACCAGCGGGGTGGGAGGCTCAAGGTGAGCCACCGCCAGCCTCCTGTATTGCCCCCCCGGCCCCTGACCCCGGCCGTGCCCAGAGTGGGGGCTGCGGGGGTCCCTGCAGCCCGGCTGCGGCTCTTCGCACCGGTGCTGACCCTCAGCTCTTTGGCCACTCTGTGCTTTACGCTGAGGCATCGCTCACAACCCCTCTCGGCCACCTTTTTGTAGGGTTCAGGGGATCACGCAATTTTTATTTTCTCATGGGTTGCATTCCCCTTTCCCCCCTCCCTGCAGGCAGGGCAGGCAGCGCTCATGGCTGCCTGGGGTTCAGTGAGGTCCAGCTGCTGATTATTGGGAATTAATGGTGTTAATTGCTATGGAAGAAGCTTCCCTCCAGCAGTGCTAGTGCTCCCTCCTAGCAGGGAGTAACTGCTGCTGCGGAGGGCTGAGGACTGAGTCTCCGCTTGCTCTGCAGCTGATCCCCGTGAGCCCTTCAGCGCTTCGCTTTGGGCTCTGCTCGCAGGTAAGCTGGGCTCCCAACAGCGAGCGTTCTGCAGGTGAAAAAGTCAAGCAGTGGGGTGTAAAAAGCTGTTCTGTTTGGGATGCGTAACTGCCCAGGTTTGTACGGAAACCTACAGAGAGCAGTCGCCGGCATGTATGTGGGGTGTTTTTAGGTTATAGCTAGCTAGCACCGCCTTTGTTTGCTGTACAAGGCACCTGGAAAGGCTGTGTCAAAAAACACACAGGGCAAACTCTGCCCTGAGGACCCTGTGCTCCTGTTAGAGCGACTGCTGGGCTGAGAGGCAGCCACAGGAGCAGAAAGAGCCATCCCAGTGTGCCCATCCTGTTAGCAGGGGCTGGGCTGAACTGGGAGCATCTGCGGGGTCCCCACTGGCACACGGTGCCTGCCCTGACATAGAGACACTGGTGAAAATTGTCTCCTCCAGCTCACACAGGTTCTTCAGGCCAGGGAAGACTGCAAGTGGTGGCACATGGGCCGCATATGTCCCTCTGGATTAGGGCCAGCCCAGGAGCTATTTATGCTAATGAAGCTAATCTCTGTAATCTTGTCACACAAATGCCTCTTCTCTGCTGGCAGACGGCGGGGATTTGGGTTATATGTGGATGCCAGCAGATGTAAGTGCACTGGGAGGTGGCACAGAGAGGAGGCACATCTGCAGCTCGTGGGGGCCCTGCCAGGCTGCATTCAGCTCACGTGAAGACCCCTCTCCTGCGCTCTGCTCCGGGGGTCTCGCCCCGTTGTCCCTCCGCAGTGCGGGGTGAGCTGCTGTCCCGGGAAAATGCACCTCGGGATGCTCGGTTTAAAAGCAAGCCCCGTTGCCCCAGCCCAGTGCCTGTAACCCCTGCGTGCCGCCGTTCCTCTGGCCTTGCGCCCGTCCCGTGTCCTTTTCCAGGTTATGCCATGTTTTTCACCCTTCCTGCTGGTACCCCCAAGGTGATCGCCAAGTCTCTGCGTGATCCTGCAGCGCGTCTTCCTGTGGCTCACCTGCCCTTGGCCAATGGGCTCAGGCTGGGGGCCAAGACTGGGGAGACTGTCGGTCCATCTCTGGGTCTGGTTTAGCTTATTTCCTTCTGTCTGGCTTCTGGCAATCTTTGCAGGTCACAAATATTGCTGGCTGGGCCCCTGCGAGGGGTCTCTGTGCTGTGCAGCAGCACACGGTTGCTTCTGACCTTAGAAGTCTGACCCGCTCCAATGCCACCTCTTGCTGACGAGGAGCTGAGTCTGTTCAAGTTCATCCGAGTTATTTTGCACTCAAAGAGAAGCCTCTGGGCTCCCTATCTCTGCTCCAGAGCTGCCCATTAAATTGCATATAGCGATGAGTGATGTGGAGGCATGAGGCAGGATCTGCCTTCCTGCCTGTCATCGAGGTGGCGGGCGGCGAAGCAGACAGCTCTGTCCTACAAAACGTGACACGTTTGCCTGGAGCCCCCCAGGGACCACAGTGGCTGTGCACGGACACGGGAGCTGCAGAGAACTGGGTGCCTCTCTGATGGGATCCCTGGCGCACGAGGGACCCATTTTTAATCAAATGATCAGAGGCTCTCTGTCTGATCGCTGAGCTGAAATCCCGTCCTCTCTCCATCGTGGCATTGCTGTGGATTTTCTTAGAAAATAAATAAAATAAATCTGCATTTAGAAAAAGTGATGCGAGGGCTAGACATGAGATGCTGGCTGCTCCTTACTCTGAGGCCACGGGGTTGCTCTGCTGCTCAGATGTGCCTTAGGCAAGAACTAATATTTGCTTGCAAGCTCAGTTTTCCCTTGTGTGGGATCTGTGGTTTTGCTTGTCAGTTGGACTACATCCCTTTCAAAGCAAATTATTTTAGAAGATCTATATTTCTGTATTTCTGAGTAGTGGTTTTTGTGACTGTAAGTTAAGGAAGTACATTTGGCATCATCTTGTGGGTGACGAACCAGGATACAGTTTCCAGGTGGAAAAATCACTCTGTGTTGAGAAAAGCAGCATAACAGGTCAGGGCTGGGGGCTTTTATGTATTTTTAATGTGCTCTTCCCTTGGGCTGAATGCTCCCTGAGGCAGCAGGGATGCTGCCCGAGGCGGATGCATGTAAGATGCACCCATGGCACGATGGTCTGTCCCGTGGGTCTCGCTGGGCGCTGGTCCGGAGTCCAGCGACCGTGGGGTGTGCGTCCTCCCCTGCGCTGCGTGTAGGGGTGGCCGGCCGGCCAGGGAAGGGGGAGGAAAATCCTCGTATGTGTCAGTCAGACAGATATAATCCTGACCAATATTTCCTGACATGTCTTGCAATTATGGGCTCTGTGTGTCAGCTAGAGTATGTCCAGCGGGAAGGGTTTACGGAGCTGTCCCGCTCAGGTATGCGAGCAACGCCGGAGCCTGCCGGGTGCTAATCTGCCGAGGGGAAGCCCAGCCCTGGAGCTGCTGCCTCGTCCCACCATGTGCCAAGGGGCCTTTCTCCTTCTCCTGCCACAGAAGTGTGGTGCCAGTGGGGAATATCCCTGGCAAGGGACTGATATTGCCAGCCAGAAACATCCCCTGCTCTCACAGGGTTAGGAGAGGGGTCTCCATCTAAATGCTATTGCTCAAGCTTGTCTCGAGACAAGCAAATGAAGGGTGAAATGGAAAAAAAATTCACGGTTACTTTTTGGGTAATAAATCCAGGTTATAATAGCTCCTTTCATCCTAAAGGATCCCACAGTGCTTTATAAATAGATATGCAAACCATGCACAAGGATCACTTCCAAGCACTGAGATGCAGCCGCTTCCTGGGAGAGCGGAGCAGCTGGTCGGAGCAGAGCTGGAGCTCCCAGAGCGATGGAGCCTGGTGCAAAGCAACTGGGAGAGCTGGGCTGGCTGCTCAGAGGACAGCAGGGCAGCAGCTCCTCGCATCCCACCATGTCTGCACGGAGCTCGTCTCCCTTGCCGACATAGAGAACTACACTACGCTCCCTTTGCTTGGCAAAAATCTTGCAGTGTCATACTGCCAGTGCTACCTCCCGTCCTTATTCCAATCCTCCTCTTGCTTTACGAATGACATTAACAGCTGTAATGGGGATTAACAATATCTTTCCAATTCAATTACCCCTATCCTAAAAGCATGCGGGATTATTTAAAGGTATTATGATTTTTTAAGTGGGATAGCTTTTCACCAGCCTTGTGCTCATACAAATCTACCCAGAGAGAACAGGATGCATACAGCCTTAATGATCATTACCCTAATCTTCATGGTCTATTTTTCCTGGTAACTCTGTTATAATCAAATAACAATCTAGTTTATTACTTGCCAGGGAAAAGTGCGTTAGCAGATCAGCCACTTGTGTCATGTAGATGTAAAGGCTGAGCCTGCTGCTGGCCATTGCTTTTTTCTCTAATGGAGTCGGGAGTGGAAGGAGGGAAAAATCGCTTCCCCTTCACATCCAGATGAATTTCCTCGTGGCTGAGGAGTGGAGGCCACTGCTGCTGGGTTTGGTGTTTGTAGGGGGTTGTTTGGTTGGTGTTTGTTGTTGTTGTTTGGTGTTTGGGGGGGTAATTTGTTTTGTTTTTTTGTTTTGGGGAGGGTTTTTTGGGTTGTGGCGTTTTTGTTTTGTTTTGGTTTTGTTTCTTTTTAAACAGCAAAGGCTGAAGCAGCCGGATCTGGTGGGCTGTGCAGAAGAGGTTGCTCCTGTGGTGGGCCCCGTATGGTGGTTCTTCCTCTGCTGTGCAAAGCTGCGTGATGTGCTGGGAGGGGAGTGGGTGGATGGCAGGGGATCTGGCTGCGCTCCACACTTGCATCCCTCTGCCTCTGAAAGATCACAGGGGAGATGGATACCTCGGTGCTTCTGGGCCACATTTTAATCGGTTAATGGAGAACCTGGAAATAGGTCCCCAAATCTGAGGACTAGCCTGCTTCTAGCCCGTCTGCAGGATTAGGAGAAAGTGTTTGGCTGTGAATATGTGTGCCGGCGACTGGGTGCTGCTCACCTCGGTGCTTCCATGTCCAGCCCAGACGGTCTGCAAAGCATTTGGCAGGTCCTGCACAATAAATCACAGTGTTGGCCTCCTTCCTAGTAGGCCTGGGGAGCTGCCCTGGGAAGGGATGAACAGGGCGGCCTTGCAGCCTGGAGAGATTTCTCTTGTCCTGGGATGGAGGGAGAGACGCTGGGGGAGAGCAACCGGCCACGCAGCCCACCGGGACGGGGTCCCTTTTTTTTGGGGGGGCGGGGGGAAGACACGGGTGGGGGGTCCATCTGGATCCCACCCTGCCCCGGGGCTGCGAAGGGACAGGGACCCCAAACTTGCCTGCTGCCTCCCGGGAAGGCTCTGTCCCGCGGTCCACGCACCTTGCAAAAGTGGGTGTTGGTGCTGGGGGGAGCGCAGGGAGGGAGAAGCGGCCGGACCCCCCCCCCCCCCCCGGGGCGGACAGCGGCCCCGCCGGGCTCCGCGGGGGCCGGGGGCCACCTCGTGGCGGCGGCGGGACGCGGTTCGGAGGGACGAGGTTTGCAATCTGCTGGGTGTCCTCGCCTCAACACCCCCCCCAGGGGTCACACCACCCCCCAGGGGTCACCCCCCCAGGCTGGACAAGCACACGGGGTGCCCCGGCTTTTGGGGGGGGGTACACGAGGGCTGCCCTGGCCGGCACCTCTATGGGAGCGGTCAATGGAAGAGGTTTCCGTGAGAAACTTGGGACCCCAAAGCGTGCCTCCGCGGGAGTGGTGTTTATCTTTGAAATAGCTGCAGGGTCGGGTTACAAAGCAAATCTGAGCGAAACGAAAGGAAACGGAGGAGCGAAATGGGTCAATCGCTTCCCTTTGACCAGATTCCTCCATAAAGAAAAACTGGGGCTTAAAGGCTCGTTTCCCCAGACGTGCCGAGAGGAGCCCAAGTAAGGGGAGGCAAATGCTGGGAAAACCCCGCAGAGAGTGCTGGCAGCCGTAAAGCATCTTTGATCCGTGATCCGTCCTTACAGGGTACATTGGATCTAACTCTGAGCCCCCCCCAAAGCCCCTTGTTAATTGGGGTGAAGGAAGCAGGATCAGATTCTGGGAGGTGCTGCGAGTCCCAGCATTAATCCGCTTTCCCAGTAGGAAATTTTCCTGCTGCAAACGCTTACGCCGCGATGTGCCGGGAGCAGACGAAGGCCTCCCGCTGCTCGGCGGCTTTCGCGGGGGAAACTCGGGACCCGCAACTCGACAAGAGTTTTATTTATAAAGCTGCCAGCGCCTGGTGTAGGTTTACTCACTCTCCCATCTGGTGACTGTCGCTGCCACCTCCCGACAGACGCTCTGTCTCTTGCTGCTAATGACGTACTTTGATTAGCTGGATCCGCTGCTTCACCCAGCTATTGATCAGTCACTGGTTAAAAACTGGCTTTTGAAAAGCGTGAGCTGGCTTTTTTAACAGGTGGGGTGGTTTTATTGGCTTGACTAAAAAATCCGAGAGGGTGTTATTGATCGCAGGAGGTGCTGGGACGGCAGACAAGGACTAGATGCCTCCTGCTCCGGTGCAGGCAGCTCTGCCTGTGTGTAGGGACCGGCAGAGATGATGGCTTGCCCTTCTCTGTCCTGCCCTTCTCTGTCCTGCCCTTCTCTGTCCTGCCCTTCTCTGTCCTGCCCTTCTCTGTCCTGCCCTTCTCTGTCCTGCCCTTCTCTGTCCTGCCCTTCTCTGTCCTGCCCTTCTCTGTCCTGCCCCTTTCAGGCTCTGGATTCTGCTTTCTTCTGGTGGCAGCTGCTTGTTGAGGACTTGGTGTGGGTCTTGTGTACTGTGGGCCTGGCGTTCCCTCTCCTGAATGCCGCGGTCATTTTATTTTGCTATCGCTTTCCTTTAGACAGAAGAGGGAAGTCCCACTTCCATGCCTTGCTCTGTCCTTGTGACACCAGTGAAACTGCTGACATGAGTGCAGATGGAGACGGTGGTTTCTCACCAGGACCCTCCATCAGGGCATCTCAGAGGGGCTTCCAGAGCTCTTCGTGGTTCACAGGGAGACTGGAGCCTGTCCCGTGGCTTGGGGCTGGGGCTGCCTGTCGCTTCGCAGCCCCGTGGACACGATCCGCAGGGCCTGGGAGCGTGTCCTGCCCCTCGCTGCCCCGGTGGCACGTCAGCCCCTCGGCTGTGCCACGCAGGGTGGGCTTGTGTGCGGGGCTGGACGCGTGCCGCCCGCCAAAAAGCAGTGGCTGGGCCTCTGGAGATTGCTCTAGGCTCTGCCGTTTGCTCCTGGTGCGGCTTTGGGCATGTTTCTTCATTTCTCTTCCCCAGGGCACACTCACTGCTTTTTGTGGTACAGCTGGGTAAGAGAGGGATGAATGTCAAAACCCACGTGTTCTTCACTTGGAAAACAGGGATTATCAGTGTTAAGCAGGCTGTGCTTTTTGTGTCCGTAAACGAAAAGTCTTGATTTCCCATTGTGCTCCAGCTGGAGAAATGTTCATTGGATTTTGCAGGATGCCGGGCAGCTCAACGGCACGTTGCACCTCGGCACGGATCCCTTCTGCCTTAGCATTGCCAGTGTCTTTATTGGATTCTGGCCTGAGCATGGAAATAGGGGTTAATTTGTTAGGGTCAGGAGGGCCTTTACTCTTTTTGGACTGGTTTCTCACCCCCTGCCTTGGCCCTGGTGCCTGTGGCGGTGTCAACATCTCTCGTCTTCCCGGGCATCGCTTACGGATGGAGGTACCGGTGTGTGGGCACCGGCAGAGCCATCCCGTCACCTTAGGGATGCTTTCGGGGCACCGGGAAGACGACAGACGCGTTAACTGGGGGGTCACTGCGGGGGTGTGTGACTGGGAACGCCACGACCTGTTGACATCCCACCGCTGGTTCCAGGACACCCACCGGTTCTGGGGCAGGCGGCCGAGACCCGCACCCCACCGCGGCCGGGGGCTCCCTTCCGCCGCCCCCCCCGGCGATGTCCCGCAGCCCCTTTCAAGCACTGAGCCCCCCCTCGCCAGCCCCTTCAGAAGCGCAAGAACCCCCCCCCCCCTCCCTCCGCAACCCCCCCGGGGGAAGCGGCGGGGCCGAGCCGCCTCCCCCCCCCAGCCCCGGCGGGCGCAGGCCCGGTGCCCGCCCCGCCCCGTCCCTCCCCCGGCGGCCGGGGCCGGCCGCGGCGAGGCGCTGACATCAGAGCCGGGCCGGGAGGAGGAGGAGGAGGGAGGAGGAAGGAAGGAAGGAAGGAGGAGTCGCCGCCGCACCGGAGCGATCGCTCTTCTCGGGGCCGGCGCGCACCGGCGGGGGGCGGCGGCGGCGGCGACGCTGCTTCACCCCCCCCCCCCCCCGCCCGCCTCCATACCCGCTCCCCGCCCCCCCCCCCCCCCCCGTTCCCCTTCTCCCCACCCGAGAGTCCCGGAGCCCGCCCGGCGCGGCCCGCCCGCCCCGCCATGCTCTCCGGGGCTCCGCCACCGCCCGCCGGCTTCCCCAGCCCGCCGCCGCCTCAACCCCCGCCGCCCCCGCCGCCCGCCGCTCCCCCCCACGGGCCGCCGCCGCCGCCGTTCCCGGGGAAGGGAGGCCTGCAGATCCGGAAGAATGCCATCACGGACGACTACAAGGTCACCACGCAAGTGCTGGGGCTGGGCATCAACGGGAAAGTTTTGGAGATCTTCAGTAAGAAGAGCGGGGAGAAGTTCGCTCTCAAGGTGAGAAGTTGGGGGAAGGTTTGGGGGGGGCTGCCCGCCGCGGTGGAGGTGGGAACCGGGGGAGCGGACGGGCGGGCGGGCGGCCCCGGGCTGCCCCCGCCCCGCCGGCGGGCTGCGGAAGGGGCAGGAGGAGCGGGCAGAGCCGGCGCTGCCTGACAGTGATGGAAGATGTCTGCTGCGGGGGGGGGGGACGGCGGGGGGGCCCGGGAAAACGGGCAGCGACAGCGGGAACCGGCCGCGGCGGAGCCGGGCGGGACAATGGAGCCGGCTGCTGCCCGTCCGTCTGTCCCGCCGGGCTTTAATTTATTTATTTTTTTTTTTTTTTCCCCCCCCCCCATTAAGAGCACCGAGACGTGGCTTTCCGGCTTTCTAATGTGAAATGAAACGAAATGACATCTCGGTAGCGTGTCTGGGGGGGTTCGGAGCGGAGAGGAGCCCTCGGCCTGGCCGGTGTCACCCCCGTGGGGTTCACATCTCAGGATGCAGGGTCCGTGTCTCAGAACGTGGGGTTCACCCCAGGGGGTCCGTGTCTCAGAACGCAGGGTCCGTGTCTCAGAACGTGGGGTTCACCCCAGGGGGTCCGTGTCTCAGAACGCAGGGTCTGTGTCTCAGAACGTGGGGTTCACCCCAGGGGGTCCGTGTCTCAGAACGCGGGGTCCATGTCTCAGAATGCAGGGTCCCAGAATGCGGGGTTCGTGTCTTGGAACTTGGGGTCCACCCCGTGGGGTCCGCATCTTGGGATGTGGGGTTCGTGTCTCAGAATGCAAGGTTCACCCCATGGGGCTTGTATCTCAGAACGCATGGTCTGCGTCTCAGAATGCAGGGTTCATGTCTTGGAACGTGGGGTCCACCCCGCAGGGTCCACGTCTTGGGGTGCAGGGTTCGTGTCTCAGAACACAGGGTTCACCCCATGCGGTCTGCATCTCAGAACATGGGGTTCATGTCTCGGAACGCAGGGTCCACCCCGCAGGGTCCACGTCTTGGGACGCAATATTCGTGTCTCAGAACGCGGGGTTCACCCCATGGGGTTCGTGTCTTGGAATGTGGGGTTCGTGTCTTGGAATGTGGGGTTCGTGTCTTGGAACGTGGGGTTCGTGTCTCGGAACACAGGGTTCACCCCCGGGGTCCGTGTCTCGGAACGCAGGGTTCCCTGCGTGGAGCCGCTCGTAGCACTTTGCGTAAACGCAGGCAGCTGCCCGGGTGTCCCTGTTTGATGGCAGGTCTCTCCTGGCTCCAGCCGTACGGAGCGATGTGTAATACCGAGCGGCTGTCATCCCCCAGCTTCAGACAGGGAATATTTCATTGTTATTGTATTTACTCATCGTCCGTAACTTGCTTCTGTTTGAAAGACGCGTAGATAAATAGCGGCTGCAAAGGTGTATTTTAGCACACGCTAGGTGATGCCATGGTTTCCTTGTTTTCAAATGAGCTTTTTGAGCGAAGCGGGGAGCGTGTCTCCCATGCCGGGGGGACTTGGGGAAGTTTGAATGGATTCATGACACGCCGAGCGCGGCGCTGGGTGACGCGGGTACAGGCAGTCTGCTCGGCGGGAGCGCCGTGTTCTCTAGCATCGATGCAATTTGCGCCCACGCGTGAGCTGTTCAAACCCACGGCGTTACCCTGAGAACTGCGAAGGCTAAAAAAACCCCACCTAAATCCGTAACCCCCACCTCTTTTGTTTTTAGTGCTGCCCATCTGTTGGTATCTGGGATTCCTAACCTGAATGAATGAATGAACGAGGGGCTTTGGAGGCACAAGTCGCGCCGCAGGGGTGGCGGCGTCAGCAAGGGACGGTGCTGAACGCCTGTGATTAAGTGGGGGGGGTCAGTCGAGCAATAAAAGTTTGACTTTTCCTTCGGAAACGCAGGCATTTCTCCTGAGCCGCACCGCGTCATACTCCAAGATGACATGTATTGTCATCTCGTTTGGCTGCAAATTAGTGAAAACCTCTTCTGTCTTGACAGACGGGCTCCTCCTCGCTTCTGCGGTTGACTCACGTGTTTAAAGTGCAGATTCCAGCACTTCCCTTTTGCGCCCCTGAAAGGGGAAGGATGGCACGAGGAGACCGACCGCCGGCGGTTCCCCTCTGCCCCGGCACGGGTGGGATGGTGGGTGCCTGGGGTTGGTGCCGTCACCCTGCCCGGACCAGAGCGCGGGGCAGCCGCTGGGGTCAGGATTTGGTGCCGTGAGTCGTGTCGGTTCCTTAGCCGGGTTGAAAAGCATCCTGGAGCACGGGACTTTGCGTTGTAACGTAGGAGGGTGGCGCAGAGTGTCTGCGCGGCTCTCGGAGGGTGAGGTGTATTAGATGCTGAATCGCTGTTTTGGAAAAGCGTTGGTGGTTTTCCCTGTCCCCTGTCCCGGCCTCTTCACACATCCCTGCCGGGGGGAGAAGAGTTCAGCTGAGTGGTTGGACGCGTCTCTGGCTCTTCAAAGAGCGGCACAGCTGCTGCTGTGATTCCTTCCAGCACCTCGAAAACTGCTACGCTGTGAGTTTGGGCTCTTAGACGAGCCGGTGCGTACCTGGCTTGCCCTGGTAAGCGTGAGCTACAGGCTTGGGTTATTTGGTTACGATATTTGGACTGAACTGCCGAGCCCAAACATGGTGGGGGTGATGCCTTGGACGCGATGCGTGCTGACTTCATCCCCTCCTCTGGTACGCAGCTGGGATAACGCCTCTGTTAGAGACCTGCGGAGAGGTATTTGGATCTGAATTACTCATGGACTGCATCAGTGTGGAAAGATGACCTAAAGCAGGATCCGCAGAAGTGATTGCATCGAGTTGTCATGTTTCAGATGATGCTTAAAAGAATCCTGATGGCCCATCGCCAGAAGCCACAGCTGAAATCTCTCTGTGCTGCCTGCTTTGGTTGTGCAGCAAACCTTTCCATTTGGAACATTGCTCTTTACATTTACTGTTCCAAAATCTTGTTTAATAATGCAAACTTCCACTGGAGGGAAACAGTTGTGTCTCTCCCTGACATTAACGGTGTCTTCTGGTTACGTTGTGCTTCCTCTTGGATCATGAGCAACTATTTATTATGTTGTTAAACCTCTTTCTCGCAAACTGAGAGATGCATTTAGGTTAGGGTTTTGCTGAGAGTCACTTTGCTTAAGAGAACTTTTCAGTGCTCCAGGAGAGTTTGAGCTTGGAGACAGTGTTCCAGCAGCAGTGAAAATGTTACAGCCAATTTTCTCCTCCTTCCAGTCCAATAGTCCGTGACAGAGACGCATCATTAAATAAAATGGTGCTGCGTGTGAGTTAATGGATGGTAGTTTTGTTTGCTGTGTAGTACCTAGGTGAAAACAGGAGATATTCCTTGACTTTTCTTATAGATCATTATTGTCTATTTTGCAGTTTCCCACCCCCAATTTTATTTTATTTTTTGGTACCAAGCAATACCTGAAGTGTGGCATCCCTGAATTAGCTGGTGGGAAGCAGGCCACCGATGGTCCCGCTCACCCATGACCTGACTCTGTTTGATGCGCAGTGATTTACTGCAGGGTGGGACCATGAAGTCCGTGGAGAGGTGATGAATGGAACTGAAATGCGAGGTTTAGGTGTTTTCTCACCCCTTTCTTCCTTGTGCCTTGGCGTGATTTATTATTAGGCAAAATTAGGCTTGTAATTTCTGTAAAGCCTGCTGTATGTAGGTCATGGTTGACCTGACTTGGCGTTGTTCGTTGTGGTCAGGCTGTTGGCATTAGTGACGCAGGCTGCGACAGTGGGGCTGGGAGCGAGGTCTGTCTCGCCTACTGCAAATTCCACTTTTAAGACTAATCTTTAGGCAAGATACTGGGTAGATGGCTGGCTGCCTGAATTTGGTGAGGAAATCACAGGTAAGCCAGACCGGAGAGTGGGGACTAGTAATGGCAGGTGGCGAGTTTTTCTCCATCACGCGCGTCACTCAATAGAGCTCTTTGTGGAGCAGGTTTCCCTTAAAACAAATTAACAAACCTCACTCCTAACCCCAACTTCAAAGCAGGAAATCCTCACCTGGATTGGTGAGCTTTGGAAGAGCTTCCCAGGGCGGTGGAGGCTGCTTGCAAACTTGCCCCCTCTCTGGCAGCCCTGTTTCTGGAGCATCCTCGGTGCTTTGGGGCATGTTTGCGAAACACTCTCAGTCTCGCTCTCAGCCTCATCAGATAGTCTGTGAGCGATGGTTCCTCTGATGGAGAAGGAGGAAGGAGACCAGTACTTTTGCGGTTTATTATTCTTCCAAGATACCTGGCGTGGAAATAGGGCAGGCATCTTGTAGCTGATAACTGAGCGGCTTTGTGGATGAGCGTGTTCGTGTAGCTGGTGGCCTCGTGCTCTCTCTGCTGTCATGGCTAGGGTGTTTTACAGAGATGTTTAGAGGAGCAAAGCACCCTGTTTCCCATGGCTTCCTGCAGCTTCATTTGAGACCAAATGCTTTGTCCCCCAGAACATCCAGCTGGAAAAATAACTCCTAAGTGATGGAGTAGATGAAGATCCTGGGCTCACGCTCCTGGGAAACAGCTCTCTGTGTGTCTGCTGTACTTCTGCTCCTCTCTCAGTGGGGGGATTTCTTTTTTTTTTTTTTGAACTCTACCATGTATTTTATATAATCAAAAATGTCTTTGCTGTGGTGTTCTGTGCAAGCCGTGGTTGAAAAGCTGTGGAAGTGTAGTGACATCAGTGGGGCTTTTCCAAGGCAGTGGTTTATTATCTCATTGACCAAAGGAGTCTACTGACTTGGGGTTTGAGTTTGTTTAAACAATTTAGGATTTGCCATAATCTCTCCTAAATACATTACATGTTCTGAGCAGTCAAACCGACGACTGAGATGGGCTGATAATGGCCTGGGAGCAGGGACTCGGTTTTTGCTTTGGCACGTGCTCATCAAGTGGTGGGGCTCTTCTTAATAATAATCTGATGCCATCAGCCATAGGTCTTGCAAAAGAAGATCAGTATTTCCCACGTTTTCAGAGGTGGGGAACTGAGATGCAGTGATTTACTGAAGGTCTTGCAGCCCATCAGAAGTGGTACCAGACTTAGGAGCTGAGCTACTTGCTCTGGGATGAATCCTTCACGGGCAGCAGGACAAAAATACAGCCCCTGTGTGTGTGATTTCACAGCTGAATGCAGCCAGGTAAAATGATTATTTTATCATTCACACTAAGCAACCACTGGTCTTCAGTGAGGTTTCTGCCATCTGCCAGCGCACACGTCGGGAAAGCCCCACGTATAGGACAGTGCTCGTCTGCTGGGCTGTGGAGGTGCTGGCTCTGCCTCGGGGGAGCGAGCGGTGCAGAGCAGGCGCTGAGCTTTATCAGACACGTGCTGCCTATTCCAAAGCATTTAAAGCAGTGTATAAATAATAATTTGAAGCTGTGCAGACTGAGAGCCAGGTCTTCTGGCGCATTTGCTGGGCGATGGGTAGGCACCGGTGATGAAAACTCCCAGAAAGTTCCGCCTGGGAAGCCTGAAAGAGCGGGTTGGTGACTCCTCTATTCCCAGAAACCTCCAGGATGTGGTCTGGGATCTGATGGGATGGATGAACTCCGGATGGGCGATGCCGGGCTTGCAGGACGGTGCAGGTACATGGGAGGCATCCGGAGGAGTGGCTGGGTCGGAAGCGGCACGGAGAGCAGAGCGGCTCTGGGTTTGGTGTCTGGCATCTCCTGAGCCTTCGTGGTGGGCTCGTGTGCCCCACACCGGGGTGGTCCGAGGGCTTTGCAGCAGAGGCAGTAGCTGATGCTGTTTTAAAACCCATCCCTTTGCTGGAGTTTGCACTGTCTGCTGAGAAACTGGGAGGAAAGAGCCCTCCTTCACGAAGAACCCCTTTCCTCCTGCTAGCTCCGAACGTAACCGGCTTCCCGACCTGCAGACGGCCCTCGCTCGGCCGCCCGCTGCAGAAGTCAGGCTCCTCTCCAAGCACAACTGGCCCCGCGCGTCTGGCCTCAAGTTGCAGCATTCAGGCAGCATGACCTCACCTCCTGGTTTCCAAGAATAACGTGCTGCCTCCCCTCCGCCGCGCCGGGGCTGTCTGCAGCGGGCGAGGGCGGCTGCCGCAGCCCGGCACGGGCTGGTTCTTGGGACCCCGCTTTTGCCAGATGCCCCCAGGCAGCCCCATGTGTGCCCCACGCCGTTCGGCTCCTCTGCCCTTTTTGTGGGCAGGGGTGCGGGCAGCAGAGACGGGGCTGGAACTGGGAGAGGGTCTTCGGGACCCGGCTGAGCGCGCCGGCTGGTTTTGGAGGAGGGAGGGTTTGGGGGAGTGGATCCGTGAGGACCAGGGCAATCCCTCCCCACCAGCTCCAGAGGCTGGTACGGGAACGCAGCTTTGCCTGACCTCTCCCCAAGAAACCTGTTTCGAGCCTGGGCAGTCACGTTGAGTCAGCGTTTCAGCGTGGTCCAGAGCTGTTGAGCATCGTGGTCATCTCTGGTGCTGACACTGGTGT
Source organism: Haliaeetus albicilla (assembly GCF_947461875.1). Taxonomy (NCBI): domain Eukaryota; kingdom Metazoa; phylum Chordata; class Aves; order Accipitriformes; family Accipitridae; genus Haliaeetus; species Haliaeetus albicilla. The sequence continues at coordinate 2,430,213 of NC_091508.1, read as the reverse complement.
TGGGTTTTAAAAGCCCCTGAGACCTGTATCCCACTGAAAGTGGGTCCCGTCCCCTCCATGGATCCTCCTCGTCTTTCGTGGCTGCAGGATGCTAAGATATATTCTTCTTTCAGCTCTGGCTGGCACGAGGACTGTGTGCGTGACCGGTGCCTGGAGGCTCATTTTTGAGAAGGTTCTCGTCTCAGCGGCCGATTCCCCTACGGAGATGGACGGGGAGCAGCGCGCGGGGGTTAGAGCAGGGCACGCAAGAGCAAGTCTGAATGCAGAGAGCTTTAACAGCCTTTTAAGCTGTTGTTTCATTGTACCTCGTGGCTGAGTCATTTCGAAGATTTCAGCCTTTTAAGATCTTACCAATTTGAGGTAGGGATTATAGCAACTGGCAGGTTTAATGGTTGCATTAACTTGCTGTTTCCTTTGTGGCCTCGGGAAGGGACTAACGGCCGCTAGTCTCTGCGTGTTGGTAGATCCCCCTGACCCGAGAGGACCTGAAACACGAATTTTGCTGGAGATGCTGTGAGCCACAAAAATGTCATTCGGGTAGGGTGGTGGGACGGTACTTGCTGTCAGGAGGGGGATACAGGATGGGGTGCCAGCGTGGCTCCTCTCTGAGCGCTGCTGGGAGCACGCGGAGCTCCGCTGTGTCCGTCTTTGGTCTGATGCTGCCGGGGAGGACGACGGCATCTTCCCGTGAATTAAGGTGTTACGTCAGCACGCTGCTTTGCTGTGACAAAATATGCTCTCCCAGCGGAGAGGGCAGGTGAGCACGCTGGCTCAAGCGGTCTGCAGCTGGCACAGCGTTTGCCGTCATATGTAATGAGATTATTTAAGCCACTGGCGTCAGGGCTGCATGTGATTATGTGCCTGGCTGTCCAGCGAGCTGTAGCCTAAACTAGAGATAAAGTTCAAAACGCAAACCCAGATCTGAATGTTCCTGGGGCGCCCAGCCAGGCTGGGACTTTGCAGCTCTGCCCGTGCTAGATATCCTTACCTGGTTTGGGCTATAGATTCGGGATCAGTGGAGGGATGGACTCCTTTCTTTCGTCATCATAATTAACTTTGCTGCCTTGCTTTGTGTGCCCCTGGCTGCAGCCACCTCCCCTGGGTGCCCCTCTTTGGTTCAACCTCTCCCTGGCCCCAGAAGAGGGGGGTAAGTCGGGCTCGGGGTCGTCATTGCCATACGCCTCTCACGCTGGAACGGGCTAAATCTGTGTAACGGCAGGTCGGGGCTCTGTGCTGTCCCTGTCCCAAGGGCTGCAGCACCTCCTGGGTTTCTGTGGGGCAGACACGGGTGGGAGCATCTTCTGCTGAGCGTTCAGAAATGGAGCGGCCGCTCTGCCCGTCTGCTGTCCTCCCGGCGTCCTCTGGCCCTGGTACGCGGCACCGAGCTAGGGCAGCCTCTCGGAAGGCTCCTTTGGACCTCCTGCCAAATGTGTGTTTTCGGGGAAATGCGGCTGGAACGCAAGCTGAGGCTGCTGTGGAAATTTGGCAGCGCGTCCCGTCAGCCTGCAATTCCAGTAGCCGCAGCTCGTCGCTCCTCGCGCCCATAGGTGTGGGTGGGAGCCGGGTCCCAGTGGCACTGCCCCGGGGTATCTTGGCTGGGCTGGGGGGAAAGCAGATGCAATTGGATCCAAACAAACCAGAAAGTATGCGTGTTACCCTCAGCCTAATTTAACAAAAATAATAAATAAAATAAAAAGCGAGGGGGAGGTGGTCTGGTAGCAGGGATATGTTTTTGTTTTCAGTAGTAATGACAGCCTTATTACATCTACCAGCTCAGCGTTGAAGAACAATTTTAACTTCTTGTATTTCCGCTTGTTTTAGCAAAAAGCAGGGGCTGTGCTGGCTCTCAGGTGGTGCCGCTGTGGGTGTCGGCAACCTGTCCTCTGCAGAGTGCTGGCTCCCGTAGCCACCGCTTTCAGATACGGCCAGGCTGCAGGAGTCATCGTCGACTGTAACAGCCTCCTCCGGCCAGCCTGGTTCCCTCCAGGCTCTGGTGTGACTCCCTCTTCCTCTTCAGCCATTTCGCAACCTCGCTGCCCATTGCGCTGGGCAGATTGCTAAGAAAACCGGGGCGGCTCTTGCCTAAGTAGCTCTGCCGCGGTGCTGGGAAGGGCAGGCTTGCCAGGAAGTTTAAACCCAGGTTATCTGCTGGAAGTCACGGGAGCCCACAAATCCGGTGGGTTTGGGTGGATAGCTCCCGTGCCTCGGGCAGAGCAGCCTCGACGCGGGGGCATGGCTGTTTTGGGGAGCCTGGGGGTGTTGCAGCCCTTGGCTGGGCACCTGCCTGGGCTCCGGGAGAGGACATCTTCCTCCTTGCTGTCCCAGGAGCTTGGAAGAGGCTTGGAGAGACCTTTGCTTTTGTCCTCAGTGCTTTTCCCTGCAAGGAACAACCCTGTTCCTGGAGTGAGGGGCTCTGTGTTTGTGTTGGAGCGGGACTGGTGATATCTCCCTCTTTGTCTCCTCTCCCACCCTGCTTATTCCACTTCGGGGTTGAAACTCCCAGTATCTTTTGTTGTAAGGAAGAGTTGCTGATAAAAAGCAACTCTCTGCCGGGATGAGAGATGCTCTGTGGGTGGTGGGACTCAGCAGGGAAGCACTCCAGGTCCTTGGGGGTTTTTGGAAGTGTCCTGATGCTCCTATTCCCCAGCTCCTCACTGCTGGAGGAGACGGCCAGCCTGGCCTCGGATGCCTGTCGTTAGAGATGCAAATAGTGGACTGATGAAGCCTGGGTGAGTAAGATGCTGGGGAGTTTATGAACGGATTAAAATGTGGTCTTTGCATGCTGCTGAGCAGCAGCTCCGGCGCCTGCAGGGCAGGAGGGCTGGGAGCTGGAGCTGCTCGCCGGGAGCTCCGGAGCAGGTCTATGGCTCGCGCCCTTCACCGCCGTCTGGAAGAGTTCACAGAAGATGACGTCCTCGGTGGGCAGTGCTTTTGGCTGATATTCCTGTTTCTGGGCATCAACTCAAGGAACTGCAGGGCAGGGAGGGCTCCAGCCCTGTGGGGTCCAGCTAACGAGAGCAAGGAGAGTTTTCTGGCTGTTCTCGGTGTAGCCAGTTAACTCTGTTTTGCTGGGCTCTGGCAGTAAGGGCAGCCTGTGCTTGGCAGGTCAAGCACCTCTGGCTTTTACCAAAACATCCTTTTCACATTTCTTTCTCCCCAAAGACTGCACTGAAACAACCAGAACGTCACTGGAAGGAGGGTTCGGCTGGGACCTGGTGGTGTTGCCTCGAGGGTTTTAGTGACTTAACTCCAAACTAGCGATGAACATCTGGCTGTTGTACCCACCTCGAATCCAAACCCTCCCAGCAACCTTGGAAAGAGCCTTAAACCTCATTGCGAAAGAGGTGGGGGTAATGCAATGGGGGTGCCATCCATACAGGCTGCTGAAGACTTAATTTCTCTCTCTCCCTTAGGAAACGGAGGCTCTGGTGACTCGAGGCATTGCTCCAGGCTTTGCAGGGCCACAGGGGCTGTGGCGATGCCAGCGCTGCTGCTTACCAGTGTGCTCCAGTCTGCTGGAGGGATTGTACTGGGAAACGTGGGGGCTGCTGGAGCCCTCGGGTGGGCGGGCGGCCGAGCCGTACAAAGGCTGGCCTGTCTGCTCTTTGGCTCCCCCCAGCCCTAAGCCCTTTTTGTGAATAAGTGGGATTGAAAAAGCTTAAATTCATACAAAGCAGGATCCAGGAGCCCCCAGCTTCCCCCTGCCACCCTGTGCCCTGGGGCTGCCTCTGCTCCCCCAGGGGCTCCGGTTAATGCTGCCCTGGGGTGAGCTGGTGACTGTAAAGCTGTCTGTTGGGTGAGGTTTCTTTTTAAAGGCTGGGTATGGGATGCCCAAGATGAACAGCCTGGCTTGCCAGGGGAGCAGCAGTAGCTGCAGGAGTAGGGTTTTTTTTTTTGTTAGTTTGTTTAAATGGCCCTGCTTTTATCCTTTTATCTGCTTTCTGTTCTAATCTAACAGGCAAAAGGCATCCAAAGCGCTCGCTTTCTGTTGTACTTGGTAAGAAATCAAGGAGCCTGCTGGTAAACACTGTCTAGCAATGGGGTACTGGGCATCCGTGGGAGGATCAGCAAACCTTTTCCAGAGCGCGTGTGTTTTTGCTGTATATTGAAAAGATGTGAGAGCGTGAAAGCTCTGCTATTGACCCCTTATTCTGTGCTGTTGTCTGTTGGGCAGCACCTTTTAATGGGAGATACTGGCATTTCCCTCTTGGTAACACCAAGGGGGTGAAGGCAGGTTTCTCCTCTGATGGTGTTTTCGGAGGCACGTGCACCTAGGCGCTTCGTGATGAGTTTTGCACGCTTGTTGGCTGAGTTGAGGTATTTTGAGGTTACGGTGCTGACTGAGACGCTGGTGGTCCGGGCTCCATCCGGGCTTCACCAAACCTCCCGGGCTCTGGGACCGTGCGGCTGCTGCCAACAGATGCCACAGAGGCTCTCGGGGCTGCCGAAAGCCTCCAGGGAGCTAATAATAGCCACCGTGTCCTGAGAGCTTTAACGAGGTGCCAGCAGGATGCAAAGAAGGTTGTGGGTTGGTTTGTTTGTTTGTTTGTTTGTTTTTTTTTAAATAGAAATGCAACTGTGTTTTCCTCCCAGCTGAAGGAGCCTCAGGATGGCTGGTGCAGAGGGAAGAGGGGCTGGTGGAGGAGGAGCACCCCGCTCCGGGTTATGGGGTGGCAGGAGGCTCTCGGCCTTTCATTGCATTGCTTCAAGGCCCAGGATTTCCCCTAAAATACTAACGGCTGTGGTGCGCAAAGTGGGAGCGCATGACCATAGGTAGTGTCGGGTCTCGAGTCTGGAGCGTTGCTTGGCTCTTAACCCAGGTGGGTTCACTGCAGATGGGTGGTCGCACCAGCTCTTCGGCAGGTCCTGTTACACGCTGAGGATGCTTAACAGCCGTGTGATGGGAGGAGGAGGAGGAGGAGGAGAGCAGCCTGCGGTGCAGGGACAGCCTCGCCAGCGCAGGGCGGCTGCAAGTGAGAGCCGGGAGCAGCTCTGCCTAGGGGTGATGGCGGAGGAGAGGGTGGTGGGTGACTCGTACCCCCGAAAGGCTCTTAATCACCCAGCGGGGTGCAATCCTTCCCTTTCCCTTTGCCCCTTCATTAGCATCCCTTCTCGTTAACGGGTCTTGCTGTGGGTCAGCTGCAGCAGCCCCTCTCCCTGCCCCGTACGTGCCGGAGTGCCGTCTGCCCCGTGCATGCCCGGGGGTGGGCTCGTGCACCCTGCTGCATCGGAGCTGGCTCCACTGGAGGTTTTACATCTGTTGTGCCATGTCGGAGGTGGAGGGAGCAGCACCGGGAGGAGGGTGGTTGGTGGCTGCGGAGCCCCTGCCTTGCCTAGCACCCTGCATAGGCAAAGGCGAGTGACGAAATCCCCATGTCGCTCCCATCCTGGCCTTTCCCTGCACAAAACAAACCCCGCTGTCGACAAAAGCGGGGGCCACCCAGCACGGGAGCTGTTTATCTCGCACAGGGAAGAGCTGCAGTCCCTGGCAGCCTCCAAACCGCTTTGGATGTCGTGCCTGGTGCAGATTCACCGTGCAGGAGCGCGATGCCAACCCCTTAGACTGGCACCGCTCGGGTGCCTCCAAGGTTTCGTGTTGTGGGTCCCGACTGCCGGGGGATGCTCCTCTCCGCAGGGATCGCCCGGCGAAGGCAGAGCTGCTGCCTGCGGGGCACCGCAGCCAGGGGTTGTGCATCCGTGGCCTCATCTCAGGAAGGTGTTTGCTGTGCCCTGGTGTTGACAAAGCCCGTGACGAGGGTGAAACTCTATTAAGTAAACATCTGGGGAAAGGACAGAATGACGCAAAATGTGCTGTTGTCACCGAGCTTTGAGGGCGCGTAAATGAAACCCTCCTCAGGCTTGGTGCTGGTGGAGGAAATGCATCCTGAGGCCGTACAGCTTCCAGCGCCGGGGGGAGTGGTGCTTCCAGAGTGGTTGCCCTCGATGCGTCTTTGTGTTTTGGTTTGGGTTTTTTTCTTATTTAAATATATATATATATATTTTAATAGATACTTATTTACACAGCTCTAAGATCTGTGTTGAAAGGCAGCAGGCAGGATCGCTGGGCTGGGAGGGGGTGGCAGCCGCCCGTCTGTCCCACGGAGGGTCCTGCCCATGGCTGAGCCCTGAGAAACTTCATTTTTGTGCAGAGCATGAACCCAGGAGCTGCCGGGAAGCAGCGGGTGTTTGGGGGCTTCTGGCAGGGCTTCACGGCTCCTCTGCTCGCAGGCATGGGTCTGGGCGGTCTGAGCCTCTCCCCTAAATCACTTCCAGCTTAAAAGTAAGGAATGGGTGGGCATGTCTAAAAATAAAAGCAGTTCTGGGATGTAGGTGTGGAGGATCCCCTCCCGAGCTGTCCCTGGGGCCAGAGGTAATGGTGAGGCTGGGCAGGGTTGTCCCCAGGATTGCTGCGAGGCTGATGGAGCAAGGGACCCAAAAAGATGCTTCGAGCGCCCGGTGCCGTCCGTGGGCTGCGTGGCGGAGGCTGAGCCGGTCCCTCTGACCTGCGAGGAAAGCCCCCGGCCACGGTGCAGAGGGCTGGCGGACACGGCACTGTACCGTGCCTGGGAGTGAGGATTCCAGTGTGATGATAAGGGCTTTTTTCAATTTGTGCCTGCAGGAGGGAAGTGCAAAGGACATAGGTCAGCGCTGAGTTAATGGTTTACATTAGTGTTTACTCCTGTATTAATCGCGCCTGCGCATATCAACCACTTCCTATCATAAAAGCACATATGCGTGCTTTTCCGTTCACCAGCTCGCCAGCTCCGGTAGGAAATCTGGCAAGGGATGGGGTTTGGGGAGGGGTGGGAGGAGGAGCTGACCCCGGCCCCGAAGCTTTGCGAGGAGGCAGCAATAAAGGGGTTTGTGCGTGGAGCAGATCCGCTGGCCACAGCCGTGTCTCACATGAAGATATCCACCCCTCCCAGGGTTTCTTATTTTCCTTTTGCTTTGTATTGTGCAGATAAAAGGCCCTGGCGGCTGCAGCGTGTCCTTGGCGGGGGCTGCAGTGGAGGTGCGGGGGGATGCGGTGGTTTATTTTGCAGAGAGGGGTCCCTGAGCATCCCCCCACCCCAGGGCAGCTGCCTCCTTTCTCCACTCAGATCTCCCAGCCCGGCATCACAGTGGCTCCCAGTGGGAAGCGACATCTCACATTTTGGCCGTGACGCCCCCCCTTCCTCGCTGGATTCACGAGGAGGTCCTGGCCAGTGTGATGGCTCCATTGCTCTGGCCAGGTCTGCTCCTTGGGACGTCCCAGGGTGTCCCCCAGTGTGGCAGGACCATCACTAGTGCCTGGGCTGAGATTTTGGCTCCTCATGCCAGCTCCGGTGCCTCCTGGAGAGACGAGCATCGCGTGGGTCACCAACACCCAGTGCTGCTGCTGATGTACTGGGAGAAGGATGATCCCCAAAACAAAAACCTGGGACTGAATGGGTCCCTAAATTTGCTTTTCTTGCATAAGTGAGGCCGAAACTATTTATTTCTCTTCATTAAACACCAGCTCCAGCCTGCTGCCATGAGTCAGCGGGGATGCTTCATGCTGCCGCCTTGTTGCCATTTACCTGCTTTGACTTTTCCCATGAGTTTCGCAGCCCCCTCCCGCCCGCTGCCTCCCCGTCCCCTCCCTACGCCCTTGTCCCCAATGTCCCCACCACGCTGGTGGCCCTCGGCATCCAGGGCACCGCTCCTGGTACCCGCTTTGGAGCTTCATCTCCTTGAAATCAACGTGCCAAGAATTTTTTTTGCTGCTGGGCAATGGGCTCTGCGAAGCGGGGCTGCCTGGGGGGCAGCGCCCCAATTGCATGGGGGGGCACGGGCCCCTGGCAGGTGGCTCTTATTTAAACCCAGGCCTCTCTTCTGCTCTTCGCCTTTGTGTGCCTGGAGAGGCTTTTGTTGCAGCCTGAAAAGGCTGAATAGCTGCAGCATCTGTCGAGGGGAAGAGCGGGGCGAAGAAAGGCTCAGCAGATGCCCTGGGGAACGGGGCGGGGGGGGACTGCAGGGTGGGGGGTCCCGAGCATCCCCCGGTGGGCATGGACCCCCGTGGGAGCTGCGGGCAGGGGAGCGGGCAGCACACGGGGCACGGAGGGTTGTGCAAGCGTTGGGTCTCCTTGTGAAAGCGTGGTGCAATAGCCACCTCTTCCCTCGCCCCGTTTCCATCCTCTGCCCCATTGCAAAATCGCCCACAGGAGCAGAGACAAGGCTGCCCGCTCCGACATCTGCCTCCGTGAGCGTGCAAGCAGCTTCTGGGGGGGTTTTTAGCTCGCCCCTCGCGCACGCAGCCTCTTCACGCCTGGCTTATTGCTTGTCTTGGGCCGTGCAGTGGGAAAGCTTTCCCTGCGCCTGCCGCGGTGGCTCCGGGTCTTCCTCCCAGCGCTCCGATAATTCAGACTCGGAGAATGCGGCCAAGCAGCTCGAGCGTGTGTGTCAGTTCGTGTTTGCTCGGCCCGAGTTGCGTCTCCAGTCTTGCTCCCCGTTTGCAGCTCTGTCTCATCTGAGTAATTCTCTCTCGCTGGGACGCTTTTTCCAGCCTCTCCATCCTCCCTGAGGCAAGTGAATGCGGAGGATGACCTTTTGTTCGCAGCGGTGGGGGATGAAGCCGCTAATGCACGGAGCTGGCTGCGCTCGTGTCCTGCCCGAACCGATGGCACCAGCCGCCATCCCTCCAGAAGGCTGGTACTGTCCTCTCGCCTTGCAAACCGTGAGGCTTGGATGAAGCCATCTCCACCAGGGATCAGCAGCCACACTTCTAAATAAATAGTCACCCCGGCACGGCAGGCTGGGGCACGCTGCGGGACCCGCGCGCCGCTCCTCCTCCAGACGTGTCACCTCTGCTCTCCGGCTTTCCCTGGGCAAAACAAACGTGAGGATGAGGCTTTTGCCTGCTCTCTTGCGGCTTAAAGCTCTTCAAGCAGGGCCCGTCTGTGTCTCCGTGTGCATGGGCAGAGCAGAAATGATCCCCAGCTTAGGAAAGTTCCGTCGCCTCTGAGCGCTGCTGGTCGTAGTGGATGTAAGCAGCGGGGATGGGGTTAATGTAAAGGTTTATATAAGAGCCACGATAATGTGGGGGAGGTTTCCTGAGCTGTACCTTTCCTTGTTACTGCATTGTGACCAAACCACAAATTTCCCTGCGTTTGGTAACATAATTCTTCTTACAGGCTTTGGGACTCGTGATTTTATTTCTCTTCTGGAGTTCGTAAGCAGTAAAAGTGGAACAAAGCTTTGCTGCTTCCATGCCCTTGTGCTGCTTGCTCCCTCCCAAGCGTCTCCAGCAGAGGCTGGAGCAGCTTCGGGACTGTGGGGCGATTAACCTGGGGGCTCCCCAAATGCACTGGCATTAAAGGCAGAAAAAAGACACGTGGGTGAGGATCAGCTTAATTCAGGTCCCCCAGCGCTGTGCCTCATCGGGCGGGCGCTGGGGACCGGCAGCAGGGTGCGGGGGGTGAGGGGGCTTTGCCTTCCTGACGCTGCGAGGTGGGAACAGCATGTGCAAAGCATCCAGCACCGGCTCGACAAATGTGCTAAGCAGCCGATGCCAGTTGGCAACCAGTTCGCATGGAAAGATTAGAAGAGGCAAATCTTTTGAAGAGATACCTTTTTGCTTTATTAGGAAAAAATGCTCCTTGCCCTGTGCTAGCCCGGCCAGGCGAACCCGGAGCCCGGGTGTGCAATACAGGCAGGGGAACCTCTGCTTTGCTTCCCTGCTGATAACTTGGGAGGATGATAGCCTGCCTTTCTTCACTGTAGCTCTATTTTTATTGCAACTTAAGAGGAGTTTATTTTAACCCCCGTGGTGCAGACGGGTCCCGAGGGGAGCTCCTCGGGGTGGCGTGGGGCATGGGCACGCTCCTGTGGGTCCCGTTGCAGGCGGTCATCCGAGGGGTGGTTGCTGCACAGGCAAGGCATGCAGCGTGTGCTGCTGTGCTGGGAACCGAGGTGAATCGGATCTGATCAAAATACACGTGGAAATAAAAATACCCTGCCTGCAAGAGCAGCTGGAGCGCCTGGGGTGAGTGTGGAGCCAGAGCAAAGAGGGGCAGCCCTGGAAAATGAACAGCTTGGTATGTGCCTGATCCTCAGTTTTCATGGAAATTGCCCGTGGGAGGTGAGTTTTCCCTTGCAAGCTCTTGGACAGGGATGTCTTGCCAATCTGAGCGATCGCGGTCTGTTCTCATGGCTCACCAAGGGGCAGCAACCGTTTGGGGCTGCAGTGGCACCCACGGCGAGTAGCAGTGGGATGGGGTCATTTGGGGTGTCCTGCCGTGCCGGTGGAGGAGGGAGCTCCCTTTACAGACCTGCTGTGATTCATGGCACGCCATCCCGGGAGGAGGAGGCGAGGCTGAACCAGTGGTGCTTGAGGGAACGTGAGCGTGGGTGGCTCCAGCCCCCTTGTTTTCTCCAGTATCTTCCTTCATTTGAGCTCATTTTCGATGACCCAGTAGAGCGGCAGGGCTGGCTGGAGCCCGCTCGGTTTGCAGCCCTGTTTCTTGCACCGCAAAGGCAGCTTGCCAGGGTTTGGGTTAGGTGCGTGGGTGATGCCCACCTGCAGATGCCCCGATGAGCTGTTTTGTTTTCAGGAGCTGCTTCCAGGGCTTGTCTTTCAAAGGTGGTGAAAAGCTTAGAGCTGCTGCAGGAGCCCGGGAAGAGCCTTTGCTGCTGGGGGGGTCCCGAGCACGTAGGGGCTGGGCTGTGCCGTCCACTGACGGGGCCGGTTTCAGAGCCCTCAGCTTGAGGGTTTTAGTGAAGCTAATGAGTGTGTTTAGCTTTGCACGTAACTAATTTCTCTCGCAGCGTGTGATGGCTCCTGGGGGATCTGGGCTGAGCCAAGGCACAGGATGGCAGCAAGTGCCGTCTGCCAAAATCTCGGAGGTGTCAAGCTGCTGCAAGGAGAGCTGAAATACGGCTGAAACGCGGCTGAAATCTGAGTTTCCTCTCTAATTGCGATGAGGGTGGAGCGGCCCTTTTCCCTGCTCTCCCTCCTTTCCTGCGGGTAGGTGTCCCAGTGGGAAGCGGAGACGGGACGGTGCAGGGCCCTGGGGTGGCACAGCATTCCTGGTTGTCCCCTGTCCCGTGTAGTGCCGAAGGGATACCTGGCCACGGAATTGCTCTCTGACGACGAGAGGAGGTTCGGAGACCTGTGCTGGCTGCAACCACCGTAAAGGGAAACGCACGTCAACTCCTCTGTGCCCGAGACCCGGTTTTGATCGGAGGGGGTGGCTGAGCCCCCTCTGCAGCGCTGCCCTTGTCCCGGGGACACTTGTGTAACTCGGGGATCCGGTTACTGCCCGCTGCGGTGCCCGGGCTGCTGGGCTCAGCTGCTGCCTCGGTGCCAGAGCTCTCTGCTCCGGTGAGAGCGAGCAGGTAGTGCATCTGGAATAACGAAGACTTTGGTCTCCAAGGAGCCCTCCCTTGGAAGGGAAACGGGAGGTAACAGAGGGGGAAAAGCTGAACTGAGCGCAGCTGTGGGCTGTCAGGGGTTTCTAGCAGGTTGTCCGTCTGCTGCCGTTTCCCCTCTGTGAAGGGTTAAGTCTGGTTGTGTTCCGGATTACTGCGGTTGCAAAATCTCCTACTTCTGAAGCGGGTGGGAGGGGACAGTGACCCCAGGCTGGTACCCTCAGCTGGGGTGGGATGGGGGCACTTCACCCTTGCTGAACCTCAGGGAAACCCAGGGTGCTTTTCCCATCCCAGCCTCCTCGCTGCAAGCCAAGAAATATAAATCTTGTTGCAGCCGTAGGCTGCCCTGGATACCGGAGCTAAATCAGGGACTTGGGCAGCGTTCCCACACACCCCCAAATACGTTCGATGTGGAGTTCCCGTGACCGGGGCGATGCCCGTCACGCCAGGACATCACCCACCGGTGGTTTCACTGCTGACTGTGGTCGAGGAGGGAGCGGGAGGGAAAGTCGTTGGCTGCGGGAGCTGTCGGCTGCCACCTAAAGAAGGGAAACCGGTGGAAGTGCTGCCATGCCCGGACCAGGAGCAAACGGCGCTTTCCCACCCCAGCGCCGTGCTCCGTACATCCCCGGCTGCACGGGGTGCTGGGGGCCGGTGCTTGGTGCCGCGGGCAGGATGGAGGTTGTGTGGGTGCGACGGGTGATGCCGGGCTTGTGGGTTGCTTCTACCATGGTTTGGGTATCGCCGTGTCCCTCCTGCATCCCCCTGCGGTGGTAATGGCCATCCCCACAGAGCCTCATTGCATCCAGCCTTCAGCTCCCCGTCACTCCGCTGTCACCTGCCACCGGGAACATTTCCTAAATAGACCAAATCATTCTCTTAATGAGGTTTAATCTGCTCTGCTCCCAGCCGGGTGAGCAGCCCGTCCATCCCATCGCTGGCAGGGGAGCGGAGGGAGGCCGGCTGGTGGGGCGGCTGAATTGCAGCCGGCGTGTTTTGAGAGCGCTGGGGCAGTTGTTTGCTCGCCTGCAGGTGCCTGAGTACAAAAGCAAACGTCAGGGCTGTGCTGGTACAGGTAATCGAGGCTGCTGCCTCCTAGTTCATTAGGTACACAATTAAGCTCCTCTAAAAGCACTCTGAGTGACCTCTAAAAAAAATTGGATGTGTATTTCTGTACATCTCCTGTTTGTCTTGTGTAGAATGATGTTAACTGTCTGCTTCCTGCTGTTCAATTTTCCCAGCGCGTAATTACAAATTGTTTTTTTCTCTCCAGCTTCCTGGCTCCCCACGCCAGGCTCTTCGGAGCGGAGCTGCAAATAGCCAAGCTTTAATCCAGGCCCCTTCCCTGCCTGCGCGGCTGCTGGGGGGGCTGGCACTGCACTTGCTTACGGCTTCGGCATTAGCAGGATCCGTTTTTTAGGGTAATTAAGCAATAGAGGAGCGAGGAGGGGCTGTCCCACCTCCTGCCCTGTCTTCCTTTCGCCCCACGGCTGTCAGTGCAAATGATGTAGAACGGTTGTGCAAAGGGTGGCTTGGCTGCTTTGGTCTTCACGGAGCTTCCAGGTGGTTTGGTGCCAGAAGCCGCCCCATACCCCATCCACCAGCGCGGGTTTCCTCCGTGCCGGGAAGCAGGAGAGCCGAGGAGGTGGGAGAGGTGTGACCAAAACCCCCGTAACGGGGTTACGGGTGGGTGGCTGAAGCACGCATCCCGTTTATCCCTTTCCCTGTGGCAAAGGGCAAGCGCTGTTGCAGGCAGGAATGCAAATTGCCGTTATTCTGCCAGGGCTCACGCGAGCGCCGTCAGCAAGCGTTTCATTTATAAACAGGCAGTGTGCGTCTTTTGGGGCTGCAGCAAGCGTTAACCCTTGTTCTTGTGAAATCCCTCCTGGGGCAGAGGGGTCCTTGCCATGCGCTGGGCACCGTTTCGGGTCCTGCCAGGCCAGCGAAGCATCCCGGGGGCTGATGCTCTGCCGCTCGTCAGCTGGGCGCTCGCCTTCACCCAGCAGCCCCGGGAGCTTGGCTGGGAGAGGGCAGAGGGGCAAAAAGTAGATTTCTGTCTCTGTCTTGGTAAAATGACCAAACCCGCTGTTTCGTGCTGATGCACACGAGGGTGGGATGCCTTTCCACGTGCCCCTGCTCGCTGCTGCACCGAGGTGCAGACCTGCTCCGGGGAGTTTTGCTGAGCCCGGCCCCAAGAGCTGCCGGAGACAGGAAGGAAAATGAACTGTGCTCAAGATAGACACGTTTGTTGCTCTATGTTTAGGAGTGTAATAATTAAGGCTGGTTGTTTATCCTGACAAACATGGTAATTAATAGTCTGTGGCAGACGAGCAAATCCTTCCTGCACCTGGGAACTGTGAGTTGTCTCTGGGAAGGGCAGGGGCCTCATTAAAGAGCTGCTGCCGCTTGTGAGAAAAGCTGCTATTTCGGGAACATCTGGCTGTTTGCTTTGTCCCCTCCCCAGGCACGCGTGGCTGGGCGCCGGCGGCTTCTGAAGCTGCGGTGAGGGTGCTTTTGTGCCCAACCTGTGCATAAGGGCACAGAGCAGGGGGGTCCCACCAGCCCCCCGGAGCAGAAGGCTGGTGAATGGGAGGCGGTGGGTGGGCAGCGCTGGCAGGGGACTGCGGAGAGGGCAGCGAGGATGTTTGGTGGCACCCAGGGGTGCAGTGGTGTAGGCACTAGCGCGCAGAAGCTTGCTCATAAATGCGGTAGAAAGTCTTGCTGGCTGGTCGCACAGGCTGGCTGGGCACCAGGGAAGCATCTCAGAGGGCAGGGAGGTGGCAGGCAGCCGGGATAAACTTTTACCAACCTTGGAAAAGGAGGGCAAGAAGTTTATGAGAGCGGGCGGCTTCGCGCTGTTCCCACTAGATGGGGATGGAGGCATTGCGCAGAGCGCGCCGGAGCTCGCCCGCGGAGAGCACCCGCGCTTGGCCTTCGCCCTTGCGTCTTCTCTGGGTGGGCACCGTGCTGGGGGGGGTATCACAGCCCGGCTCCTCTTCGGTGGGGAGGCTGGGGGCTGATGGGGGTCTCGCTTCTCTCGCAGATGTTGCAGGACTGCCCGAAGGCCCGCAGGGAAGTGGAGCTGCACTGGAGGGCATCGCAATGCGCGCACATCGTCCGCATCATGGACGTCTACGAGAACCTCTACCAGGGGAGGAAATGTCTGCTCATCGTCATGGAGTGGTGAGTTCCCATCGGCACCGCTTGCGGGTGGGCTCTCCCCGCAGGAGCACCCGCAGCCCCGCGGGGCGGTGGGGTGATGCCAAAAGGGGGGGGCGAGCACCTTCCTGCACCCCTGCTGGGGACCCTGGGGAGATGCGGTGCCGGGGGATGCAGCCTGCAAGCTGCAGGGATGCGAGCCCTGGAAGAGACGCTGCGTTGCTGGCGTTGGAGGGATGGTGGGAGCTGTGCTGGCTCTGAGTCATTCTGAAAACTCACTTGGCTGTTGAGAGGCTTCAGGCCTGTGGTTCTCGCTGCAGATAGATCATAACCAAACTCGCTTTGGCCATTGAAAGTCGGGGTAGGCAGCGGGTTCCTGGCACCCCGGCAGCCTGCGGTGGGGTCTGCTGGGCAGCGCGCAGCCAAGCCGAGCTGATGCATCTCTCGACGCCGTTGCACCTCCTGCAGCGGCAGTTGAGCGGCTCTGATTTGGGTAGATGTTTGATATAACCTGGGGAGGAGGAGGAATGAAGGGGAAAGTATTGAAACCACATCCCAACCGCAGCTGTGATTTGATGCAGCTTCCTTGCCAAAACCTCTCCTCTGGCAAGCCGGTAGGTTGCCTGGGGGGGCAGCGGGTGTAAGGACTGCCACGAACAGCACCGGGGCAGGCGGCACGGCAGCCGCCCGAGTGGCTCTTGTGTGGGAAGAGGCTTCTGAGAACCGTGCTAGGATGCTGGGCAGCCGGGGATGGGAAAGGTTTGTGCGGCACGTCTGCTTGCGTGGGAAGAAAGCGGTAGCTGAATGGTAGGAAACGAGTCCCCAGGGCAATGACAGCTCCCTGCAGTGCATCCCTGCGACGGGTCCCTGCTGTCTGAGGGATGCTCTGGGTGTAACGTCCTACACGAAGCAGCGTTTGACTCCCAGTATGAGCACGGTGTGTCTCCTCGCAAGCTCCGTGCGGCGGTTGGCCCCGGCGGCTGCGCGCTATCTGTATTGCAGATGTCCAGCGAATGTCAAGGGCGCTGGCTGGAGATGCTATCTGCACTGGGAAAGCCAGAAGCCGTTTCTGCTCGAGTTAGATAAGGCAGGGGCAGGAAGCACCGTTATCCCTGATCCCACCCCTGATCTCTCTGGGAGCCGAGTTTTTCCTTAGGGTACCTGGGGAGCCTTTGGCTGGGGAGGGAACCGCGCCAAGGTTTCCACGGTCCTTCTCCAACACCTTGTGTGAGAGCTTGCTCTGCTGCAGGGGGATTCAGGCTCTGCCTCCCCCGTCCCATCGGTGAGCCCATCTCGGCGCCGCTGACACCTCGCCTGTGCCACGATCTTTGCTCAGCACTTCTGCGTGGGGTTAGCATGCCGGCGAGGTGGTTGGCTTGTGAACTAAACGAGGCCAGGCGTGCTGGGAGCGCTCTCGCCACTTTCGAGCCACGTTTGCTGTCTTTACTGTAAATGTGTTTCTGTGGGCTGGTGGGGAGACCACGTCCGCTTGCACCCGGCATCTCCTCTGTCAGCACGAAGCCTCTGCCCTGCTCATTTCTGGAAGGAGGAGGCTCTGTAACCCAGAAGCACTGACCCAAGGGCTTGGGTGAAGAAGGGCTTCGTTTCTTGCTGAGCTCGTGCAGCTCCTGGCTGAGCATCGGAGGTTTCGGTACCACTTGTGCCCGTGTGAGACGGATGCCGCAGCATCTAACGCCTCGTGCTTCTCTTCCAGCTTGGACGGCGGGGAGCTCTTCAGCCGAATTCAAGACAGGGGAGACCAGGCCTTCACAGAACGGGGTACGGAGCCCGCGGGTACCTGGGCTTTCGTCTTTGGATGATGTCTTGATGTTTATAGGAGTGTCTTTGGTCCAGCTCATTCCCTCAGTTGCTCTTTTGAATCCTCAGCAGGGCTTTGCACTTGGGGAATGAGGAATGGGGGTGCAAGTAGCCCTGCTTTTCACACTCACTTGAGAGCAGGGTTAGGGAATGTGTTCTCAGCTGCCCCTGCACCCCGTCCATCCCGCTCCAGCACAGGCAGGAGCTTCAGCGACCTTCAGAAACACCTACCTCCCTCCAAAAATGAAGTCCAGGGGCTGTGGTTCTCATAGATCTCATTAATCTCATCCCCTCTGCTCCTGTGGCCAGGAAAAGTGTCTGCACAACCTAAATCCTGAGCCCATCGCCCTTTGGCTTCCCACCCTATGGGGAAAGCCTTCCCAGCTGGTTTCCCTGCAGATTTGGGGTCCCTAGCAGTGCTGGGGGCTGGGTCAGCCCCCCCCACCCCAGAGTCAGCCCCAGCTCGGGGCTTGTGTGGTTGGGTATTGGGGTCAGAGGCTGGAGCCTGCCCCATCCTTTCTCCTGGGAGCTTCTCTGCCGTTTGCTGCAGGCTCCTGACCTGGAGATGGGTGCTGGGGGGGGCCCTGCTTGGAAAGGGGATTTCAGGTAGAGGAAACCCCTTTGGCCTCAGCCAGGCTCTTTGGCCCCTGGTTTGAAGAGTAACCCAAGGAGCAGTGCTCATTGTAACTTGCTTATAAGGGCTTCTGATTTTTATTTTTATTTTTTTTTTTTTTGCTGCTTCAGAGGCTTCAGAGATAATGAAGAGCATTGGGGAAGCCATCCAGTACCTGCACTCAATCAACATTGCACACCGGGACGTGAAGGTACCGTGCTGCATGCTCGCCCGGCGGTGCTGAGCCCTGCTCGGCCCGTGGCATTGCCGAGGCTGCTCTGGCTTTTCTGCTCACTACTTCCTCCCTGTGTTTTCACAGCCGGAAAACCTCTTGTACACCTCCAAAAGGCCCAATGCTGTGCTAAAACTCACGGACTTTGGCTTTGCTAAAGAAACCACCACGCACAACTCCTTGGCCACTCCGTGCTACACGCCGTACTACGTGGGTAAGTGGCTGTGTGTGGGGGGGTCTGAACAACTCCCGTCCGGGATGCTTGGGACTGGGGGCCGCTTTGGGTGCGGGTGGGTGCTGTGGTTCACCGCTTGTTGGTGCGGGGCAGGATGGGCTGCTCTGAGCACGGTGTCGGTGTGCACAAGCCAATATGTTTCCTACCCGTGCTGCAGCATCCCTGGTGTTGTGCCCCGGGGCTGCGGGGCAGCACCTCCCTGCACCAATCCTGCCTCTGCTGCCTGCACCGCCATGCCGAAGCCCACGCAGCAGCAGTGCTCGCGCTGCTCTGAGCAGGGCTGCCGAGACGGTACGGAGCTGCGGGCAGCTCTTTGACCGCTCCATGGGATGGTCAGATCCCTCTCGCCTGGTGCTGCCGCTTTGACTCAGGATTTTGTTTCTTTCTTTACCAGCCCCGGAGGTGCTGGGTCCGGAGAAGTACGACAAGTCCTGTGACATGTGGTCCCTCGGCGTCATCATGTACATTCTGTGAGTCTGACGGGTCCCGCTCCATCCCGCCGGGCTCGGAAGGGGGGGATGCAGCTCTCGAGCTCGTCTGTGGGCTAGCGGGGCTGAGTCTTCCCCAGCTGCACTGCTCCTGCTCCTGGCACTGCCCTGTGCCCCGTGGGTGCTGCCGGGGCGACGCGTTGACTGTCCGCTCCCTCTCCCGGTGCAGGCTCTGCGGGTACCCCCCCTTCTACTCCAACCACGGCCTGGCCATCTCGCCCGGCATGAAGAAGCGAATCCGAATGGGCCAGTACGAGTTTCCCAATCCCGAATGGTCCGAAGTGTCGGAGGAAGGTAAACGCGGTCCCCATGACAGCTTGTCCCTGGGCTGAGGTCTCCCGTTGGGGTCAGCCCTGCGTCCAGCAGCGCTGCGAAGGCTGGGGGAAGCCTGGGCATGTCATGGCTCGTCTCTCGGTGAGGCAGCAGCTTTGCCTCTTTGCTCAAGAGGCTTTTGCTCTGAAGGGTTTGACCAGGGTGAGGTCTGCGGCACGCAGGGGACGGGAGGTGTGTGCAGGCTGTTTTGGGGCTGCTGGCTCAGGTTGGAGTGCGGGGAGAACCCCCCTGGGACCTGCTAATGCCCAGCCCTCCGCAAATCCTTCCAGTTAAGCAGCTGATCCGCAACCTGCTGAAGACAGACCCGACCCAGCGCATGACGATAACGGAGTTCATGAACCACCCTTGGATCATGGTGAGTGCGGGGTTGATCGGGCAGCGGGATGGGGATGAGGATGGGGATGGGGATGAGGATGGGGATGGGGATGAGGATGGGGATGGGGATGGGGATGAGGATGGGGATGGGGATGGGGATGAGGATGGGGATGGGGATGGGGATGGGGATGGGGATGGGGATGAGGATGAGGATGGGGATGAGGATGAGGATGGGATGGGGATGAGGATGGGGATGAGGATGAGGATGGGATGGGGATGAGGATGGGATGCCTGCAGCTCCCAGCTCACACTCCTCCGCTCTCTCGGCAGCAATCCATGCAGGTGCCCCAGACCCCGCTGCACACCAGTCGTGTGCTGAAAGAGGAGAAGGATCTGTGGGAGGATGTGAAGGTAAAACCCTCCCTCCATTGCTGTCTGAAATGTTCTGCACCCCAGGTGCCATCTGGGGATGCTTCTGCCTTCTCATTGTAAACCGGGCTAATTCGGGCTCGCCGCGAGGGTGCTGGCTCCTGGGGAGATCTGTGCTCGGGAGGAGGCTGGAAAAATTGGCGGTGGGACACGGCCCCTGCTGCAATTTGTTCCCATGGGGGCTTGGAGGGGGACAGCTGCCCTGGGGGTCTCGGGGGGCTGGGGGCTGTGCCGGTGCAGAGGCTTTGCTGACGGCGTTGCCTGTGCCTCCTGCCCGCAGGAGGAGATGACGAGCGCGCTGGCCACCATGCGAGTGGACTACGAACAAATCAAGATCAAGAAAATCGAAGATTCCTCAAACCCTTTGCTGATGAAGAGGCGGAAGAAAGCAAACCCCACCGAGCCTGCCACGCTCCCCCACTGAGGGTGCCCCGCGCCCACCGGCCCTTGAGAAAGCAATAACTATATATATATATTTTTTAAGAAAAAAGACAAAAAGAGACAGACTGTTATATCAAGCGCATGGAAATCAGACATTTATACCAGACTAGTTATTTTTAGCTACTCACCTGTGTTTCTGGCCTTTCCGGAGCAGGCGGTAAAATCCCCCCGTCAGATCCACACGCTGCGGCCGGGGGTTTTGTCCTGTAGGTGAATGCCGCCGATAATTGGATTTTTTTTTTTTTTCTTTTGTGAAACAGTTTTGATTTTTATTTTTTTTTCCTTCCTTCCAAAGACATGGAAATTCCTGTGGTGACCTTTTTAGGGTATATAACGTATAAATATTTTTTAAAAACTACTGTAGAGCTGAAACCCAGACAGCGTGTTCCCTGCGTGGATGCTGGCTAGAGATGGGCTTTGGGCTGGGGAGCGGGTTGCGGGGGGGGACGGGGAAGGAGAGCTGCCTTCTCCCCCGTCCCGCTGCGCGTGGCAGGGCTGGCGTGGGGGGGTCCCCGTGGCTGCCGTGCTTCGCTGGCCAGGAAAACCGCTGCTTTTAAAGCACGGTAGCCAAAAAATCAGCCCCCCACCCCTCCCTGACCTGGAAGCCTTGGCTTTACCCAGCGGCGCGCAGGGCTCCCCGCCAGCACCGTCTGTGTCGCTGTCTGTCTGTACGTGGGGTGTGTGTCGTGTCCGTGGGTGCGGAGCTGCTCGTGGGTCGTGTCCCCCCCCCCAGCCCCGCCGTGGCCACCGCAGCCTGTACCTGTGCCTGGAATCTGGTTCTGACCTCAGGGGTGGGCAAAGGGGGGGGACGAGCAGGAGGCCAGTGCTCCCCGTATCCCCCCCCCCCCATTCTGCAGGGATGTGGGGGAAAGATGGTCCCCTGCCGCATCCTCCCCCCGTCACTCCCGCAGCCCCCAATTCTGGGGGAAATGCTGTGCTGGGGCATCCCCGGGGAAAAGCGGGTGGCATGGGGAGGGGGTGGAGATGGCGTGGGGCCCGGGACAGCAGCATTGCCCCCTCCCTGGCCGGGGCTGGGGGTCGTGCTGCTGCCCCCCCCAACCCCGGCATGGCTCCTGCTGAGGGGGCTGCTCCTGCCGCCAGCTCCTGGGGGGGTTGGGAGCGATCCTCTGCTCCCCGGGAGCAGGACGGCTGCTCTGAAGTCTTTAGTCCATGAATTATTATTATTATTATTATTATTTGTCACGATGTTTCACTGCGTTAAATGTGTTTGAATGGGGAAAAAAAAATTTTTTAAGGCAATGTTTAGTTTTTAGGTGATCTTTTAGACACTGTATGGAATTTTAATTTGTTTTAAAAACCGGTTTTTATCCCCCCCCCCCTTTTTTTTTTTTATTTTTGTCTGTTGGCTTATACTAATCTTCCCAGTCTGCTCTTCAGTCCTTTGGATTAAAGACACTTAATGCGTCACCCCAGTCTCTCCTCCTTGCTTGCGTGGCTGTGAAGAAACACCGCGGTGGTCCAGGCTGGGCAGCCGCTCTCCTGATGTCTTGAAATCACTTTTTTCCACCAAACCAGCTGAGCTCCCCTAGGTTGTTTTCTGGGGACAGAGCATTTCAGTCCTTGCAAAATCCCTTGGCTTGGGGACAGTCACTCAAGATCTTGTGGCCACGTCTATCCCGGTTGCTGCAAATAGTTTTCTCCCCAGTATGTGTGCCTCCTCCTGGGCTGGGGCTCTGGGGACGTGGGATGTGGGACATTGTGATGGGACGATGTGGGACATTGTGGTGGGACGTGGTGGGATGTGGGACGTGGTGGGACGTGGTGGGATGTGGGACGTGGTGGGACGTGGGACGTGGTGTGACGTTGTGGGACGTGGGATGTGGTGGGACGTGGGACGTGGTGGGACGTTGTGTGATGTGGGACGTCGTGGGATGTAGTGGGACGTCATGGGATGCGGGTGCTGCGCCTGGGTGCCGGCAGGGGGAACTGCGCATCCGACATCGTGGCCCGGCTGCGGGTTACTGGGACACGCGTGGCCCTTGGGGACTGGGGCTGCCACCGGCCGTGCCACCGGTCCCCGCTGTCTCCTCTGCGCTGGCAGCCCCGGGGTGCGCAGTGGGTGCCGCGCTGGGGTTTCGGGCTGCTGGGATCTGCTGCTCGGACCAGCGCCGGCTGCAGGAGAGGAGGGAGTGGTGAGATCCCCAGATGCCTTCCTCATCCTCATCACCCTCCTCCTCCTGCTCTTGTTGGTGAAGAAGCAGTGGAGGGGGCTGCCGGGGTGGGCAGCGCAGGGGGGTGCGGGGGCCGCAGAGGGATGGGGACGGGTCCCGTTGGGTTGTTTGACTCCAAACCATCGCTTCTCCGCTTCCCGCACGTGCGGCTTTTCCCTGGGGGACTCGGGGCTGGGCTGGGGACCCCCGAGCATCCCCCCCGGGTGAGTTTGCAGCCCCTGAGCTGAGCGCTGGGCAGGTTGGGAGTACGGGAGCGCTGCCCACAGGCTTTGCCAAACCACAGAGCAGGAAGGCTCCGCGCGTG
Organism: Haliaeetus albicilla; assembly: GCF_947461875.1. NCBI lineage: Eukaryota > Metazoa > Chordata > Aves > Accipitriformes > Accipitridae > Haliaeetus > Haliaeetus albicilla. Next base: position 2,408,266 of record NC_091508.1, on the reverse strand, counting down.
CAATACAAAGGGCTTTATCTGATTATTTGTTTCATTATTTCACGCTTGGAGCCGGGTTAGTTTTCTTTTCGCTCCGACCGATGGAGCTGTGTTTTCTGACAGCGCTGGCGGAATGAGCCTTGCCAGAGCTGCTGAAACCTCTCTGCTGAGCCGGCTGCGGGTTTTTGCTTCGCCTGCAGCACCCGGGTACCTCAGAACCACAAGAGATCCCTGGGGCGAAGCGGCTGCTGGTTCTGCTCCGGCACGTCCTGGGATGGGGCAGTAAGTGCTGGGGATGGGGCCGGGGGAAGGTAGCGGGGGGTCTCCCAGCCTTTCCTTCCCTGCTGGAAAGGGTCCCGGTGTTCCAGGTGCCTCTGGGCCTTTTGGGGATGTAGAAATGTGGGGTGGGATGCGCGCCCCACAGTGCAGGTTGGCTGCAGGCAGGCTGTGGCGCGGACGATGCAGGTTTTTGGACCAGCCGTGGTGAGCCGGAGGGGGGTGCCCCAATGTCCCCCCCCCCAGTTACTGGGGGCTCCTTTGCTCAAACCACATCTTCAGCCCTGACTGTCACGCTGCCTCTTGCTGGGTTTAATGGGATTGATGGGATGCAAGAGGCTCTCCTCGCCCCACCTGCCGGAGTGCCCAGAGGTATTTTTCAATCTACATCTGGGTGAAATTCAGCCTGAATCTGCTCCAACGCTCACTGCCGTGCCGTCGGGTCTGGAGTGCTGCACCAGACCACAGGGCTGTGCCTGGCTCTTTGTGCGGGACCCCCACTGCTAACGGCAGAGCGGGGCTGGTCCCGGGGGCTTCCCCAGCATCTCCCCAGTTCTGAGCAGCTCATTAAAGCCATCACTTCGAGCGTTTCTTGGCCTGGGAGGATCCTGCGTTGGCCCAGGTAAGACGTGCTCGCCCTGCCAGGCTGCCCAGCGAGCGGCGGGTCTGCGCAGCCCCTGCCCGTGGCGCAGGATAGCTGCTGCAGACAGACAGACCTTTTCTGTAGGTCCTACTACTTTTTCTTTTATGCCTTCAAGTGTCTCCCCAGTCAAGTCAGCCCTGTGATCTCTTGCTGCTGCTGTTAAAATATTTCCCTCCAGCTTACGCAGGGCAAATTTGGAGGCGCAGGGACAGGAACCCGTGTGCAGGTGGTGGTGGGGAGGGGATGGCATCGGCCCCCAGAGGACCTGGAGCTTTGCGGTCCCAGCAGCTGCAGTTCCCGGGGTGGTACATGGCTCTGCTCCCTTCTTGCAAGCCTTCTGGTCCTGGGAGTCCCAAGTTTCTCCCCACGCTGCAACTCCTTGTGACCTTGAAACGTTAGGTTTGCCAAGGGTTTGCTCAACTGAGTTGTTTTTTTTTTTTATCATATTTTTTTAATTTTCTTTTTTTGTTCCCCCTCCCTGTCGCCTATGGGGTTTAGCTGAGCCCAGCGCAGGGTGCTGCCAGGAGGGACGGCTGCAGGAGCAGCAGCTCGGAGGGAGAGTTTGGCCGCGGCGGTTCTGCAGGTCCCACATGGCAGCTTCCAGCCGCGGCCATGCGCCGGCAGCACAGTAAAACTGTCGGCACATGTTGCGGTTTGGAGATGCATTGACTGAAAAGCTTTCGTCTTTTCGACAAGTTAGCAAAACGCTACCACCGTGCAGCGGCGTTTGCACAAAGTGTAACGTGAGAGGCTGAAAGTGGAACTCGGAGCTGCCAGGGTCCCGAGCTGAGCTGCCTCCGCCTGATGCAAACCCGCCCCTTTGCGCTTAAAAATGCTTAAACAAGCACTTTTTACACGCTGGTCCCTGCCAAACGGCTTGCTCTTGTATCTGTCAGGAGGAAACATTTGAGTTGTCTTAGAAAAGCCTGGTAGGCTGCATCTCTTTATGGTGCCTTTAATGCGTTTGCAAAACCTGACGTTGTGCTGTCCCTGTGCGGGTTTAGAAAAGCTCGGCTTAGTGCAAGTTTGCCCGTGTAATCGGTGGGACGCGGGGTGCCCCAGTGGCCCCAGCCCAGCCTTGTGGGACCCCTCACCCCCAGCATCCCGTTATCGCCTCTGGTGCTCTGTCCCTGCAATTTTTATGCCGTGACCGCTGCGATGGCCCCCAGTTGCCTGCAGGCAGGACAGGGCAGAGCAAACCCTGTGATGGGCTTTCTGGCAGAGCAGCTTGGTCCCATTTAGGCAGCACCATGTCCGGCTCTGCGGCTGATGGAGCCCGGACCTGAGTGCCTGCGGATGCTCCCTCACCGTCCAACGGGTGGGAGAAGAAATCCGGCTGGATTTGTGTCATGTTTTTCAAGGTGTAAACGATGCTGAGCTGCGGTTACAGGCTGGGGGCTGTAACCGGGGCTGGGCTGTTGAGGTATCACCTCCTCTTGCCCCTGCGGGTGTAATGGAGGCAGGAGAGGCTGGAGCTGTGGGGTCTGTACGCTGTGCGGAGCGGCTGGCACAGCATCCCAAAACCAAAAAGTCCCAGCTTTGATTTAACTGCAAGGCCGTGCCTCTTGGATGGAGGGTGCAGGATGGCACGTTGCTGCTTTTGCTTAAGAAGGTGTTTTAATGCCGGGGTGTGAGCAGTGGTGGCACCGGCCGTGTGGCAGTCAAGCAGGGAAGGCTGGGGAGCGTTTGTCCTATTCCTGGAGGGTACGTGAGCTGCTCCGAGAAGCGCGGCTGCGGGATGCTGCTGTGCAAATGGGCAGGAAGGAACGAAGTCAAATCCCACGAAGGTGCTGCGAGATGGGAGCTGGAGACGGATGAGAAGAGGAGCTTCGGCGACCTCCTCCGCTCCCACTTGCAAAAGCCAAGCAGGGAGGAGTGGTGTCTTCAGCTGCCAAGTTCCAAAACAGTGAGCTAATACCTAAAACCCTAACAGTAAATCATGTCTGTTTGCATGATGCCATTCGCTCTACTGAAGTGGAAACACGGACTGTACAAATGTACACAGCGCTGAGAGGTGTGAAGTGCAGGCAGATTTTTTCCAGGGGCTCAGCCCGCAGCTGCTGTTAGGTCTGACGGGCTTGTGGAGGTTCAGTGTTTTGGAAAAAAACCCAGATTTTCTAAACAAACATAGTCCTAGTAATAAAACCGTAAGGTTGCCTTGGGGGGCGGGGGGCTGAGGTTCAGGTTTCCTTTATTACTGAGAGGCTGTTCTGGAAATTACGGTGCTTACTGACACAAACCTCAACTCCGGCGGGAAGATTTGCGGCTTGAAATGTTTTCTATCTGTGTCTGGGGAGGGAAGAGCAGAGCGGAGCGGGCACCGATGGCCACCCAGCCACCCGCCCCACCCGCCCGGGGCAGGGGATTGCTCCCAGGGCTGCACGACCCCCCCACCCCCCCATTTTGGCATTAGTATTGAAGCCAGCAGCGGAGAGCAGCTCTCCCAAGGGTGGCCCTGCTGCGGCTCCCTGGGCTCTCCTGCGTGTCCCTGCTCCCATCTCCAGGAGAGGAAAGGGTGGGCACGGTGTCCCCCCCCTCCACCCACTGCTTCTCCCTCCTGCCCCAGCAGAAATCTCTCTTTGGAGGGGCCGCGCGCTCGCTGCAGCACACGCCAGACTCTTTCTTTCTGTCTGCTTTCATAGCGTCTGTCTAGGTGGATAAAAACAGAGGTCTGTTTTCTGTAAAGCTGTTGATACTAAAAGGAATAGCTGGGTCAGTGTGGGCGTTGGGTGAGAACAGAGACTTACTCATACAGGGTGATGTTTTGTTGCCTCAGGTTTGAAAGCAAAATTTTTAGGCAGATTTGTTCACAAAGCGCTGTAAATAAATAGGCTGAAGAACAGAGGAGAGGGCAACTGCGAGCTGGGGGAATGCTCGGTGCCGTTTGCTCGCCGGTATCAGGTAAGGATGAAAAAAGCAGCGTGGAGGAATCCAGTTATGTTTGGGGGAGATGAGACCGATGCTACACATCATGCTTGGGGAAAAAACACTCAAAGGGGAGCCAGGATATAAAATGTTTGAATCGGGCACCGATCTGGGACATGTGAGAGATGGTGGCCACAACTCTTTGCACACCCTGCCAGCTGCGGTGGGAGCAGGGTACGGAAACCTGGGGACGCGGGGCAGGGGCAGCACAGGGATGCTCTGAGCAGGGCTGGGGCCGGTGAAGCAGGTTTGGCTTTACAGCACCCAGTGCCCCCCCACCTCCCCGTACCCATGATACAGGCATCCCGGGCTCTCCAGCGCTTTGGTGCAGGGTTAGGTCCTCGCACAGGACATATCTGAGCCTTCTGCTATGGGTGGATCCCCTGTTACCTTGTGACCCAGCTAAGCACTGCCACTGCTGTCATTTCACAGCGATATTTCCAGTTTAGCAGATGGGGTTTTGCAGCCCCCGCACCGCTCGTGCCAGCCCCGGGCTCTGAGGCTCCCGCGCTGTGAGCAGCCGTCGCTGCCGGGCTGGCAAAGAGGGTGCATCGGCGTGGGGGAAAAGCAGGTAAGCTGCTCTGCTTCCCCTGGGCTTTATCGCATTAGAGCTTCCTCCCCTGGGGGATCTGCGGTTTGTCTCTGCAGCCCAGAGAGCTCCCGTGGGGAGGGGGGATGCTGCGACGATGGGGTGGCTGGTGGGAGGCCCAGGGCACCGGCTGTTGTGAATCGGAGCAACTCTGCCAGCCTGTGTGCTGGGGAGAGGCTGGAGCTTTGAATAAGGGTTTTTTCTTTTCCCCCTTTTTGCAGTGGAGATGCTCTGAAACTAGAAGTTATTTGGAAAGAAGAGGAAGTTGACAGAACTGAATTTGTGAAGGTCTTCATCTCCTCCTCAGTAGCTCTGGCAGGTAAGTAACAGCACTGCAATCTCTGCACACCTGTACTGCTGTCACCTGGTTCATCCTGACCTTTGCTTGACTTGAAATCAGCCATCTATGTCTTCTTTTAACTAGAAGCTGGTGATGAGCCACCAAGATAAAGGGCAATGAGATAAGCGTATGAGAGTCTCTCTTGCTAACTCTTTTTGAAAACACTTCAAGCCTAACTGGAAACGAGGAGTGGTGATGCAGACAACGAAATCCCACACCCACCATCTGGACCCTGGTGACCACAGTCAGTGCTTTTGGGTGACAGTGATGAACAGAGGCTGCTCTGGTGTGCGAGTGCCTTGGCAGCACAGGCACGCATGCTTCCCCCAGCCCAACGCGAGGGACCAGCTGGCTCAGCTTCCACCAAAGTGTGCCTCAGTGTCCCTTCTTTCTGCAGCAGCAGGCTCCTTGGCCATCGCTCTTACTCCTTCCCAGAACCTGGACCCACAGCTGGACACCCTCCCCGGTGTCTGCTCATACAGTCCTCCTCCAAAGTGCTCTCCCATCGCCCTGGGTTTGTCTTCAGCTTTGGAGAAATGTCACAGAGAGACTGCGAAGGGCATCCCTGGGCTTCGAAGGCTGTATTTTGTGGCTCTAGACACAGTAGATGCCTGCATCCAAGCAAAATGACAAAAGCAGCCTGCAGCTTCCTTCCTGAGGTTTCCCACCACCCAGGACTTGCTTCTGAACTTCATTTAAGGTCTTCTGGGAGTGCTGAGGGCCGTTGTCCTCTTACACCTTTGGGTTATGACCTTGATGCCTCTTTCCCTGCTATGCCCTGTGCTGTTGTGGGACCTCTGACTTTGCTCTCATCCCTGTGATGCTGGCACTGGGCTGGCTTCGTTTTAGCCACGTCCTAGGAGCCTCCTGCTATGGCTCGGGATCGGGCTTGGAGAGCCTTTGGGCAGGTTCATCTCCGCACCTCGTATCTAGAGCTGGTCAGGAGGGCTGACCTTCTCCTCCAGGGAGCCCCAGCTGAGCCGATGCTCACTCGCACAGCTCTCCCTTTCCCCTACGCCGCCAGGCTGGGTGCCCCGAACGAAACACAGCCCTCCTGTCTGACGAGCGTACTTTCACAATTACAAATAAAAACTCTCAGGTATCCAACTGCATCCCGCGCTGCTGCAGATGCTGAAGGGATGTGGTTTATGCCAATAGTTGTGTCTCATTTTGGAGCTGAAACTGTAGAATTCAACTTGAATTTAAATTTAACGTAACCTTTTAGCATCCTCGTCCACCACGTAATCCATGTACGTATGGGCTATGACGTAGCTGCCTAACGCTTCACACAAAATCAAGGGGCTGTACGTGTGACCTGCTGACTCTGAAGGAATATGTGAAAGATTCACCACAACATTTTTAATTTTTAGTAGTTAGTAGGAAAATAAACCATCTTTCCTCACCGCACCTTCTTATTTTTAGTAGCAAACTTCCTGCTAAGGAAAAAAAAAATTATATTTCTCACTATCAAGGGGATTGGTTTTGATCAAAAGCCTGGCTCTGCTCCAGGTAGATCATCAGTGCTTGCTACTACCTGAGAGATGAATCACAAAGATCTCTGTTTCCTAGTCTGTCAATGTGAGAAGTCGCTGCTGCTCTTGCAAGGACAGAGGCAAGGCCCGGAGAGCTGACAGCACCGCATCTCCCCCTCCTCGAGACATGGCTGCAGCGGCGGTTTGCTGCACTCCCATAGTGTTGGCCAACCCTGGACAACCCCAGAGGGACAAATTGTCCTCGGGGCCCTTGGGGATGTGTGGGACAGGAAGGCGCGTTGTGCAATTGAGACGAGAGGAGTACTAAGCGGTTGTGCATGGTTGCTATTTTGCTAGTGCCCTTAGTTTTCTAAGGACAAGGATTATGACTGAATGAGAGTAGATGTTTTCCCGTACATGGGCTATCAGTACTTGCTCTAAATCTAATGGAAGCTAACTGTAGTCTTCTGTTGGCCAAGCAGGCTTTGACTTAGGTTGCATTTCTGTCCTAGGTTGGTTTGTACCCCAGGTACAGCTGATGGTGAGATGTACAATTTAAAAAAGCAAAACTTCTGTGAAAAATCAGATGATGGTTGTATTTCGAAGAATCGGGCTCAGGCACATGAGGGGGTTGTCAGGATTTCCTGCTGTGGAGCTTGGGATGAGCCGTGCTGGCACAGCTAAATTCCTTAATGCTCAAAAATGCCAGATTCGTAAAGGACCTGTTACCGTCAGGCTTGCTTGAACCTGGGGTTAGAGGGGTTCTGCTGAGGGTTTGCTGGAGCTGACTGTAAAATGGCAGGCGGAGATGGCTGACGATTTAGACCCAGCTGTACAAGTAAGGTGCCCAGGAACAAAACGTACTTTTCACTAACAGTAATGTGCTCTCCAGAAATTGTCCTATTAGGTTACAACAGGCCCACAAGGATCCTGCTCTAGACTTTTGCAGCACCTTTTTCAACCAGGAAAGGCAAAGGTGTTCCTCGCCACTCTGAAAATCAGAGCGACTCTGGCTGACCCAGCAGTGGGAAGCTGCGAGCAGGTTATGGAGAGGCTGTGCAAGATGTGCCGATCACAGCAGCTGGGGTCAGCATTGCAAAAGATTCAGGAAATGAAGTTTCAGCTCAAGGAAAAAGAAATTTGGCACTACTGCCAGGAAAGGAAGCTTGTAGTCCAGCTCCATTGTCTGGAGCAAAGACGACTATTTTGTTGCTTCAGGGTGTGATGAAATGGTGGAGAGACCCTGCCAAGAGGCAAAAGGCAACAGACCACAGAAGGCAGAGGTGGAAAATGAGAACTGGCTGGGTTAAACCGCTGAACTGCCATCCCCATCCAGCTGAGGTTTTCTCCCCATGTTGTGGGCTGGAATCTCCATCTCCTCTTCCATCAGAAGGCCCAGGGAAGGGCTCGGATTTAAGCACCTGAAGAGCGGGCATGGATGGGAACCAATTCAACAAATTCCCTTCCTTTCTCTCCATCATCTAATAGCCCCAAGAGTGAGTCAGTGCATCTGTACCATGCTCTTTCACAAATTAATAGACTGCCAGTTGGGATAGGACCCAAAAATGTCATGGGGTTCGTGCATCTCTGCAGCATCATATTGTCAGTCTGCCACTTTGCGCTCTGACAGGCGTCATGTGAACCACCCTGGGGCTGAGTTTCAATATCAGGAGCTGAATCCTCCCCAGAGCCTCGGGACGTATCAGGATAAAGCGATTTAGCGCAAAGGAGAAAGCAAGCGGCTGCTGTTCCTGTTAGGTGGCTGCTTCTCCAGCCTGCCACGGGTCTCTGTATTGCTGAGGGTAACCAGTCCTTAGTCATTGCGAAACTGCCTGTGTGCGGAGGAGATGCAGGCAGAAGGTGCTCGGCTCCTTGGCGGGCGGTGGGGCGCGCCGGGGGCTCGGCTGGCGGCAGAGCCCAGCACGCCGCATGGGAAAGGAGCTTCGCCGAAACCAGGCGCCTTTCTGAGAACCGGCCCGTTGGCTCCCAAAAGTCCCTGTAGCCCTGCACAACCCCCATTCACCAGCTGCAGGTGCAACCGGGGGAATTGCTTGGCTTTGCTTACCCCGTAGCCCCTTTTATCAATTTTGTTTGTAATTCACTTTCTGCTCTAAACAGTGTCTGCGGCAGCAGCAGAAATGGTGCAATGCTTCCTCCGGTTTTGTATGTTGGGGCTGCATCCCTTCTGCCCACTTTGGATGCATCCCGCTGGGATGCCCGTCTCCACCGTGTAACCTGGGGGATTCAGTGATGGGGAGCGTGGGGTGCAGCCCCGGGGGCTGCTCAGCTCTGGCTTCCCATCGCTGTCCTGGTGCTGCACCTGGAGAGGAACGCGGGCGGCTCCTGAAGCTCTGCACTGGAATGCGAGACCCTTACTGGTGAAGCCGGGTGGAAACGGCCAGGTACAGGGCCTGACCAACAATCAGTATGCTTGCTTGTTGTTAAGAGCTCTTTTTGCGGGGGGTGTTAACCTACACTTCTTTTTTTCTATTTGCCTTGCGTTCTCCCATGCTGTCGGAGAGTAGATGAGTTTGTGATGGGAACCTGCAGAGCTCAGAAAAGGGCTAGGACAAACTCTGCTGCGTGGTGTTAGACGAGAGAAGAAACGTTGATGTTGGGGCAGCTGGTGAAATCCTTCCTCCCGAATAATCTGCCCTCAACCTTTAAAGCCTGCAGAACGCTCATGGTTGGCCTTTTGCAGGGGACAAAATGACAGTTGAGCAGTTGTTTGACTTCCTAAAGGAGCAAGGCCTGTTCCTATATAACCCGTAGCTTTTGCAGGGTTCCCACCCTGCAGCGTGCCGTGCTCTGGGCTCTGTCCCCAGAGAGGGGCACAGGCACGACCGTTGTTGCTCCTTGAAAGCAGAGCACCCACTCATCAGCCTCGCACGTGATCCCTGTGGGAGCCCCGCTTGCCACCCTCACCCGTGCCGAGACCAAAAAGGCTCCCGGCGATGCCGAGAGCGGGGCAGGGCAGCCCCCGGCCACCCGACGTGTGCCAGACCCCACGCGCGGGGTGGAACGTGCATGCCCCTGCACGCCTCTCGCTATGAGACAGCCGGAGCTGCTGTTCCTCCACCTTACCGGTAAAGCCAGAGCACAGATGAATAGGTGTCGGGCTTAGATTTCGCTTGCTGAAATACCGAAAGTGGAGCCCCACAGGGAGGGGTGGGATGTGCCGGTTCCCTGGACTCCAAGGGATGCTCGGGGCTGGCGTCCTGCCCTCCGGCCATGCCCCAGTGGGTCCATGGGATGCTGGCCCTGGGAGATGGAGATGAGCCCTTTCCCAGAAACCGGGCCCCCAAGCACCGAAAACGTGGCTGCGGTGAGCGGGGTGCCAGTGGCATCACGCTCCTGGCTTTAGTAATCCTGCGCCCACCCGCACCCGGTATTAGTCAGGCTCTTGCCACCCAGGCACAGCTGAGATAAGAAAGTGGCAGCCTGCAAAGCCGGGGCCGTGTCCGCTTCCCCCTGCTCCCCTTGGGGAACGTGTGTGCCCAGCTGGGGCATGCCACACTGTTTTCGCTGCTCTGCCTGACCTCTTTCGTGACAAAAGCCCCAATTTCAGTCACGTGCTGCTAAAATCTAGGACACGGAGAGGCACGAGCTGCATGGGGCTGAGTGGTACAGCCAGTTAAAATTAAATAACAAGCATTAAATATAACCACAACCGAAATCAGGAAAGTTCTGAAAGCTTTTGCCATTTAAAAACAGTTAAAATAGAGTTTACTTTTTTTGATTTTGTCCCTTTAGTGCTTAAGGTCCCTCATATCACTAAAAGCCAGGTTCCTGGTCCTCGTGGCACTCCAGGAGGCTGAAGGGTCCCGGAGAAGGTGTTTGTCTTCCTTGTGCCAAGAAAACACGTTTTTTTTTCCTGTTAAAAGAAAGAAGCCAGTGGGATTTTGTTCCTCATACCCAGCCCCTGAGAGGAGATATCGGTATCTGCTTTGCTGCATTCAGGAGACACCTCCACCAGTTCAGCTGGGATCAGCTCATATGCCCTCGCTGTGTTGGCCAACAGGAGATGACCGAGAAGTTTAATTGCTTTCTTGACAGCAAGTACATACTGTCCAGCACCAGGGTGCTTATGGCTTTCAGGAAAGTTTCTAAAGAGAAAAAAGAAAAAGCAGAAGAAACAGCTTCTTCAGGCAGCAGATGCTCTCATGTGTTGCCACTTTTGGCATGTTCCTTATTTGAAGTGAAACTTGCTTGTCTACCAGGGAGCAGCTGATGCTCTGGCACTTCTGGAGTCCTCAGGAGTTTTCTCCATCTAAAGCATTTGAGAAACTACTAACGTTTTCCCTGTGCAAACCCAGCATCCACACTCTCTTTTTCTCTGGCTGGGTGTTGCATCTTCCCACGAGCCGGGATTCTCTCCGATGGGGTGGGGGGGGTGGAAGAGTGGAAGAAGTGAGTGACTTGCCTGCACTGCAGCACTTTGCAAACGCCGTGCTGCTGGCAGCGGGGACGATCACCAATGCGCCTGCTCCGGCACTCGCTGGCAGTGATTCATCTGCTGCAGCTCAGCCAGTTTCACCATGAAAACCCCTGCCTGCGTGACGGCACGGTTAGGCAAGCCTGGACTTTGCCAGCCGCAGTGGGTTGTCCCCGTCCGCCGGTCCTGTGCCGCAGAGCCCACTCGGGGCTCGCTGCTCCGCACCGGGCTGTCGGAAATGTGCGGCTTCAACCACAGATGGAGCTTCTGTTGAGTGAGCACCGACTGGACTTTCTAAAGAGGAAAATGAAAATCGGGCGGTGGTTCTTGGTGTTACTGTCTGAAGGCAGCAGCACCGGTGCCGCTGACCGATGGGGTGTGCTGGGAGGCAGAAATGGGATCTTTATGTATTTTGGCTGCGTTCTAATGGGATGGATTGGCTGCGCCATTCCCAGAGGGTTTGTTTCTGGCCTGATGGTGATGCTCTGCTCTTCAACTGCCCCTCGGGAACTGAAGGTCTGATAATCTCCCTTCTCTGTATTTAGACCAAGTGTCTGATTCTTTTCCTCTAGGGTTTTGTGTTTAAACATTTATTTTAACCCAAAATGCGGCTTAACCACATGCAACCCGCACCAGACAGAAATCTTTGTGGCGTTAGCAGCGCTCGGTTGAGACTCAGCATTTGGCCCCGTGAGAAGCTCAGCCTTGCTTAGGCAGGCAGCAGTGGCCGAGGGTGGGAGAGTGACTCAGGCTCCCAGGTACCAGGGCTGCTGATCAGGCAGTGGGCTGAGCTCTCAGGAAGAAGATACCTAGCAAGGAAACCATTTGCTTCTGTAGGATAAAAAAAACAGAAAACCACCACCTCTGATCTATGTGACAGTCTCGTGCTGTTACTGTAACACCAAGACTGACACTGAGATTGGCAGGAACTACATCAGCACTAAGTGATGGGGGATAATGCACCGCGCTGGGGCATGCAGCCTCCCCGTTGCAGCAGCTTTCAGGGTTGCAGGAGAAGCAGACGGTTGCACACAGAAGAGGTGTGCTAGGGGAGCACTGTCCCATTTTGTTTTGCAGAGGGGATGCTGTGCCTGGGGTCTCATCCTGCGGCTCGCCCAGCCCCGGCGGGATCTGGTACAGCAGAGGCAGGGCTGAGCCCCAGCTCCGCTCCGGCTCTCGGCTCAGCTCTTCTTGCCCACCGCTGCTTCAGTCAGCTTTGAGGGCGTGCACAGAGCTCGCACCATGATGGCATCAAGCTGCCGTAGTAAAAGACGTTTTGTTTTTGTTTTTTTTCCCCCAAACACTGATGTTTTTGGCACATGGGACCCAAGAGGGTGCAGCAGGCATCAGGTCTGGGCGCAGCCTGGCAAGATGCCGGGAGCAGGGAGCTGGGTGATGCTGGTGCTGTGATTCTGGTTTGAGGTAGGTGTCATGAGTCAGATGGATGACTTCTAACGGTGCCTTGGGTGCCTCAGCTCTGCAGGCTGCCCTTTGGGTTTGTGGTTTGTTTTGTTTTTTTTTTTTCTTTTTTTTTAAGCAGTGCGTCCTGGCAGGGAGGGACTGTTGTGGACAGGGCTAGTCTAGCAATGGGAAAAGGCTGCTTGAGGAAATGGCCAGAGATGAATCATGGCGATTGTTCCTCCACTGGAAATGTCATTTCTCCATGGTAGATGCTGCCTTTGGTTGCCCAGATGGCTTCTGCTGGGATTTCCAGAACACCCTTCCTAAAACTTCTTAGAGATGATACATATGTTTAGTCAGAGGTGTGTTTGCGTGCTTTTGCCCACCAGATCCACGTCATGATGCAAACATCCCCATGTTTTAGTGACAAATGGCACAGGCTTATTTGCACATGGTTTGCGTGGTGATCTAGCACTAAATGTTCCCTGGCCCTTGTTTCTCTCTCCTTCGAGTGAACCCGTGCCCCTGGCTGGGAACCCCGCAGCACCTTTCTGCAGTCCCTCCAGCTTTCCAACCCAGTTTTGGAGGAGTGGAGCTGCATCTCCCCATCGTGCCAGCTCCTCTCTCGTGCTGATGCCTTGGTGAGCAGCCAGCCCTCCCGTCCAGATTGCTGACTCGCTCTGCCTCCATTTTCTTCTGAATCAAATGACTCCTGTAGCATCAGGTAACTGGAAACCTTCATTCTCTGTACAGCAAGAGGCATCCCATCTGCTTCCTTCCTGTGGTTACTTTAACCAGAGTGACTGAGCTTTACTGAAAAACTCACCACAGCTGAGCTGATGCTGCCCTTTTCTCTGCGCAGGGCAGACCCAGGCACCGGTTTTGCTCACGAGGGTCCTTGGGCTCCTGCCTTGAGCTGGCAACGTGGGCTCTGAGAGCCGTTTCCTTTCTCCCTAGGGAAGAAAAGTTTTTTATAAAAGGGATGAAAATAGGTGCAGAGGGGTCAGGGGAGCACGCGGACCAGATCTGCCTGGAGTGAAGCTTCAAGCAGTGCTTGTAAGTGCAGGTTTTACTGAGAACACAAATAATCTCTTGGGATAATTCAGCAATTGCACTGACCAACACCAGACTGAAGTGTGGGCAGAAACAGACTTTGAAATCACCATATTAACTGAAAAAACCTTTTGTTTCTAATGCAGTGAGGAAAGAAACCTGGAGTCTGCTGGACTTGCAACTAAAGGGCTAAGAGCGGTGAAAACAAAAAGGGCTCGAAAGTGAAACAGGAACGTGGCCGGGCAGGTACCTGCCAACAGCCGCCCAGGCCTGTCGGTGTGAGCTGGAGTTTGGAAATGGTTACAGTGGTTCAACTCTGAGTTTGT